>NW_017731960.1:824454-893641 GCF_001890085.2 Hipposideros armiger | reverse complement strand
TGAACATAAAAATTCCTAACTAAGGTGGGCCATGGCAAGAATTCACATCTAGTCTGTGGCTTCCTTGACAAAGGTCAATCTTTACTCTAAGTGAGCCTGTCTATTGTCTTTTTGGATCTAGCATAACATGCCCTTGGAATATCAGTAATCCCCCCCCCCCCACCAAAGCAGGAAACTACAGAATCCCTTATTAGAATTCTTGTCCCTTGATTACTGTCTCTATGTGCTGTGAAAAGTGAACCATTAACTATCCTGTACCCACCTATGTGAAAGAAGTACCTGTCTCCAATTTACTTTTATCCAATCCTAGAAATTTCGCCGCTTTGCTTTCTCCCACCCACTTAATCTACCACCAGTGGATTTCACATTGTAACCTTCCTCCTTTGACTCTGTGTATGAAATAAGCTCAAACCACCATTTTGTGGAGCATTTTCTCAATCTGTTGAGATTTTGCTTCCTGGCAATTGTCAGTTTGGCTCAAATAAACTCTCATAAGCTTTCTCTTGGGCTGGATGTTTTTTCGTCAGCATAACTATTGTAATAGAATGGCAGTGTCATGTTTTTGCCAAATATTTCTCCTTGAGTTATTGTCCAAAGAGATTATTTTTTTGTGATATTTATATATCTGCATCCTGCATATATGTATCTATCTGTGTGTATAAAATAGCATATATATATATATATATATATATATATTCACAAACTTTTTGATGAAGAAATTATGATTTTTTTATACCAAGTTCCAAATTCCAAATCGCATGCTAAATATAGGGGCAATAAACTGTTTTAAATACTAACATTTGTTGAGCCCTTAACTGTATTCTAGCCTCAATGCTACTGCCTTACATTTTATTAGGTTATTTAATTTTTAGAATAACATCCTATAGTCACCATCATTTTTAATAAAGTTCTCAAACAGTTAACCTAGTTTATCACTTTCTAATTAAAGCACCAGGAAATTAGTTGTTATGCAGTGATAGGAAATATACCTAATATATTTACTTTACCATTACAAAATTGGAGCACCAACCTAAGCAGGTTTAGGAAAAAATCCAATAGCCAAGTCAATGAAAAACATCCCGTCTAAGAGAAAGCTTATGAGTTTATTGAGCCAAACTGTTGACAATTACCAGGAAGCAAAATCTCAACAGATTGAGCAAATGTTCTGCAAACTGGTGGTTTGCAGTTTATTTTATACATAGAATCAAAGGAGGAAGGTTACATGAAATCCATTGGTGACAGATTAAGGGGGTGAGAGAAAGCAAAGCGGGGAAATCTCTGGGATTGGATAAAAGTAATTGGAGTGACAGGTACTTCTTTTACATAGGTGGGTGCAGGATAGCTAACAGTTAGCTTTTTACAGCACATAGAGATGGTAATCAGGAGATAAGCATAATAATGAGGGATTCTGTAGTTTCCTGCTCTGGTCTGGAAAAAGGGATTACTGACATTCCAAGGATGTCATTTTAGGTGCAAAAACACAATAGACAGGCTCACTTAAGGTGAAGATTGACTTTATGAAGGAAGCTTCAGGCTAAAGATGTGACTTCACGTCATGGCCCACCTTAGTTATGAATTTTTTTTATGTTCATGCCATCCTATGTGGCTATTTTCAGTCTCTTGACCTTGTCAGGTTTAACCTGTGACCCCTTTTCCATCCACACCACTAAGTTGCGGACTGTAGTGTCCCATCTTCGAATTTTTCATTTTTTTCAGCGAAGCTTATTTCTGTTAAGTGCCAAAACATTTTCATGGAAATCTTTCTGAAATCTGTTAGAACTTAATTCCTTCCTTCAACAGAATATATGGAGTGCATGTATTTTAACATTTGGCTCAGAGCATCTTTGTGACAATTTCTAACTGAAATTTAAATACAAACTTTTCCATCTTTTTGACTGATTCTCCTCTTGTGGGTGATATGTATCTCTACCTTTTATCAGATTCCCTGTTTTAATCTTTTGCATTTTTTTTTTTTTTTAGCTGAGCCATCCTGCCACCTGTTGGCAGCTGGCTCGGGCTGTGAATCGAACCAGCGACCCTGTTGCTCAGAGCTCGCACTCTTGAGCGAGCTCTTAACCAACTGAGCCACTTGGCCAGCGCTTAATCTTTTGCTTTTAACTTGTTCTTTTCTGGGAAATTAAATGATCGGTGTTGCTACTTATTTATGACTTGAAAATAAATTTGATTAAAAGCCTAAGGATGGAGCCGGCCAAGTGGCTCAGTTGGTTAAGAGCACAAGCTCTGAGCAACAGGGTCACCAGTTCGATTCCCACATGGGCCAGGAAGTGGCACACAAGCTGAGCTGCCACTGAGCTGCCAACAGGTGGCAGGATGGCTCAGCTGGTGAGAGCGCATGCTCCTAACAACAAGGTTGCCAGTTCGACTCCCGCATGGGATGGTGGGCTACACCCACCCGCAACTAAGATTGAACACAGCACCTTGAGGTGAGCATCCGCGAGCAGCCGATGGGCGGCCAGATGACAACTGGACTTGGAGCTGAGGTAGCTGCGCCCTCCACAACTAAGATTGAAAGACAACAACTTGGCTGTTCCCCTTCCCCAATTCCCCAATAAAATCTTTAAAAAAAGAAGAAGAAGAAAAGGGCCACCCGAGTGGCTCAGTTGGTTAAGAGTTAGCTTAAGAGCACGAGCTCTGAGCTACAGGGCTGCTGGTTCGATTCCCACATGGGCCTGTGATGCTGCGCCTGAGCTGAGCTACCAACAGATGGCAAGATGGCTCAGCTGGTAAGAGCACATGCTCCTAACAACAAGACTGCCTGTTCGATGGTGGGCTATGCCTGCCCGCAACTAAGACTGAACTGGGCACTTTGAGCTGAGCTGCCACCCAGATGGCTCAGTGGCTAGAGCATGCACTCTTAACAGCAAGGCAGGTTTGACTCCTGCATGGGATGGTGGCTACGCCTACCGGCAACTAAGATTGTAACAGCACCTTGAGCTTAGAGGCCACGAGGTGCCAACGGGCAGCCAGATGGCGACTGGCACCCTCCACAATGAAGATTGAAGAACAACAACTTGGTTGGTCCCCTTCCCCAATTCCCCAACACTGTTCCCCTCCCCCAAATCCCCAATTAAAATAAATAAATAAATAAATAAAGTCTCAGGACGTCTCCTAAGATTGACAAATACTTAGTACAGACTTACGTTACAGCATTTATTGACTGTCACGGTTGTTTCTGAAATCTCTATTGTTCTGAGATCCCAGTGAACAGGGACCATTTTATTCATCATTTTATCCCCAGATTTTACAGCAGTTGTAGACACATGTACCTCAACAAACGTTCTCATATTCTTATATTTGTCATTATATAATTTTCTATAACCTTCATGATTAAAAGTTTAATAAGAACCAATGTTGTAGACATTGGCATATCAGAACAAAATCTCTCCATATGATATATCATTCTTTAATCAGTTGTCTGTTGTTGGTAATTCAGATTATTTACAGTTTTTAGCTTTTAGAAATAATCTTATGTTGGGGCATATCGCCTTTTTCGTCCATTGCTATAACTAACTCCTAAAAATGGAACAAGTGGATCCATAGATACGAATAATTTTATAGTAGTCCTAAATTCATATTGCTAAATTATTTCCCATAAAGATTATATTGTAAATTCACAACTTTTGCCAGGACCCCAATTTGCCAAAATTGAATATTTTCTTTTTTTTTAATGCCTTAATTTAATATATTTTAAATGGAATATGAGTTGCACACTGTTCCTTGCATCTGTTGTTCTCAAATTGTATTTCTTTGGCTGTAGCCTTTTGCCAATTTATAGCAGAAGATCCTTTGCCTTTTTATAACATAGGATATTTTTTGCCTCAGTTTTTATGAGTTTTCAATAAACTCAGGTTTCCTTTATTTCTAAGATATGATTGATTATAATATATATACCAATTTAATAACTTTTAGGAGAAAAGAAATACATCTACCATAAATATACATGAACTATTAGATGAATTTTAGTTCCAGAATTGTTCAAATGTTTTTCTTTTCCCCAACTAAAGCAAGTCTGGTTTATTTGAATGCTTTCATTAAATTTACCATTTTAACCATTTTAAGTATACAATTCAGTGGAATTAAGTATATTCACATTGTTGTGCAGCCATCACCACTATCCATCTCTAGAACATTTGCATCATCCCAAGTTGAAACTCTTTAAAGGGGAGAAAACCCCAGATTCTGCCTGAACCATTTATATTTTCAAAACAGATAAGTTATAAGTAAGTACAGATTGTATTTATGGGTATTCCCTTGTGTGATGGGGGACTTTACAGATAGATTTGGCTACAGGAAGATCAAATGCTCCATATGAAAATTTTATTCATTAAACAATACCTTCCCATTACTCTCTCACCCCGCTGCTCTACTTTCTGTCTCTATGAATTTGCCTATTCTAATCACATTTTGTTTATCCATTCATCCACTGATATTTGTTTCCATCTTTTGGCTATTACGAATACTGCTGCTGTGAACATAGGTGTACAAATATTTGTTTGAGTCCCTGTTTTCAATTATTTTGAGTGTATACGTAGGAGTGACATAGCTGGATCATATGGTAATTCTATGTTTAATTTTTTAAGGACTACCATACTGTTTCCACTCAGCTGTACCATTTTGTATTCTTACCAGCAATGTAAAAGGGTTCCCAATTAAAACATCAAACAAAGGATATATATTTCAAACATATGGAAAAGTATAGACAGTAATAAACAGAAACTTGTGAACAAACCACTTAAATTGTAACATTTTCTACATTTGCTTAAGTTCTTTTTAAATTAGATGTCATATCTAAACTCCTCTCTCATTTATCCCATTTCTTCCTTCAGAGGTGATTACTATTCTAAGGATGCCTGTGTGTCTTTCCTTGCATGTTTAGTACTTCATATCCATCTCTCTCTCTCTCTCTCTCTCTCTCTCTCTCTCTCTCTCTCTCTCTATATATATATATATATATATATATATATATACACACACACAAGATAATAGTATTTAAAATTTTACATATTTGTTTCATAATATATGTGTTCTTTTATAGTTTGCTTTTGCATTCAAAAATTTTTTTTCAAAATTTTTTATTCAAAAATTTTAAAATTGTCCAAGCTTTATTGAGGTATAATTTACATACAATAAAATTCACATTGGAAGTTGGAATTGCTGGGTTCTGGGGTATACTCATCTTCCGCTTTCATAAATATTGACAAATTGCTTTATAGAATGGTTGGACATTTAACTTATAAAGCTGCTATTACTTCCAAATTACTACAGACTTACATTGGTCTTTTGTAAAGAGTTTTTCTTGCAAGTAGATACTTGCTTCTTTTTGTGTCAGAGTATTTCCCAAGCTTTTTCATACTATTATAGGCATATTTTTTCTTTTCATTTTCCTTTATTTTTTAAATAGGAGATTCATATGGGACATTGTGTAAATCTGACTGATGAGGCTGTAGAAGCTGTCCTCACTTGCTGTCCTCAGATACGCATATTACTGTTCCATGGATGCCCCTTGATAACAGGTTAGTGTGATAGACTGCTTGGGTTGAAATCCTGGTTTTATCTTTTAATAACTGTGTGTTCTTGAGTAAATTACTTAACTCATTCTATTATTCAGTTTCCTTTTCTCTAAGGTGGGTATACTGACAGTACCTATCTCATAAACTTGGTCACAATGATTATCTGACAACACTTTATATGGTGTTTAACACTTAGTAAGGGCTCAGTAAATGTTAGTCACGATAATGGTGGTGGTGGTGGTAGTGATGGGAAGTGCTCAAAAAATGTTAACAATTGTGGGGATGATGATGGTGGCAGTGGTAGTGGTCATGATACTAACTAAACGTGATGCTTTATGTACACAGTAAAAAACTCAAGTTTATAATATTACATCTATCTAATATGTTAAATGACCTGTTAACTATAATCTCATCAGTCTTGAGATTCTTCTTGAGAGCCCACTTTGTAGCACCCCCACCTCCTTTATTGCATGTATCTCCTATCTGCAGTTCTCTTTTTTTTTTTTTAAAGATTTTTATTGGGGAATTGGGGGGATGGGAACAGTGCTGGGGAATTGGGGGGAGGTGAACAGACAAGTTGCTGTCATTTTGTTCTTCGGTCTAGTTGTGGAGGATGTTGCTTCACTGACCCAAGTTGGCACCATCATTGCGCTCTTCCTGGGCGAGGCACATCAGTCGCCAGCTTCTGGACGGCCGCTCACGGCGGCTGTTGGCCGCTCATGCCGGCTGCTGGCCACACACAGTAGCCCATGGCAACCCACTGCCACAGGAGCTGCAGCCTACGCCGTCGCCGGTGACTCACAGCAGCCCAGCTCCAGGTTGAGCTGTTGTTCAGCATCTTAGCTGTGGAGGGCAGTGTCACTGGCCCTCATATGTGGGATCCGAACCAGGGTCCTCTGGTGTCCCAAGCCAGTTCTTAACCATCCCGCCACCCGACCGGCCCTGCAGTTCTCTTGATTCAAGCAAATAAATTTGCCTGGAAAATATGTTCAGTGATTAATTTTTATAACAAGGTATAAACAGAGGCTTAAATTGACACTATTTTCTTCACACTATTTTAATTACAGATCTGCTTTAAAGGGGCTAATTTTTCCCATAGCCAGATGAAATATCAGACATGTACCATTGACTTTTCTTATAATTCTCAGATAGTGAAGTCTCATCATTTCATATCACGAAAACATTCTCATTTCAGTAATTCAAATATCTTAGGCCTGCGTAATACTCAAAACAAGTTACAGTTAAAGCCTTTTGCTCCTCCGGTCAGCTCCGGTTTTGCTGTAGGTGGATCGACTGTAGTAGGTGTGGGGACATTGTTAGTTTCTCTGTTTTGTCATCTCATGCTTTTCTTCCTTCCCCAGCTTGCCCACCATGGTTTCTGACCCCACCAACGTCAGTACATGGTGGGATTGGCGTAAGCAGGAGGGGAGATGAGAGAAAGAAAAAGTCTTACGTTATCATAACTGCTGTAATCTAGTGTCAGCCCTCTGTGCTCTGCGGGTGAGCTGATCCTGATTTGTACTCTCCCAAAAGTGGGACACTTTTGAGGTTCTTCAGAGCCCACTTCCTCCCACCCCCCTCATTATTGCATGTATTTCCTCTCTGCATTTCTCTTGATTCCAGCAAATGTCTCTGGAAAATATGTTGCAGTGATCAATCTGATTTTTAAACCAGGGGTTTTTTTTAGATAAATGACATAATTATTGCCATCACTGGTAACCAAAGAGATATTGTCAGCTGGTGAATTCAAGAGAAATGCCTAGCTATTGTAATATGATTCCAGACATCAGGAAAGCTTAATCCCGCTAAACTTTTCCTCATCCACATAATGACTCAAAATACTGAATTTACCAACTCAACTTTAAGATCCTAAAGGACAGTGGTTATGCCATGTACCGTATTTGCCGGCGTATAAGACGATTTTTTGGCCCTGAAAAATATGCCTCCAAGTGGGGGGTCGTCTTATACGCCAGGTACACTTCAGATAGACTGCCCATAGTGCTTGCCCCGTGCCATAGTGGCCTCCCGATGCCCGCCCACTTCATTCCACATACTGTTCAGGCATCAGCAGCGCTGCTGGGTGTATGCTTGGCTGTTATGCGATTTTGCTGTTATGCGATTTTACCACACTCGCAAAATCGCACACAGCTGACCATACACCCAGTATGATAGCGCAAAATCGCGAATCGCGATACCATACTGGGTGTATGGTTGGCTGTGTGCGATTTTGCGAGTGTGGTAAATTCAGGTTACCATATATTTCTTTACATATGCATTGAAGATTCGCGATTTTGCGCTATCATGGTGCCTGCTAGAATGTTGAAGAGCTCGCACTTGCGCACTAGTGAGGTCCCAGGGAGATGCTGATGCAAGGGTGGACCAGACTGCTATAGTGACAGGGCGGGCAAACGGAGCAGGGACCAATCAAATCAGGCTTTGTATACAGCCAACAGCCAACCACAATACTGCACCATTGTACAGTACAGCATAGAAAATGTCGACCAGTCAAACCCCTATCATCCCTATCATGGCACCAGCCAAAAGAAAGAAGTATGATGCAAATTTTAAACTGAAAGTTATAAACTTTGCTAAGGAAAATAATAATTGTGCTGCTGCAAGACAATATGGAGTAACAGAAAAGATGGTTCGGGACTGGAAATCAAATGAGAAAGCATTAAAGAGTATGCCAAGGGGTAAGTGTGCATTAAGAAGAGGCACCCCACACTGGCCAGAACTCGAAAAACACGTAGCAGACATGGTGGCTCAACATCGCCAAAACGGTTATGTGGTGACACGAAATACAATACGCTTGTTTGCACTTCAGTGGGCCAAATCAAATCTGATATTGTTTTACCTTTTATTTGGTGTGTGGAAGGTGTGCGGAAGAGGGGGTAGTCTTATACGGCGAGTATATAACAAACTCTGTATTTTGAGTGGAAATGTTAGGGGGTCGTCTTATACGCCCAGTCGTCTTATACGCCGTCAAATACGGTAATTCTTTTTTTTTTGTCTTCCATATCTAGTACAGTGTTGTATACATATATTCAATAAGTATGTATAATTAATTCTAGATTAGAAAAGTAAAATTAGTTACATTTTTCTATACAATAGAGCTACTTGAGTGAGACATTAAATTGGAAATTTCAACTAAGGCAACAAGATACAGCAGGTATAAAATTCAAAAGTGAGAGAAATGCCAAAGATGACCATTTTCAAAAGAAATATATGAGAACCTATTTCACAACCCTAGAAACCAGTCATCCACAAAAAAGTTTTAAAGGGCTGTGATGATGATTATTGAGAAAGGACTTCGGTGAGGACTTCTTTGGATAGTGCTGCTGTTTTTGACTTTTCACCTAGAGCCCAATGAGTGGAGCCTCAGTGGAACTACTGGGGCCTGATATGTGCCCTCTGCATAGGCTAGCTGTTGACAGTAGGAGTGAAGGAAAGGCTGCTGCTGCATTAAAATCAGCCTGAACTCCCATTATCTGAGGGTGCATAGGTGTTGCTCATAGACCAGATGTGGGTGTGGTGGGAGCGAGAGCCGTTCTAGAGAGATGAGTGCAAAGGGGCATTGGGTATTTTGCAACTTAAAATGTGGTTGGACATTTTATAGTAGGAAAGATTAGAAAGTCATAGTATTACCTAAATGTGCATCCGGAAGCAAGGGAAGAATGATCCGTCAATGAACAGACAAAGGGATATCAACACTGTACTTTAATAGCTGTGATTGTTAAACATATGAATGTTCAGGTCCATTGATCAAGGGCTCCTGTGGGAAAAATACAAGCAGCAGGTACAAGCAAGCAGGGAGCAAGACAAGATGGCTTCTAAGATAAGATGGTTTTCTATTTAGTACAGTTTCTGTTCAATAGATTCCTGGTGGTTTCTACAGGCCTAAGGTGGTTTCTTGCTCCTGGCCTAACAGTAGTGCCCACTGTAGTTACCCATCAGATTCCCTGAATTAATAGGTTTATGTTCTCTACTATATCTCTAGGTACTTACAAAACTTCCATATTGTCAGACTATAAACAAAACCCCACATTATAAATTAGCTCTTGAAACTTGTCAGAAGCACTCTGATTTTATTTCTGCAGAAAAAAGGAACAAACAAAAAAACTAAGCTGCTATTTTAAAATCCTGTAAATGACAGGCATTATAGAAGCAGGAAAGTAATTCTTAAACATAAGCTTTTAATTTAATTATGTCTATAAATGGTGATCAGTAAGTTCAACTCACACACTTTTGTTAATCTTCTACAGTGAACATGCATTTTAGTTTCATAATTATCTAAACATGTTTCACAGTATTCACAGATTGGAGGTTTAGATTTGGAAGGGCAATAAAGCAATTAGATAGTACCCCAGTCCTTATGTTTACATTAAAAGGCAGGAAAACCAGCAAGAAATCTGCTGCTTTGAATTGACTCAATTTTGATGATATCTGAGGATTTCTTTCAACATGATTACTTTACAAGGAAGTTCTTTACATAGATTCCTAGATAACAACATTTACCCCAAAGTGCCAAAACTAAACTATTTTCAGACCCAAGTGGTTTTCTCAGTTTAACTGTAATTAAGCTGATTTCTTGCTTAAAGGACTCTTTTTTTTTATTTTCTCAATCCTATATTATTCTGTTACCTTATCCTTATTTATTCATTCATTACTAATCCAGTATGACAGAACGAAGCATTAGAACTCTGACCATTGTTAATAAAAATTTGCGCAGCCTCACTTTTTCCCCTGTGTATTCTACAAAAATGTCTAAAGTACATTTTCCTTGATCATTTGGAAAAAATTAGTTTGTTAATTTATATTTCCCATGGTTTCTTTTCCTTGGTGCTCCAAAAGCCCCTGTCATGAATCTTCTTTCAAAAAGTGGCCTCCCTCTACATTAGTCATAGATCTTTAGAGAGAGGATGAAAGGTTCCTTAGAAGTCGTGTAAACAACTCCCTTGTTTTAAGGATAAGGGAACAGAGATACTGTGAATTTAATGTCTTGCCTCAGATCATAGAAATAGCTGATGGTAGAACTGGAAGTAAAAACCTAAGTCACCTGATCCACAATCTCTAGTTCTTTCCCCCGAAGAGAGTAATTTCCTGAGCCTTTTAGTTTCTCCCTATAGCATAAATTCACAGACATTGAATATTTCTACTATTCAATCTCACAATTCTAAATACTCTATATTGTCATGAGGAAAAGCTGCCTGAGGAGACTTGAGTAATGTAATACTGCCATCTAGCATTAAAATTTTTAAATTACATTAAAATATATTGTATGCTTACTATTGGAGGGAAAGTGTCTTCCTGTTTATGTGCAACAATAAACTCCTACAGAAGAGTGACACAAATATAGCCAGAAAACAAATATTTATATATAATATTTGATAACATTCATAACTAGTAAAAATGCGAAAATCCTAGAAACAGCAGCTAAGATGAAATTATTGTTTTCCAATTTTGTTCTTTTATAAAACTGTATTGGCTATGCTGGGTCATTTGAATTCCCATATGAATATTAGGATCATCTTGTCATTTTCTTTAAAAAAAAGTTGGGGGGGATTTTGGTAGGGATTGCATTGAATCTGTAGATTTGGGGAGTATTACCATCTTAATATCGTCTTCTGATCTATGAACATGGATGTCTTTCCATTTATTTAGACCTTCTTTAGTTTCTTTCAACAATGTTTTAGTTTTCAGAGTATGCGATTTTCACTTGTTAAGTTTAGTCCTAAGGTTTTTTTTCTTTTTAATGACAATAAAAAAGGAATTGTTTTCTTAATTTCACTTCTGGATTGTTTGTTGCTGGTGTATAGAAACACATTTGGTGTTTGCCTATTGAATTTATCCCCTGCAGCCTTGCTGAACTTCATTATTTCTGATTTTTTAGAGGATTCCATTGGACATTTTATATACAATATTACATAATCTATAAATATAGTTTTATTTCTTCCTTTCCAACATGAATGCCTTTGATTTATTTTTCTTTCCTGATTTCCTTGGTTGGAACCTCCAGTGCAATGTTGAATAGAAGTGGCAAGAACAGACATCCTTGTCCTGTTCCTGATCTTAGGGGGAAAACATTTAGTGTTTCACCATTAAGTATGATGTTAGCTGTGGTTTTCCATAGATGGCCTTTATCAGGTTGAACAAGTTCCCTTGTATTCCTAGTTTGTTGGATGTTTTTTATCAGGAGTGTTGGATTTTGTCAGATGCTTTTTCTGTCTATTGAGATGATCATGTAGTTATTGTCCTTTATTCTATTGATAGGCTATATGTCATAGGCAGAATAATGTCCCTACTCAAAGATGTCCAGGTTCTAATGCCCAGAACCTGTGTGTGTATATTAGGCTATGTAAGGTTGCAAATGGAATTTAAAAGTTGCTAGTCACTTAATCTTAAAATAGGAAGATTATCCCAGATTATCTAGGTGTGCCCAATGTAATCATTAGAGTCCTTAAAAGTGCAAGAGGGAGGCAGAAGGAGAGCCACAGAGATGGCAGCGTGAAAAAGATTCTGTCCAATGTTGTTCGCTTTGAATATGGAGGAATGCAAAGAATATGGTGGCCTTCTAGAAGCTGGAAAAGTCAAGGAGGTGAATTCTCCGAGAGCTTCCAAAAAGGAATGCTGACCTGCTAAAACCTGAGTTTAGCTCATTTTGGGATCCTGACCTCCAAAACTGTACGATAATGAATTTGTGTTGTTTTAAGCCATTCAGGTTGTGGTAATTAATTACAACAGAAATAGGAAACTAATACAATGTATTACATTGATTTCCAGATGTTCAACCAATCTTACATTCCTAAGTCCCAGTTGATCATGACATATAGTCCTTTCCATATTTTTACTAGATTTGGTTTGCTAGTGTTTTCTTGAGGATTTTTGAGTATTCGTAAGAGATATTGGTCTGTAGTTGTGTGTGTGTGTATGTGTGTGTGTGTGTGTGTGTGTGTGTGTGTGTGTGTGTGTGTGTGTGTGCTTTGGTATCAGGGTAATACTGGCCTCAGAATGAGCTGTGAAGTGTTCTCCCCTCTTCTAGTAGTATAGCCACTCTAACTTTGTCATAGTTGCTGTTTCCATGATACATCTTTGTCCATCCTTTTACTTTCAACCTATTAGAAACCTGTCTTTAATCTAGATTTCTTGTATAATACATTTCCTCTATAATAGCTAGTTAATAACTGATATTTTTCTGACAATGAATAAAACTGTATTTGTTTTACTCGCTTTTTTTTGTTTTTTTAATTAGCTGCTGTTGTAAACCTTTATTTTCCTAACTACAATAATAACTTCTCATTTCCATACAGTCTTTTTTTCTCTTCTTTGCACTAAACCTTGGTATTTGGGCTTATTTCTGTTTTGCTTAAAATAAAATTTAGTAACCTTATGTTGGGCCCACTTTTTTTTCCTACTGGTCTGTGAAATCTGTAAGTCTGAGAACCACTAACCTAGAGCATTTCCAAGACTAGGTTAGAGATATGTTGTACATAAAACATAGATTGTATCTATTGAACAAGTTTATTAAACTTATTAATAATTTTTAAAGTAATACGTTTTAGCAGTGTTTTTACTTTAATTCATTTTTTAAGACATTATAAAACTGACTTTGCAAAAGAGATGTAGACCTTATTAAAATCAATACTATACCTTGTGAATAACAAAAAACTATTTAAAAGTCCAATAATACACATTGGTTAAATTATAATGGATTTATTAAATCTATTAAAAACCATCCTTTATAATAGTATTGTATGACATGGAAAAATGTTCAAGTAGAGGTCAGGTTGTCTTGTTCTAGTAACTGTTCACTCCCCTAAACTTTTTGGGCATGTTACACCTTGCCAAGGTGCTGTATCATACCTGTTGGCTTTCTTTAATCCTGCTCATTCCTTTGTAAATAGCCGCCTCATTAAACCCTGTTCAAATACCCTACTTTAGTTCGTCATCCATGTCCTGCCAGGAGCCTGAGAAAGGCTGTATACACAGGTTCATGATGAAATTACACCATTACTCTCTGGTTGGTGAAATTACAGAGAAAACAATATATGCCTGTTTTTTAAAAGTATTACTATGATGTGTATACTGCAACTAATAATAGTGAGGGTTACCATTAATTAAATGTATTTTTAGTTGTATAGTATTCTTTACATATCATTTCATTTAACCCTTTAAATAATCCTATGAGATATAATAGTTACCATCCCCAGTTTACACATGAAGACACATGAAATATCTCTGATTACTGTGAATTCATGTATTATCATTGTTTTCTTTTGTAGATCATTCACGAGAAGTCTTGGAGCAATTAGTAGGCCCAAACAAATTAAAGCAAGTGACATGGACTGTTTACTGATGCTTATCAAAGCTGTGATCTTCATACTACCAGGAAATGATGGTCTTGGAGATTGGCTTTCCAATATGTAATATGGTTTGTGCTTTAACCAGACTCTTAAACACTTTAACAGTGCTATTATTCTGTGTTTGTTTGATGAGTCCGTTTTTTAAATGGTAATCCTAGCATGTCCCCTGATGCATCTGGGGTGGGGGATGGGGGTGGTACTGTGTTTGTTTCTTAAATAACGAAGTTTTAAAATTATCTGTTTTCTCTGGAGATTTCCTTCTCCTACCTAGATATTTGAGACGTTATAAGGGAAACTTACCAGTATGGATAGACATTAAGAGAATGCTAAGTAAAAGTATTTCTGAAAATATTCATTACCTTTCTAGCTATTTTCTGGTTCCTTACCTTCTTAAAGTATATTTAAATGCCATTGGCCAAAAGCAAGGCTGAACATCTGGCCTATAAATTCTTTCCAGATTTTAATATTTCAATGAAATGAAGAAATATGATAGTTTAATGTCCTAATCCATGCTATCATACACCTTAGCTGTTGACCGTATGAATGTTATGGAGGCCCTCGCTCAGCCACTTCCTTCATTGATTTTTATGGCTACTTTTTCTGAAAAGAGTTCCCAGACCTAATTCCAACGTGTATGTGTGTGGGGTCCCCCCCACACCAACAAACAATTCTCAGACATCGGCAGGGCATCTAAGAATTCAAGTCAATTCTGACACTATCTACTTAGAGAGAACATCAGATTCTACAGGTTAAAGGTTCAGTCCTGAAAAGACTGCCCCCCACCCCACCCCACCCAACTTCAGATGCCAGTTGCAAGGCCAAGTTGTTACCTGTGCTTCAGACCAATTGGCCATAAAACTGGAGGTTCCAACGACTCCCTCCTTGGGTTTGATTAATTTGCTAGAACACTCAGAACTCAGGAAAGCCTGTCTACTCACTAGAATACCAGTTTGTTACAAAAAATACTAAAGGACACCAATCAACAGCCTGATGAAGAAATACATAAGGAGAGGTCCTGAACAAAGGAGCTTCCATCCTTACGGAGCTTGGGGCCCAGAGCAGTGGCAGGTGGAAGGCTTCTGGTTCTTCAGCCTGGAAGCTCTCCAGACCCCCTCCTTGTAGGTTTTTATGGAGGCCTCATTACATAGGCATGATTGATTAATTCATTAGCCATTGGTGATTGATACAACCTCTAGCTCCTCTCTCCTCGCCAGAAAATCAGGGGTGAGACTGAAAGTTCCAACCCTTTATTCATGGTTGGTTCATGGCATCCAGCTGTCCTTAGGTGCTTTGCCAGTCACCTTCATTAATATAAACCCAGTTATGGTGGAAAGGGCTTATTATGAATAACAAGACACCTTTTCATCTTTATGGCTCTGTTTTCAAGAACTGAGGACAAGCGACCTAATATAATAAATGATGCTCCATTACTCTTATTGCTTAGGAAAATTCCAAAGGTTTTGGGAGCTGTGAGCCAGGAACTGTGGATGAAGACCAAATACGTCTAAGAAATAAATTTTGGTCATCTGAATGATCAAATAAATATCTATCCTATAAATCACAATATCACATTGCCCAAGTATGTTCTCTCCATCTATAAACTTCCTTCCTTAAAAACTGCGTTCAGGAATGTGTAAGAATCGGTGAATATAAACTATCATTCAGCGGTTGTATTCTGAAGCTCTGTTGGTTTCACATTGTGAAATAAACAGCACAGGTCTTAGTTTTCAAATGAAACATATTTCTCTTCTATAATCACAAAATTCTCTGATGTATAATGTGCTTAAACCACGCAGCATATTCCCTGTGCCATGAGCCTGTCTCTGGGGTACTTTCTTAAAGATTTCCTATTTTAACTCTGATGTAGTGAAAAACAAGGAAAGTATGATATGGTAAACTTCTTGTATGTGTTTAGAAGGAGGATTTACATATTCAATTCTATTTCTTGTCCTTATTATTAATACTTTATAAATTTGGTATGTTTATAGTGTGGCGAAATACAAGGTGTGATCATACAATATGGTGAATATTTAAATTAAAAAAATCATTACAGTAAAAGACACATTGCCATTAATCCCCCTCAAAATACTCCCCCTTGCTTCAAACACACTTATCCCATCATTCTTGCCACTTTCTGAAGCAGTTCTGGAAGTCCTCTTTCATGAGTGTCTTTAGTTGTGCTGTTGTGGCTGCCTCGATGTCCTTAATCATTTTGACTTTGGGGAAGAGCCAGAAGTCGCCTGGTGCCATATCCGGTGAATAAGGACACAGCATAATGTTTTTACTTGACAGAAATTGCTGTATGCCAGAGGCAATGTGTGACAGTGCATTGTCATGATGGAGGCTGATTTACGGCACACTTTAAAACACACCTTCTCTCAGCTAGACTGACTGCACCGAACAAGTTGAAACTTGTCACACAATTTGTTATGTGCCGCTTCCCATATTGAAGATCCCTGCCTTTCCATTGGCTAGCACTCGGCAGCAGTATTCACTGTATTTTGTGATCACAACAAAAAGGCTCCGTGTCACGCATCATTTCTGGTATGGCAGTTTCTGTGAAATGAAAACATTATGGTGTGTCCTAATCCATCTTATTCACTGGATCTGGCACCATGTGACTCTGGCTCTTCCCCCAAAGTCAAAATGACCATGAAAGGAAAATGTTTTGAATGGATTCAGGACATTGAGGCAGTCACGACAGTGCAACTAAAGACACTCACGAAAGAGGACTTCCAGAACTGCTTCATAAAGTGGCAAGAATGATGGGATAAGTGTGTTTGAAGCAAGGGGGAGTATTTTGAGGGGGATTAATGGCAATGTGTCTTTTACTGTAAGAAATTTTTATTTAAACCTTTATCATGTATATATATAACCTAGTCTTGGCAATATCTATATAATCTCCACGCATCCTTCCACTTCCAGGCTACATTTTATAATTAACTCGTAACATATATAATGGTGGTGTTTACAGCAGTTTTAAATTAGATAATGGGAAATACAGTACATATAATTAGTACAAAGTTACAAGACCCAAAGGTGAAAACTAGGTATCCCTCCCACTGCAGTCCATCAACTATCTGGTATCCTCTCAGAAGTCAGCCATTATTACCAGTTTCTTATTTGTATTTCCAGGGATATTCTATGTATACTGCAAGCAATTTTGTATTTTATACATATACATCCATATGTAGTAGGTATTGTCAAACGAACTCAAAAAGAGTCTGGAGGCTTTGCTAGAAAAAAAGTAACAAAGATTTATTCAAGGATCTTAGAATTTGAAAACTGAAAATATAGCTAGGAAAAAACCCAGAAGTGTTCCGAAGAAGAAAAGTTAAGGGTTCTTATAGTAAAAGTCATATCCCCGAGAATAATCAGTCCTGCATCGTTAGTCCAAGGATTGGTCCAGGACGATTATCAGCCAGATGTGAGCGATCTAGATGATGGATACCAGGGAATCTGGAGGAAGAGCACCAGGAGGTCTGGTCACATCCTGAGTCCTTGAGGGGATAGTCAGAGGGTTATCCACAGGTAAGTAAATGTCCGGGCATTGACACAGGACTGGAAAGTTCAAAAGTTTAAGTTCCCAGGCTAGTTAAGACAAAGAAAAGAATTGTTTCCTTATGCTTCAATCTTCATAATGTTAATAATTTAATATCTTGGTTAAAGTGACTCCATTTTGTATTTTCCCTGTCTTCATTCTTTTCCTCAGTATGTACTATAGCTTTTTTACATAAATAGTGGTATACTATACACAATCTTCTTCACATTTTTTCTCATTTATGTCATAGTGGTTTTATTGATATTGAAGATCCCAAAAATCGGGGCATGTAGTGGTGGCATAACCAATTTCTAGCTAACCTCGGTAAGTCATGAAGGAGGTATGATAAGGTGTCATAGTACAGAGCATGTAGGAAAATTCTAAAATCTTTATTTTAATCCATGATTGTCAATGAAACCCTGTTATGTACTAAATTCGATATTCTTCTATACTTTGTATTTTGTTTGTTTAACTCAACAATACATCATATAGTTGTCCTCAATTACAGAAACAGACTGCTACAATCTCTAATTCCTTTCTAATTCTTAAATTACACATTGCTACCATTGAGTATTGCTTTCTATAATTATATTCCTGTAGCAGTAAAACTAGAAAAAAGGATTACAGAGAGATTTGTATATTTGGTATAATGCAGAACTAGTTACATGACAAAGGCTGAGAAAACTTTTTTTTTTTTTTTAAGATTTTATTGGGGAATTGGGGGAGGGGACCAGCCAAGTTGTTGTTCTTCAATCTTCGTTGTGGAGGGCGCCAGTTGCCATCTGGCTGCCCGTCGGCAGCTCGTGGCCTCTAAGCTCAAGGTGCTGTGTTCAGGTCTTCGTTGCAGGTGGGCATAGCCTACCAATGAACAGGCAATCTTGTTGTTACACCAGCTGAGCCATCCTACCACCTGTTGGCAGCTCAGCGACAGCTCAGCTCGGGCGCAGTGTCACTGGCCCATGTGGGAATCGAACTGGTGGCCCTGTTGCTCAGAGCTCGCGCTGTTAAGCCAACTCTTAACCAACTGAGCCACTTGGCTGGCCCCAAAGGCTGAGAAAACTTTAAACCTTCATATTTTGGAAATAAGATTTGCCATTTAATAGACATTGCATTCTTTAAACTGGAGAGTCTTTTAGGGATAAACCCACACATAGCTATATCCATACTTGGAAGCACTTTGATAACTCAAGGCTGGAAATTCCACACTGTGCTTGTTGTCAGTCCATTGTTTTCCTGCCTAGTAGGTTCTGGAAGTGAATATTCTACCACTTTGTGCAGTTGATGCCGAATGCTGTGTCCTCTGAACTGGGGTCGTCCAGGGTCACCAATAAGTACTTGAGTTCTATGAGTCCAAAAGCAATTCTTCAGCCATCGATGAAGTCTATCTGCAAGGTCTTCATCATAAAACATATCTCCAAGCACAACAAGGTCCCACTTATCTTGTTCCAAATCCAAAATGTTTTTGGTTAAAATAGGAAAAGGATTCAGTTGGTTCAATTCACAATTCAGTAAGATAGCCATTCCTGCAACTTTAAAAAAGCACATGATGAATTGGTATACACTAGGCTGTTTTAATCCCATATTGATTAAGTAATTTAGAAAATCTAACAATATGTTTTTTTCCCTTTTTGTTAAAAGATGATTTTTAGGTAAAGTTTATGCCAATATAAGCTATTTACTGCAATTTTCAAATATGATTGGATATCCTGAAAACAAAACAAACAATACAAAAGACCTGGAAATGTTGGGATTTTAAGGAACATTTGCTGATCTCAATAACCAAGAGGTTTGGTTTGTTACAGGAGACAGGGAAATATGCCTTGGGCTTGATTAAGGTGGCAAGTTAGAACTGAGTCCCCTGCTATAAAATAAGGACCTTCCAGGGTTACAGGCTCAGTAAAAGGAAAGATGAGAAGAAAAGCAGATAAAATTAAAATTTACCTTTCTCAACTTGGGTTCTACTGGAACAAAATCATCTTTAATGACACAGGCCTACCCTCACTTGGGTTATTTTTGTGTTTTTTTTAAAAAGATTTTATTGGGGAACTGGGGAAGAACAGCGTTGGGGAATCGGGGAAGGGGAACAGACAAGTTGCTGTTCTTTTGTTCTCAGTCTAGTTGTGGAGGATGTTGCTTCACTGGCCCATGTTGATATTATCATTGCGTTCTTCCCGGCTGAGGCAGTTGCTCCACGGCCATTGGACGGCTGCTCACGGTGGCTCACAGCAGCTCACAAAAGCTCACGCCAGCTGCCGGCCAACCCCACTGCAGCCTACGCCATCGCTGACAACTCACTGTAGCTCAGCTTCAGGTAGAGCTGTTGTTCACCATCTTAACTGTAGAGGGCACAGCATCACCAGCCCTCATGTGGCATCTGAACTGGGGCCCTGCTGCTCACAGCTGGCGTCCCAAGCCAACTCCTAACCAACACGCCACTTGGCCAGCCCCTCACTTGGGTTTTTGGTCAAATAAACACTACCTACATATTTCAGGAAATTCTTAGCCCAGAAATTAACAGTAAGTTCTTGGTTTGGTATCACTTTGGGATATCTGACAGACACAAATACAAATCCTCTTTGGAAAAATGCACCGTCAACTCAGGCCTCCCAAGATTCCCATGTAATGTACCACTGAACATAGTTCACAATATCATAATATAGACATAGAAATAAGCTATCATGTAGATAAGGCATCTATAGATATTTGTCCTGGGAGGAAAAAAAAAGATAAGCTTTAAATGTTTTTAAATATGAAATCCTTACTAGGGTCTATGTCAGTGGCCAAGATCCTTGATGCCCCGCTCATCTTAGCAGCAATAGCTGTAGCCCCACATCCACTCCCAAGATCCAACACAGATTTTCCTCTGACAATGTCAGGATTATCCAAAAGATACCTAAATCAGAAAGAAAGAGAAAAACATTATCTAAGAGATGGAAGAAACTCAGTAAGAGGTGACACAAAAAAATTTCTTTGGATTGACTGGACAAAGAAATAGTGGAACTTAGCAGAGCTCAGTCCGACCTTGGCAAATTGAGCCTGACTAGAGTGAGACAAAATGTCAATCTTAAGAGCTGGACAAAGGCGGCAGAGAGAGGACCTAGTCATTTGATCTTTCTTTTCACCAGGCATGAAGAGCAGTTCTATACAACTGACAAATCATGCTCTTAAAGTCAACTTTTAAAAAGTATTGAGCACTTACTATGATCCAGAAACTACCAAGCACCAAGAATATAGACTGACAAAATACTGCTACAGTCAGGACGCAGAATACTAAATCCAAAAATCCACCATCTCCTTTTGATTGTTCACCATAGAGTGGTTTTACCAACTGTTTGAATTGTATCATAATGACCGCTCTGATAAGGTATGCTCAAAGTCTATTTCAACCAAAGAATTCAGATCAGGGCTAAGTAGTTACCAACATGTGAAGATGAATGGGAAAACACTGAAATAATGAAAGCCAACTGACACTTGACCTTAGTATTGGGCTAATAAATAGCAGGGACTATGGCAAAGTAGGGGTGTATATGCCCTGTTAGCGACAGCTGCTACGCATCTTCAGCTAATTGTTACCTCACAGAAATCCCATATTATTAGAGATTATTCCTGTTTTTCAAATCAATGTAGATTTTTACATGAAATCCCTCAAGTTTTAAATGTTAGCAACTGATATTTTAAGTGTGTTGAAAAGCAGGAGCTGGTGTACGGAATTAAGACTGGGCAGATTAGGGCCTGCTGAATGAGATGGCCCAGTCATCCACACGGGGGAGCAGGTACCTCCCTCCGTATGTGAGCTCCCACTTTGGGGCTATGAAAACCATGGGGTAATTTTGATTGCAGGCACAGGTTCTGTTTCCACAAAGGAAATTGTCACAAGATTTATTACTTCCAGATCCCAGAAGGAAAGGGGCACAATGAGCTGGGAGAATTCGGATTTGGAAGGGGGCTGAAAAGAGATCTGTAGCAACCAGAAAGGTTCCCATTTCAATCAGGGCAATACCTAGACAGGGCTTGGCCTCCTGGCCAGTAGATTGCCCAGTAAGGATCGCTGTGGGGCCACAGGTCAGCTCTTTCCCACCAGAACTTGCATCTGGGGGTCAAAAGCCGCAACTGGATTTCGGGGGTGAGGCTGCCACTGCTGGTGACTTCAGTGTTCTCCTCCAGGAAAGCTTTCATCTCAGGGTCCAAAAAGCGTCCAGTTCCTCTCCAAGGGCAGTGGCCCTGGGGAAACAAGGGAAGACCACAGCTTCTCGCAGCCTTCAGAAAGACAGCACAGCGGTTGTTCATGGGAAACGGTGCAAATGCTCTCCAGCCTAGACTCAAAGCCATCCGTCCTTTTCTAAAACACAGGTTCTGTCAATGTTGCTGTTGATAAGAGCTGCTCCTCATCTGGCTGCCAACTTGGTCTCAACTGGAATCTCTAGATTTCTAAAAACAGAAATAATACTGAAAATTCCAAGGCTCACCCACACGTCCAAATCCTATTACATAGTAAGCAAATATTACAATGTAAGCTCATAGCAGATAATAGACAAATACAAGTTCATTTTAGATGAAAGCGTTGGTGCATCAATTTAGGAAAACCCAACCATTTTGGTTTGTTTTTTTGCTGCCTTCCTCAGACCAACCTTTTAAAAGGATGCTTTTTCACAATGAAATCTTTTTAACAATTTCAAACAACAAATATATTAATACAAACATGATTTGGAGAGGAATCTTCGGGAACAAGGCCTGTTGCACAAAATAAGGTATACCTTTAAAGTTCTTTTTTACATTTAATCACTTACCCTTAAGCAGGCACTATGCTTGACAACTGTGAACAAAAATAAAAGTCCCTGTGTTCAGGGAGCTTAGATTCTAGTGGTGGGATAGAACAATTAACAGGCAAACACAGTTCTTGCCTCTATGAAGTCTAGCGAAGAGTTCTGGAGGTTCACAAACTATTAATGGTCTGTCGGCAGAAGTATACCAATTATACTGATTACACTCTATTTCAATAATGATTGTCGTAGCATACAACATCAGTGTAAACAAGATTTGGATTTTTTTTCCTTAAAAAAACTTTATGGTTTTAATAATAAAAGAATATCAACTCCCAAATCTCTTTCTGTAAATATCTCTGATAATTTATCTTTACCAAGTCTGGGGTGAAAAGATCTGTTCCAAAAAAAATAAAACACCTTGAGAAGAAAAATTAGGAAGGACGAACAGCAATTTAAACACAAATTATACAGCCAGTTGTTTGGGATCTCTAGTCTGTTGTGCATAAATATTTTAAATACTCTCATATTCACGTAAGTATTTAGAGTAGGGGCCCAAAACGCAAATGCCTACCAGGGACCAGACTGGTGATAAATGAGTGCTACGGGCTGACTGTAGGGTAACAGAGGGGCTGTGGCAAACTGGAGACTGCTTCTCAACACTGGCCCAAAGGGGACAGCAGAATGCTGCCAGGCAGGAACGCCTTGCTAGAGCTTCCCATTTCTCAAAATAATCCAGATAGTTATGCATAAACTCCCATTTTTAATCGTTAACGATCAATTAAAATATCAAAACACGGAGTAGGCTAAAATGCCTATCAGGCCACTAGTCTGCGAATTCAGGACAGACTTAAGTAGGTGTTATCTCACGTTTACGCCCTGGGGATCCCAGGGGTCACTAATAGCCTGACATTCAATTCTGTTAGGAAGCATTGGGTTAGCCCTTGAGTTGCACAAACCTAAGATTTAAAAACAAAGCAGAGGAAATAGATGATTTTGGACACCATGTCATCTAGACCGACGCTGTCCCTCCCACCCCAGCAACAATCGGTTAAGAATGTGTGCTTATGTGGTGGACACTTAGTATATGTATTAATTGGTAAGGAAAGGACCCGGGTGAAAATGGGTAAATTACAAGTGTTTGTGACCACGTTATTTCCCTCCAAGGAGGACAGGAGTTGATCTTAAAGGGACAGGCACAGTCTTCCTTTTCGCCTTACCTTGGCCTTGCTAACACCGCCCTGAGAAGCTAAAGCACAGGGCACATCTGTCACTCGCCTTTGCGCATATTTCCGCGCATTCTTTACTACCGCGAGGGGATACAGCCTCTTCAGCCCGAGGCTCGCGGGGAGCAGGGCAGGGCCGCTGCGGGGGCCCGGGGCGGCAGGCTCCGCCTTCCTTCCCAGCAGCGCTTTCTCTTCCCTTTCCCAAGCTTTCTTAAAGGGGCAGGCGGTGCCAAACCAGAGGGCGCGCTGACCTTGCTTTGGAAATAAAGAAACGGCAAGCTCTGATTTCTAAAATGTTCATTATGAAACTATTTATGACACTTTGTATCAATCACATTTCTAGGCACTGGGCATGGAGTGGTCTGCAAAATCATGTATATGCCCTTTACGAAGCTTACATTGAACTGCAATTAAATCACAATGTGAGCCCTCTCGTATAATAATTTTAATAACTGTACAATCTAAATTTATTTGCAATCTAAATCAGTCAAGTTCTGGACCCATGTGTCCATCTTCTAACTGGACTCAGATATCCCTCAACTTGTCCCTCAACACATTCCAAAATTAACTCATCATCTCACCTTACAACAATGAAAACCTGCTCTGACATACCAAAGAGGGAAAAAAATTGTCCCAAACCAAGAACTAGGCAAACCGTGTTTCTGCTTCTTAGTTGGTAGTTTGAGAGATGAACTGGAAGCCGCCTGCTCAAAATGAGAAGTTGTCACTTGGGTTCTCTGCTTCTGCCTTCTTTAAATGGGGTTCCTGCTTTCCCTGTAAACTGGAACCTCTAGGAGCTACTACACAGGAATAAAACTTTGTTATTCCAATTAACATCCTTATCATTTGCTTCTTAGATGAATGGCATATATATTTCTGATAGGCTACACCCCTGGCATTTCAGAATATTCTGCCCTACATTTCCTCTATAATAACCAATATGGTGTTTTTATGACTGAATGAAACTGTGTTCATTAACTTACCAGCAGCTTTTTAAAAATTAGCCGCTGATGTAAACATTTGTTTCTTCAACTATAACTCCTCATTTCCATACACCCACCAATTCTCTTTCTAACAATAAACCATTAAACATGTTCAAGATCAATTTGTCTAAGAATTGTCGTTGTTAACCAGCTTCTGTGTTCTATCCCAGTGAATGGCAAGAACACCCCAATCATTGCCCAAGAAACCAGAGAATGAAGGCAGGTCTAACATTTCTACAAAATAGGGTTTCTGGTAAAAATCTTGGTGCTCATCATAGAAGATGTATTTAATAACGTCAAGACACTTTATCCAAAACTTGGAACTAGGCTAAAGGGATTGCTACAAGTCTTTTCCCCTCCTTTATAGTTTTAAAATTGATCCACTCCTTTCCCTCCTTGCCGCGATTGCCTTAGTTCAGCCTTATGATTGCTTAGCTGAATTCCTGTAACTGGTTTCTCTCTCCAGTCCTGCCTTCTTCTAACTCATTCTTAATACTGCAGCTTACTTTTTTTGTTTGTTTTGGGTTTTGTTTTTTTGGGGTTTTTTTTTTGGAAATTTACATTCTTATAGTTCAGAAAAGGCCTTATATTCCTATAGTCCCAGATAAACCTTGAAAAACAAACACCTGGAGTTTCTTTTCTGTTGTTGGTGTGTTGTTGTTGTTGTTTTTTTAATTGAAAAAAATTTTAATTGCTCTTATCAAAATTGACCTAAATGCAACCAAGCAGACTTATCAACTGATAACAATTAGAGCTATTTTCTAAACCTGTGATTTTTGCCTTTAAAAACCTGTTTACATTTTTGTTCAGAGAGCCAATTCTCTAATAACTGGTCTCTCTTGCAAGTGCAAGTTAAAAAAAATATTATTCTGTTCTCAAATTTATCTTTAAAGTTGTTTTTTTTAGACAAGTTATTCAATTATACTTATTAACTGTCTGACCTCAGGTACATTATTAAACCTTCCTAATGAAGGGGATCAGGATATGCTACCCCAAAATATGCCACGTTGGCATAAGAATTATTTTGAGCTGAAGGTGTTTGAGTTCCTGAAATCCTTTATCTGCCTAAATTGGAACATCCCAAAAGAACTCAATTGTCATAATCCCGCTTTCCAGGAGCAACTCTTATCTTCTTGGCTTGAGAAATAGACAGCACACCCAAACAGACATCTTCACAAGACTATCATATCTCCCATTTATTCCCCTAGGGGGGACTTTACCTTATTCTGCATTCCTTTTGAGTTACTCATCACTGAATTCTCCTGCAAGTTTGTGTTGCATGTGTAAATTCTGTTTTTCCCCTCGTTAATCTGTCTTGTAGGCTTACTTCACATATCCCAGACCCTGAACATAAGAAGATAGAGGAAACTTTTTCCTCCCCTACGCTAAGAATCTGTTTTCTCTTCTATAAAATAGTGATGATAATAATAACAACGTACTGGAAGAATTTAATGAATAAAAGTGAAGTGCTTAGCACAGTTCCTGGCATATTGTAAATACTTGATAAGTGCACTATTGCTGTGTTTATCATGATTGGAAATACGGAGATAGTGTTGGTTAAGGAGCAAGGCTGGAGGCTGAAGATCAGGTTTTCAGCTAAAAGTGAGAGGATCAGATTTGAATTTTAGAAAACTGTTTTAAGCTGCAGGTAGCCAGTAGTTTAGAGAGAGGCAAGACTGGAAGACAGGGAGACCACCAGTTCGAGGATACTGTGGTAATCCAAGCAAGCAATAATGAAGATCAGAACTAAGGCAACTGCAGCAAGGATGGAAGGAATAGGACATATCTGAAAATGATTTAGGAAAAGCTATTAGTAGGACTTGGAGACTGATTAAATATGCCTGCTTAACCATAATGATAGACAACCTAAGGGCATGATGTCAGTTTTTCTTTCTCAACGTGACCTCCCTGTGCTCTTACTCACCACGCTATCTGATCATGTTCTCCCTTGCTTAAAATCCTCTCTGGCTCCCCAAGACTTCAATATCAGAGCCAAATTCCTGATTACAGCTACCCAGGCTCTTAGTGATCAGTGCCTACTTTTCTATCCAGCCTTGTTTCAAAACCCTCTTCCTGTCCCCTACAATTTGCTTTTCTTGCCCAGTACCTCTTCTCTCACGCTAGGCCTTGCTTAAGACACACAGCTGCTACCACCACCATACATACACACCCCTCCTCGCTGTCCCTACCTAGCCACATCCTTACCCTTCCAAATGCAGCTCAGGCTTAAGGTTCTCTGAAAAGCCTTCCCTAGCACACACACTGATCTTGGCATTTTCTTAGCTTCCTGTGGGTATATCCAACAAGAATATCACAGAACTGTCATTGCCTGGCTTCTGGACTGGACTTAGAGACAGACAGTCTTATTCCTCTTTATCTCCTGCCACAGTTGGACACTCAATAAATTCTGTTGAATGAAAGAAAAAGCAAATGAGTAAATTAACAAATATCACACATCAATGACTCATTTTAAATTTTAACAGCTTTATTGAGGTATAACTGACAGACAATAAACTTCACAAATGTAAAGTATACCAGCTGTCTGGAAGAACTCCACATCATGGACTTTGGTGTCAGGCATTTGAATTGTAGCCATTCTAATGGATATGGGGATATGAAGTTATTCCCATTTCAGTATTCATATATATTATATATAAGATATATATATATATATATATCTTAAAGAAGACCCTCTACCATTCCTTGTAATACTGGTTTGGTGGTGAGGAACTCCTTTAACTTTTTCTTGTCTGGGAAGCTCTGTATCTGTCCTTCGAGTCTAAATAATAGCTTTGCTGGGTAGAGCAATCTTAGTTGTAGGTCCATGCTTTTCATCACTTTGAATATTTCCTGCCAATCCCTTCTGGCCTGCAAAGTTTTTATTGAGAAATCAGCTCATAGTCTTATGCGAGCTCCCTTGTAGGTAACTAACTGCTTTTCTCTTGATGCTTTTAAGATTCTCTCTTTGTCTTTAACCTTTGGCATTTTAATGACGATGTGTCTTGGTGTGGGCCTCTTTGGGTTCATCTTGTTTGGGCCTTCTGTGATTCCTGGGCTTGTGTATTTCCTTCACCAGGTTAGAGAAGTTTTAAGTCATTATTTCTTCAAATAGGTTTTCAATCCCTTGCTCTCTCTCTTCTTCTGGTACTCCTATGATGTGAATGTTGGTGCACTTGATGTTGTCCCAAAAGTGCCATAAACTCTCCTCATTTTTTTTGGATTCTTTTTTTTTTTGCTGTTCTAATTGGGTGTTTTTTGCTACCTTATCTTCTAAATTGCTGATTAGATCCTCTGCTTCATCTTATCTACTGTTGATTCCTTCTAATGTATTCTTCATTTCAGTTATCGTAGTCTTCATTTCTGCTGGTTCTTTTTTATGTTTTCTATCTTCATTTTTATGTTTCCTATTTCTTTGTTGAAGTTCTTCCTGAATTCATTGAGCATCCTTATAACCAGTGTTTGGAACTCTGCATCTGATAGATTGCTCGTTTTCATTTTGTTTAATTCTTTTTCTGGAGCTTTGTTCTATTTTTTTATTTGGGAAATGTTATTTTGTCTCCCCATTTTGGCTGCCTCCCTGTGTTTGTTGCTATGTAGGGCTGCTATGCCGCCTGGTCTTAGTAGAGTGTCCTTATGTAGTAGGTGTCCTGTTGGACCCAGTGGTGCAGTCTCCCTGGTCACCAGAGCCAGGTGCTCCAGGTGTGTGTCCCTTGTGTGGGTTGTATGTGCCCTCCTGTTGTAGTTGAGACTTGATTGCTGTTTGCACATCAGTGGAAGAGATTGACCCTGAGGCTGATTGGTTGTGAAGATTGGCTGTGACTACAGTGGAGGAGTTGTTGTGCTTGGGCTGGCCGTACAGAGCAGGGTTCACTTTAGTGGGACTCTGGGTCCTGCCCAGTCTGCCCTGTGGGTGTGTCGTTCTTAGAGGTGGCTGGGTGATGCTTAAGCCAAGTCACTGGGCTGCCACTGGGACTGCCAGCCCTAGGGCCTTCTGGGAGGGGACTTGCTACAGGCCAAGTTCAGCTGCAGTCTGTGTCCTGCCCAGGGCCACCTGGCATAAGCCACAGAGCAATCCACAGATGGCCACCATCTGCATTGTGCTTGCTGGTGCCTTGAGAGTTCAAGCCACGAACCAAGGCCAGCTGTCGCTAGTGCCAGACTTAAGGCTGCTCAGCCAGAGGTAATGAACAGGCCAAAGCCAGATGCTGCTTGTTTGGGTTTTGTGAACCTTTGAGAGATTTTAGAAAAGTCTGCAGCTTGAGCCAAGGCACGCAGTTTATACAGAAAAGCCACTGGAAGCAGTTTGAGTGTACCCGAAAGTTGGGTGGGGCGTGGTCTCAGGGATTCACTAGGGCGGGTCAGATGAAAGGTAATAGCCAATTTGATGGAGACTCAGATATGACGTCTGTGTGCATCTGCACGCTGGTAGGGGGAGGGCTCAACAAAGAATAATGGCTCCTGCCAACTCCTCTGTCTGGGAGAAACCTGCCCCTCCAGTCTCACCCTGAAGCTAGACAATTCAGTTCCTCACTGTATGTCCCTGGCACCTTTTGAGCTGCTGTCCCAGCACTGGAGCTCAGAGCGAGTGAATCCATCAACAGGTAAGTCTGTGCATGGGCCTTTTAAGAGTTGCACCTGGGAGTGCAGCCACACTCCATCTTACTCAGTCACAATCTCTGCTGGTTTTCACAGTCAGATTTTGGGGACTTCTCTCCCTGGCACTGAAATCCTGGGCTGGGGAGGGGCTGGGACCCCTTGTTCCTCAGGTGGGGACCTCCACAGCAGAGATATCCCTCCTAATTTTTAATGGTCACACATGGGTGTGGGACCAGTTCCTTCTGAGTCTCTCTGCTACTCCTACAAGTTTCATGGTGGCTTCTTCTCTATGTCCTTAGTTGTAGGGCTTAAGCTCAGCTAGATTTCAGGTGATGCTCAATAATGGTTGTTCTGTGGTTTAGTTGTAATTTATGTGGCCCTGAGAGGAGGTGAGCACAGCATTTACCTACTCCACCATCTTGACTGGAAATCCATCTCATTGTGGTTTTTAATTTGCATTTTCCTGTGACTAATTTTCACATGCTTATTGAAGGCTGGGGTTTTGTCCATTTTATTTATTGCTTTATTTCTTGCACATTAGAATAAGGTGATGCTCATACTACGAGATCAATGAATATTTGTGGAATGAATAAATGATTTACTCTAAGAAATAAACAAATTAGAGTTATTATCAAGGGAGTTATTATCAAGGGTTATTATCCCTTGATAATAACACAGAGAGCATTTTCTCTGACTTGAATTTTGAAATCTTTCTTGGGCAGGAAAGAAAGGATACCTTAGCCTGGTTGATGAGGAGTGATATTGAACTCAGTTCAAATGTTCCTATTCTGAGCTGATATCATATTGATAGTCATGATAATTATTAATAGAACTTACCATAATATTCTACTTCCCTGAAAATTTATTTATACTTTTCCAAATTTTTTTATCCCCATAGGGCTGTGTGGTACTTTAGAACATCATCAGTCTTTACAGTTTGGAGAGGAAAAAAATGCGAGAATTTTAAATAAAATTTATGTAACTGATTGGAAATTATCCTTGGGTTTTTATTTTCTCCATGAGCACTTAGTTAATATGCTCAGAATTCTTAAATTATAATGACTGACATGTACATGAGCTTTCACATAAACTGCTATTTAATAAAAAAAATTAAGCTGGGAATAGAGGTATTAACTATAAGGATTCTGTGGTTAGAATTTCTGTGTAATGGTTGTAGGGAAAATTTTATGCTTCGGTGGAAAAGTGTGTATTGTTTAACATATACCCTCTGAGTCATCTGATTCTGATTCCCTTAGAACTGTTTCACAATTTTGTAAATTATAGATAACTAATAGTAATTCTAAATAAATCCTGACAATAAACATGAAAATTCTTACCTGTCCAAAGGCTTTCTCTCCTGCTCTGTAGAAAAAGAAGGTACTTTTGCCTCTATTTTCATATTCATTTCAATATTAATGATCTATAAATGAATCCATTGACGTCTCATTTGAACCAGTTGTACCAGCTTACCAGTGTCAAAAGAAAATTCAGAGCTTACTTGTTATGAACATTTTATTGAGGGAGAAACAAACTGTTCTCAAACTGGAAGACTTCAAAATCAAAAGTGGTAAGAAGCTCAGCGTTCAGCAGTTATAGCTCATTTATAAAGCATGAATGAGGAAGTTATATAGGTTACTAGAAACTTTACATTCCTTTTAGAGCAGTAGCATTACATAAGCTTCTTTGTTTGTGGCTAACAATCTAGGAAGCTGCACAGTCACTCTGGCTTGAAGAAAGCTTAAGTTTTTTGTTTAAGGTCAGAGTGAGCATTTTGGGGAAATCAGGATAGTTGAAATTTCTGTTATGTGGCTATGGATGATGGGCTTAAGGATGTACTCAAACTATGTCTTCCATTTTGGTTTTTCTTTAACACCAGTTTCCTCATTAGTGAGTTTTTAAAGATTTTTGATGAATGTTCATTTTATATCTGTATGGGAGTAATGATTTTACCCTTTTGAGGAAAATTATCCTTTAATTAAATAATTGGTCAGTCAATTAAAGAATTAATTAACCATGCAATAAGCTTATTAATTAAGTTCTTAATTTGGGAGTCTGGCACACCTAGGTGCATCATTAACAGAGAGAGGATCTTTAGTAATTGGGGTCTGGCTTAGTATATCCAGAATTAATTTTGTTGGTTTCTCCACCTTACCTATTGATCAAGCTGATCAGATTATGAATAGATAATTGAGGTGATATTTGGGCTTCAATAGGCATGGGTTCTTGTGTCTTTTAAAAGAAAAAGCTGTCTAGGATAGACTAGCTCTAGAATATATTTTCTATGCTTCAAAATATATTTTAAATGTGGCTTGTGACAGGAGCTATTCTTAGAAAAAAAATTCATTATGTTTTTCCAACAATTTCATAGTAAGAGAGTGAATATAAAAACTGACAATAACCAGCCTATATGACAATAGAACTCTGACCCACAATATTTACAGCAACCAGTCCCAGAAGCTAACCTCAAACCTTTGCAGCATTTAGCCCAAAACACTCAGACTAGGTCAATGACTGCCAGCTTCCCTAATAGTTGGCCCACTTGCAACTCAGAACCAACCAGAGACAGCCAAATATGGTCCCCAAATATTTTTATAAGATGCCCTACTTCTAGTTAGTCCACCTCCTGCTTCCCCAGGCCAGCAACCTCCAATCACAGCACACCTGAAGATTTCCAACTCCCCTATGGGTCTTGGCCAAATATTAAGTGATGCTGGCTGACTACCTTGCTGTATAGCAAACTTTGAATACATAGAATACATAGCCTGTTTGTTTTTATTTGGGTGCTCTTCATTTATTTTCACAATATAGTACATTTTTCACTAGAGAATTATGAAACGTATTTGAAGAGTTTATCATTGGCCCAGAGGAAACATTCAGGAAACTACAGATTCCTTTGTTCTTTGTGGAGATCCGAAAGGGATCAGAAATTCCTTGCCTAGATTACTGATACGAAATCTTGCAAAAAAACTTCTAAGACAGCAAGCGAGAGTTGAATTCTAAGGCCAGTCATTCTGGTTTTAAATAAATGTAGTATTACAAATGAAACCTTAAAAGTGAATTTGTTTTTAATGTTGGGTAGAGGAAAAATATCCCTTGTTTCCAGTTGCCTTGTCTTAAAGCTGAGCGAGACCTGTGCCTGTCCAAAGTCCTCATTGTTTATGGAAGTCAAGATCAAGATATAGGGAGATAAAAGCCGTGGGGACCCCAAGGATAGCCCGAGTATCTTCTGCCATAAACTCCTTCTAGCAGCCAAATAAGCACATACCCTAAGGAGAAACAGTGTGCAAATACAGTTTCGAGACATGCCCTCAGCATTTCTTCCAGCCATATTGTAGCCCCTAAATTCTGAACTCCAAACCTTTTTACTCCCCAGTTTTCTCTCCAAAGCAGCACTTCACCCTTGCCTATTTCCAATTGTCTCATCAGCAAAACACTGTTTTTCAAATGCAAAATTACCCAGAGCCCAAGAAGGCCTGGTGGGCTTCTCTTCACAGATACCTTGTGCCTCCCCTCTGAAGGGAGGCCCATGCTTGTGCTGCACTTGGAACCATAATAAACCTACCTGCACCTCCCAGCAGCCCAGGACAGTGTTTCTCAAGCCTTCATATGCATATGGATCTCCTAGGAATCTTGATAAAGGTCAGATTCTCATTCAGGTCACTATGGTGCCCCAGAGTCTGCATTTCTAACATGCTCCCAGGGAAGGCAGTGCTGTCAGTGGGTATCACTTAAAATAGAGTTTTTAAATTACATAAGCACACCCCTCACTACATGTTTAGGTGCAGCGTCTTCAGAGCAGGACCTAGAAACTGTCATTTTAAAAGCTCCAAGTGCCAATTCTGTTTACAAACACAGCTCTAGAACAATGTATTCCAAACTCCCCTGATAATAAGTACCACCTAAGATGCTTGATTAAGTTCCAATTTCCAGGCCCTTGCTGGGAGATGCTGATTTAGTGGGTTTGGGATGGAACCCCGGAGTCTATTTTACAAGGAACACAAATGACTAGCAGCCCAAAAGTTTGGCAGACAATGAACGTCCCTCAAACACCATTTGAAATTATTCTATCCTGCATTCCAGGTCTAAGATCTCTTCATTCTTTCGTTCATTTGACATCAGTATTAACTTCTGAATTATCTCCTCCAGGTCTAGATAGACTGCTCTGTTTCTTTATCTCCACCTTAATCAGACTTTTAGATGGTGATTCTGAAAGGACCTCAGGCAAGTGGACCTGAGGTTCTTCTGGTAGTTTTGTTCAATTCTCGTATATTTGTTCAATTTCCTCTGAGGACTGTGGACAGTTAAAGCAGCAAAGCTTATCGGTGGCAGAGCCTTAGAGAGTTCCTTCATTTCTATTTCAGTGAATTGGGTTCCTCTGTCACCACACAAATTAGGTGGGTTTTCCCCACGTGGGAAACATTAAAACTAAGTTTCTTTGCTACTGTCAGAGCAGTTGTTTCACAACAAAATCAGAAAACAGAGACAGAGTACTGAGAACATATTTACAACCCCATAAGGAAGAATCTGAATTAAAGCTATTTATGGAGGCTTTACAGGGCATAAATGTTTGGGCTCGTATCAATGTTCCGTCTTTACAGTTTCCCCAGGACTGTAGTTTGGGACAGATGGATCAGATTCCAGAGATATCCTCTGTACTCTTAGGGAGACTTGTTAAAGACTGTAATGTAATAAAAAACATATGTAGTTATTTGGTCTTGGTCCCCAGTTCAGGTTGTGCCTTCACCCCATCTGGCAAAATTGGGGCAAGCAGTGAATGCAGCTGTGTTGCCTGGTGGTAGATACAGTCCATTAGCTCTGTAACTGTACCCTATATGAAGGGGAGGTACTTGCTAGACTAATAGTGCCGCCTGCCATCCAGACTAGCATAGTAGCCAAACCGAATGTCCCTCCCAAAGGTGGAAACGTTTGGGTATAAGTAGAGAGGAGGAATAGAAGCTGAGGGTAAATGAATGAATAAATAAGTTATGAACTAAGGGAAATCCAATATTACACTGATACCTCAAAAGAGGTTCAGAGAAAGAAGCTATATTGTCTCCTAGCTCAGTTTATTAAATGCCTGAAATGGTGAAGCCATACATTTCTGAGACCACTCCTGCTTCTGGAACCTGACAAGATGGAACGGAAGCCTGCCTAGATGAGTGGCCTCTCTCTGGGAGGTATTTTCATAGAATGAGGATGACAGACTGGGCTAATTATTAATGACTAAATGGGATCCTAGTAATGTGCTAGTATATTTTAACCGTTAGGGTCCTCAGACCTGTGGTATATTTTAAAATATATATTTGATCTCTGTTCCTACTTCCTGGAACAAAACTTATAAAACCTTTGGAATTTCCTGAGTGATGGGTGTATCCTTTTGTTATTTATAACAAGTTCTGTTCAACCATTCCTGAGTTTAGGTTAATGAGGTGACTTTTGGTGGACCCCTAGATCGTTTCAGGATGGGGGCTGGTTGCCAAAGGAACAAACCATGTGATCCGAGGGCCGGAACTTTCAACTCCACCCCAAAACTCAGAGGAAGGGAGAGAGGCTGGAGATTGAGCTCAATCACCAATGGCTAATGATTTAATCAATCATGTCTACATAATGAAATCTTTATAAAAACACTTAGACAAGGGGGCTCAGAGAGCTTCCAGGATGCTGGGAGGGCAACATGCTCTGTGCTTCCCTCCCAGTCACATACTTTTCCTACACATCTCTTCCATTTGACTCTTTCTGAGTTGTAGTCTTTATAATAAACCAGGGACAGTAAGTAAAGAGATATCCTGAGTTCTATGGTTATTGAGTCCTTCTAGTGGATATTGAACCTGAGAAGGTAGTTATGGGGACCCCCGATTTTGCAGTCTATTTGGACAGAAGTGTGAGTAACCTGAGGATCAGGTCCTTGTTGTGACTGGTGTCTGAAGCGAGGGCAGTCATGTGGGACTGAGCCCTTAAACCTGTGGAGTCCGATGCTAACTCCAGGCAATTAGTGTCGGAATAAAATAAAATTGTTGAACACCTACATGGTGTTTAGAGAATGGGTGAACTTTGGAGAGATAAATTTAAAAGTTTTCTTTCTGTATTAATTTCCATGTATTAGCAAATTTCCTAAATTTCATCCTATTATTGATTTTTAATTTTATTCCATTGTGATTAGAAAACATACTTTGTATGATTTCAATACTTTTAAACTTACTGAGACTTGTTTTTCACCTAGCATATTGTATGTATGGGAGAATGTGCCATGTGCACTTGAGAAGAACATGTTACCTTCTGTCATTGGATGTAGTGTTCTATTGGTATCTGTTAGGTGTAGTTGTTTGGTAGTGTAGTTTAAGTCTTCTGTTGCCTTATTGATCTCTCTAGTTGTTCTATTATTGAAAGTGGGATATTGATGTCTCCACTTACTGAGTTTCCTGCTTCTTTCAATTCTGTCAGTTTTTGTTTCATGTACTTTGGGGCTTCATTGTTAGGTGTGTGTATGTTTGTAATTATAATATACTGTTGATGGATTGGCCCTTTTGTCATTATATAGTGTCCTTCTTTGACTCTCATAACTATTTTTGTCATAATTGTCTGTTTTGCCTAATGTTGTTATATCCACTCCAGCTCTCTCTTTGCTTACTGTTTTCATGGAATATCATTTTTTTAAAGCTTTTTTTTTTAAAGATTTTTATTGGGGAGTTGGGGGGATGGGAACAATGCTGGGGAATTGGAGGAAGGGGAACAGACAAGTTGCTGTCGTTTTGTTCTTCAGTCTAGTTGTGGAGGACGTTGCTTCACTGGCCCAGGTTGGCACCATCATTGCGCTCTTCCCGGGTGAGGCAGATCAGTCCCTGGCTTCTGGACAGCCACTCACAGCGGCTGCTGGCTAGCCCATGGCAACCCACTGCCACAGGGGCTGCAGCCTATGCCGTCACCGGTGACTCACAGCAGCCCAGCTCCAGGTTGAGCTGTCGTTCAGCATCTTAGCTGTGGAGGGCACTGTCACTGGCCCTCATATGTGGGATCCGAACCGGGGCTCTCTGGTGTCCCAAGCCAGTTCTTAACCATCGCGCCACTCGGCCGGCCCCTGGAATATCATTTTCCATTCATTTACTTTCAACCTATTGTGTCTTTGAATCTAAAGTGACTCTCTTGTAAACAGCATATACTTAGATCATTCTTTAAACCCATTCTGCCAATCTTTACCTTTTAATTGAAGTTTTAATCCATTTACATTAAGTGTATACTGATGAGGAAATACTTCTACCATTTTGTTACTTGTTTCCTATATGTCTCATGTCTTTTTTGTTCTCTTATTTTTCCATTATTGCCTTTCTTTGTGTAAAGTAGATATTTGATGGTGTACCATTTTAATTCCCTTGTCATTTGTTTTAGTATATATTTTTTGAGTTATTTTCTTAGTGGTTGCCCTGGGGATTACAATTAATATGTTAACTTATAAAAACCTAGTTCAGGTTAATATCAACTTAATTTAAGTAGTATACTAAAACTTTGCTCCCATATAACTTCATTTTTTCCCCTCTCCTTTGTGCTATTAATGTCATAAATATTATGTCTTCATACATTGTATGCCCATTAACACAGATTTATAATTATTGCTTTATGTAGTTGCCTTTTTTAAAATTTCTTTCTTAAGATTTTATTGGGGAATTGGGGAAGGGGAACAGCCAAGCTGTTGTCCTTCAATCTTAGTTGTGGGGGGCGCAGCTAGCTCAGCTCCAAGTCCGGTTGCCATCCAGCCGCCCATTGGCTGCTCACAGCTGCTCAGCTCACGGTGCCCTGTTCAATCTTAGTTGCGGGTGGGTGTAGCCTACCATCCCATGCGGGAGTTGAACCGGCAACCTTGTTGTTAGGAGCACGTGCTCTCACCAGCTGAGCCATCCTGCCACCTGTTGGCAGCTTAGCTCGGGTGCAGCTCACTGGCCCATGTGGGAATCGAATCAGAGACCCTGTTGCTCAGAGTTTCCACTCTTAACTAACTGAGTCACTTGGCCGGCCCTATTGTTGCATTTTAAATCAGATAGGATGAGAGAAAATGTTACAAACAAAAAATACATTTCTAGTGTCCCAGGCAGAGCAGGACAACTGGTCACCCTAGTATAGGTCTGGGGTCCAAGAGAGAGATATGAGTTAGAAACATACATTTGACATCATCACCTATAAGTGATAACCAGGAAGTGGATAGAATTACTCAAGAAGAATGTGGTGTAAAGAGAATGCTGCCAAAGAAGGAATCTGAGGAATACTGACAGTGAATTTGAAAAGGTAGAGAAATGAAAAATTGGCCAAAGTTGTATGGAACTGTTGGTTGCTTACCCAGTAGCCATTGTCCCTTCTTTAATTTAGGGCAGCAATGTACTAGCTGTGAGGGTAGATCACGAGTGCTCCAAGCCAGTCATGGCAATCCTTTGCCTGTTTGCCAGTGATGGGTCTGACATGTGAGTCAACTCTGGAAAATGAGGTTCATTTGTTCCTTTAGCAAACAGTGACTGATTGCCTACCAGGTGCCAAGGCTATGGGGATACAGTTGAGAACAAAATATTTTCCCTCATAGTCTACTTTATAGTAGGAAGAGACATACAATAAAGAATTAAAGACATATGTCAGCTATTGATGATTCCTAAGTAGAATAAGAGGAACAGAGAAAAATGGATTGAGCCACAATAATATTTTATAGAGAGAGGTCAGGGAAGGCCTCACTGGTAAAATGGCAGAAAATGAATGGGACACTGTCGTAGGTACACATTTTACCTACCAGAGGTTTCAGCATCACCTGGTGACTACAGAGGGAAGGACAACTAGACCATGTCTGAAAGAGCCAACTGAGCAGCCAACCCATCCTAACTGGTACAGGGGTGGCAAAGGAGGGAGAGAAAATAGGGGAAAATGAGAAAGACTTGTGTCCTAGAAACTAAGGGGGAGGAGAGTCAATAGTTACAAATGCTAGACAGAGGCCACGGAAGAGAAGTGTTTTCATGTCTAACGGTGACCTTGACGGGGCCGTTTCAGCTGAGCCATGTGGGGGAAAGCCATCCTGCTTCAGGGAGACTGAGAAAGCACACACCATATAACTTCTAGGAGCTTGCTGTGGAAATGGAAGGTGAGAAATAGTGCAATCGCTGTATCAGGGATACAAACCAGTGGACAAGCTCCTTAAACTCTAAATGACACTTAAATTTGTTTTACACTGAGAAAAAGTAAAAAAAAAAAAAAAAAAAGAGAGGGAAAGGCTAAAGACGCAGGGGTTAATGGATGGAGAAAAGACACATGTGTGCAAACAGCTTTCCTCTCAGAGAAAAGGCACAGTCCTTACTATGGCTTTGAAGGCCCTCACTACAGCTTTGATCGCATCCTCAACGCTTTTCCCCTTGCCCTCTCAAGGATGTAGTCACCTTGCCTTTTTGCTGCTTTTCCCATGAGCTAAGCAAGCATTTACATTGCTCCTTCACTCTTTCCCACGATACCTAAGGCTCTCCCTTACTTCCTTTTAGGTCTCAGTTCCATGTCACCTTTTTAGGGAGTCTGCTTGTCCACTTTATATAAAACAGCAGCACCACCATGCCCACCCAGCATTCCCAATCCCCCACCTAATTTTTTTTCCATCGCGTTGATTGCCATCTGATATACCACATGTCTTGCTTATTTAATTTCCACCGATTGTCCCCCCACTAGAATATAAACTCCATGAGGACAGGGACTTTGCTTTGTTAGCAGCACTGAGAAAATTGTGTGGCACATAATAGGCATGCAGCAAACATTTGTGGAATGAAGGAGTATGTAGCAAAGAAGGAGCAGAGACAACACATGAATTTAGCAAAAGGAGTCATTATTGTGAAACTGGGTGGTCAGAAAAGGCTCAGGTCCAAGAAGGCAATATTCACAATTACAACTAACTTTCATTGGTCGCATACTACCCATTAGATATTATTCTAAGTACTTTACATAAACTGTCTCTTTTAAGCTTTACAATAAGTCTAGAGTGTAGGTGCTCTTATGACTTCTGCTTTGCAGGTAAAGAAATGGAGGCACAAGGAGGTTGAGTAACAGCTCAGTGTCTCATAAATAATTCTCAGTGGAGCTGGGATGACAAACCCAGGCAGTCCGGTTCCAGTGCTGTGCATGAAAAGACCAGGCTACATTTCCTTTGCCTTTAAGGATTTAAACTCAGTAATGAGAAAGGAGAAAGCTATTTCAAGCACAGAGTGAAAGGCAAGAATTTGCAAGTTCATTCTGGAGAGAGTAAAGAGTGCCGTCTGGCTGGAGAGGAGCAGTCACAGGTGCCAGGGAGTGGGAGAAAAATAGGGTGGGACCAGCTGGCAGAGGGCCTCAATTGCAGGGCTTCGAAGCATGGATTCCACTAGGAACTGGGAGTCATCATAGATGTGGATCAGAAAAGGAACAAAATAAAAACAGCATTTCAGTGGTTGTCAACATGCTAATGGCCTCTGAAAATAAAGTGCCCAAAGGAAGGTCTATTGGGAGGGTGAAAGAATAGTTTTTTCATCCCCAAACTCAAACTACTCTGGATCTTATTATGCATTATAAAAAGATGGAAAGACAGCCCAATTATCCTCACCAACTACCCCTGTCTCCATCAGACAGATTTAGACATCCAAGTTAATTAGCCATTGCTAATAGTGATGATGCCATTATGACCTGGTGTCATCCGTGTATAATCATGCCCTGTGTAATGACAGGGATTTGTTCTGAGAAATGCACTGTTAGGTGATTTCATCATCATGTGAACATCATAGGCTGCACTTACACAAGCCTAGATGGTACAGCCTACCACACACCTAGACTCTATTACCTGTTGCTCCTAGGCTACAAGCCTGTACCGCATGTTACTGTACTGAATACTCAGGCAATTGTAACACAATGGTATTTGTGTATCTAAGCATAGAAAAAGTACAGTAAAAATACTATGGTTTAAAAGATACGAAATAGTACACCTGTATAGGATGCTTACCATGGATGGAGCCTGCAGGACTGGAAGCTGCTCTGGGTGAGCCAGTGAGTGAGTGGAGAGCGAGCGTGAAGGCTTAGGACATTGCTGTCCACTACTGTAGGCTTTAGAAACACTGTACACTCAGACTACACTGCATTTATAAAACATTTTTCTTTCCTCAGTAATAAATTAACGTTAGCCTACTGTAACTTTTTTACTTCATAAACTTTTAAATTTTTTAAACTTTTCAACTCTTTTGTAATAACACTTAGCTTAAAACACAAACACATTGTACAGCTTTACAAAAATATTTTTATTTATATCCTTATTGTATATTAATAGCAGCGAGTAATGCGCTATGATGTCATAACAGCTACAATGTCACTAGGCAATAGAAATTTTTCAGCTCCATTATAATTTTATGTGACCACTGTCATATATGTGGTTCATTATTGACCAAAACATTATTATACAGCATGTGACTGCACTACATTTCACATCCTTCATATAAAGTATTTCATTTAACCTGCACAGCAACCTGTTTGGAAGAGGAAACTGAGGCTCAATTCTGCAGTGGAAAAGAAACATTAATGTCACCCATGCTAGCACTCAATTTGCTCTACATCATCTGAAGATCACTAGGGTCACTAGAATCCTGCCTACTGAGTGATATCTGCTTCTGGGGGGAAGGGGGACAGGCAGACTTTCAGAAAGTCTGTCCCCAAACTTCAGCCCACAGTGACCCTCTGTGACCCACAGCAAAAAGAACATCAGACAAAAATATAACTACTATCTCAAAGGTACTAAGTGCTGCTTATATTTGTAGGGGCAAAGATCTTTATTCACATAGAAATGTCATCCAGGAAAGCTTAGTTTATTTTCCTCCTGCTATGCTCAGCCTGTTTCTATCTATTTTTTTTCATATGCCAGAATTCAGGGGGAAATAAAATAATATTTATTGAGTGTGATTGTGTAGCAGGCTCTTTTTTGTTTGGTTTTTGTTTTTTTAAATTGGGGAATTGGGGGAGGGGAACAGTGTTGGGGAATTAGGGAGGGGGACCAGCCAAGTTGTTGTTCTTCCATCTTAGTTGTGGAAGGCACCAGTCGCCATCTGGCTGCCCACCCACAGCTTGTGGCCTCTAAGCTCAAGGTGCTGTGTTCAATCTTAGTTGCGGATGGGTGTAGCCACCATCCCAATGTGGGAGTCGAACCAGCAGCCTTGTTGTTAAGAGCGCACATTCTATCTACTGAGCCATCCAGGCCGCAGCTCAACTCAAGGTGCCGAGTTCAGTCTTAGTTGCGGGTGGGTGTAGCCCACCATCAAACAGGCAGTCTTGTTGTTAGGAGCACGTGCTCTCACCAGCTGAGCCATCCTGTCACCTGTTGGCAGCTCAGCTCGGGAGTAATGTCACTGGCCCATGTGGGAATAGAACTGGCGGCCCTGTTGCTCAGAGCTCGTGCTCTTAAGCTAACTCTTAACCAACTGAGCCACTCTGCCGGCCCAAGCAGGCTCTTTATTCCCATTATCTCATTTACTTCTCATAACAACCTCGTGAGACAGATTATTGTTCTCAGTTTTAATGCTGTATATGGACACTGAGGCCAAGCGGCTTAAGTAACTTGCCAAAGTTCACAAGGGCCTGGCAGTGGCAGAACCTGGATTCCGATGCAAGTCCAGCTGGCTCAGACTTCTACCTATAATATGTCTTTTGCACTTTCTTATCTCTCCATTTTCTTTTCCAGTTGTAGTTTCTAGTTATATCAAAATCACTCGCCAACAACCTGCTTAAACAGCTGTGGGCTTCAACAAATAATGCCTCGGACATTCATAGCAGTGCCAGGGATGAAACAGCTGACCCACACACATTAGAGACAATATCCAGGAGTCTCCCTTCACACATGGTCCCGCCCTCTCCTGTAGCAAAACACCCAAGGAAAGGGAAGCCCAAGAACTTTGCCCTATTCTTTTTGGTTAGGCTACTTCAGTAAGGGTGCACATCACACATCATGTCCCTGGCCCCTCACTATTTTGCAGTGATTAGCAGGTAGAAGCCAAGGCTTTGGAACAGAGACAAGGAGGCTGTTAGTTGAATGGGTGGGATCAGAACAAAGAAGGTACCCCAGGCCTAAGGTACTCTTTGACCCCCCCAAAGTTCGGTTACAGGCTGCACGGACTGTCTCCCTCCCAGCCAGCCCTGTAGGCTACAGGGACTCCTAAACTAATGCTTCAAGCCAATCTTCAGCTGTTTTGATTAAATCAAAGTTTATGGTGCTGACATTTTTCACATTTGCTAAGGAACGTCCCTTGGGGCATATTGGGAACAGAAACCTGTGTGTAGTGGATACTAATAACAATTAGAGGGACGTACCCCCAACTAGCTCAGGCGACAACCACTCTGTTGAGAATCTGCTAGGGATAGACACTGTGGGAGAAACAAAAATGAGTACGATTTGGTGCCCACCTTCAAGGAGCTTTAATAGGAATCTCAGTAGTTAACTGACATTTCAAAACGTGCCTCAAATAAATTCAGTAAAATAGCAGAGCACAGTGGTTCCAAAGCCAAACTTTTCCACCACTTAATAGCTCTGTGGGCTTAATTAAGTGACATAATCTCTCTGTGCTTCAGTGTCCTTGTATGCAAAATGAGATAATGAGAGGTACCTGTGTCATGGGTTGTGGTGAGGATTAAATCAGTCAGTGTGTATACTGGTAGGGCCTTACAGTGGGGGCTACAACATAGAAAACATTCGATAATATTGTTAATAATATTATTATTTAAACTTCTAATAAATATTATGTTCCTGCATGAATCAAATCAACTAGAATTTTTATAAACTTAGCACAGTAAGTTCTCATTTGTTCATTATTTCAGGAGTTGGGGTATATCTTTTTTTTGAGACTGTTTTTTTCCTCCCGTTTTTGGAGGGTGGTGTATACCTTTACACAGAAATGTTGTAATACGTGATGCTTGGTTCCCAGGCCCCAAACAAAAGGCTCTTTAAGCCGTGCTATCACTTAAGACTTGCATGTTTGCAGTTTAAAAACAAATTTAAGACTATTCTATTGTAATACAGAAAATAAATGGAATAATAATGATTTAAAATATAATCAATAGCATTTTATTTATCTCAACAGTTGACACTTGAAGAAAAACAGGGTAGATTTTAAAATGAATTAAAAGGAATATGGAAATTTGTGATAAGATTAAAAAGAAGCTTCTGGGTACTTGAAAGGTTTTAGAGGTTGACACTAATTTTTTAGAAGTTTTATTTCATTCAGAACTTACATAACTGTTGGGTTTTTTTCAGCCACTATTAGAAGTGGTTTTGCACTTTTACAAGAAATTAAAAGACAGAAGAAAACAAAAGGAAGATATATTTTCCTTAAAACAGTGTGTATACATGTGAGAGAGAAAAAACTGTCTGGAATAGAATTAACTCAGCTTTAAGAAATAAGGGCAAGATAGTTTCCAAAAAGAAAAAAATATATTTTTTATAATAGTCCTTGACTTTCATACTTTCAACCACCGCACATTTCGAACATTTTACATGGTAAACATTGGTACCGGGTAAATGATGGAGCTGGGACCTTGTACAGAGGTTTCTGCTGGCTGACAGTATAGCATGCCATCTCTGTTTGGCACTGTTTGCCCGTGTGATTTAATACCTGATTCTGTTTTCCCTTAATTTAAAAAAGACAGAAAAAAATTTAAATAAAGATAATGTATAGATCACATTAATAGAATACAATTGAGAAAGAGACCAATCTCAAAGAAAAACACCCTAAGTCTCAGTCAAATGTCCAATGATACAATTGTGAAGGAAAAGAAGAAAATTAAAAAATATGTGCCAACTACTAGAAATGCGTACTATTTGTATGTTGTGAAGACTGTGAAATAAAATTAAGAATTTGATTATCCATTTTGGTTTTCTAGAAAGGTAAACTCCCATCACATGTAAAGTCATACAGAGTACATAAATCCAACTTTTTTCCTTTCAATTTTCAGAAATGCTGTGTGTAGGTAGGTACAAGAGTAAAGAGATGGCCAGTGCAAAGCCTGGAAGTGTGCTGCGCCCGGTGGTTCCCCTTATTGGCCCCGAAGGGACAACATTCAGCCCCTAACTGCCTGTCTCTGGGAGCTATAAGTGGGGAAGGACTGTTTTTAATGCCGTTTAAGAAGGAAAAATCAACCTGCCGTTTAATGCGTTCATTCAGCTGGAACATTTACAAATTAGGATTTGTAACCTAGAAACTGCCAAAGATTCAGGATGGGATTAGGTTTTTGCTGTGTCACTAACATACCTTGTGTAAATGCTTTTAAATGCAGTCTTCAAGGTAATGACTCACTTCTCCATTCTCTCAAGAGAATTATTCCAGTTCTGACATGGCTCCAGTACTTTTATCTGCCAGAGTAGACTATCTTATCTCTGTGAACTCTGAAATACAAAACCTAAGTAAGAATCTGAACTTAGATCTTTATAAGTCTTTAAATTAAACTGTCCACTTATGGTTATCTGCTTAAATACTATTTATGTCAGGACAGGAGTCACATTCCAGACTAAACCAAATCCTCAGGCAAGAAAATGGCAGCCTCCAGCCCCCTCAGTTCCCACGAGCCTGCTCCCCATGAAGACAGGTAGTGCCGCTGCATGATGGCTGCAGGGCCCCCTTCTCTTGCTGTCCAGCAGTTCACTGTTCCCTTTTAGCTGTTTCCTCTTGCTAACAATCTGTGTTTTTAAAGGTCTGGTTACTTTAAACCATTTAAAGGACAACCGAGCTGCATGAGAAATTTTGGCTAGTAAGCCTACCTGGCTGCCGAGGGTCTTCCTAGGAAGCAGAAAGCTGGTGGGGACCTCACATTCCAGTGTCTTGTCCTTTTTATCACAGTCCAAAGACCAACTTTGGCAAGCTTGACGATTGATTCTTATACTACCGTATTCCCAAGAGATTGTTAGAGAACGAAAAATAAATTGCAATTTATTAAATCATAATGAACAAATAGGGCATAGGACTAATGATGGAGACACATAGTTTAATGGAAAGAGCTCTTGGGTTATTGAGGTTGTCAACAGATGGCAGCCTCATCTATTACATGTGGGTTTGAATGGGTGATTTCTCAGTGGGTACATTATTTCCAAGTGTGAGGGGTACAGTTTCCTATAATGTCCCATGTATACTACAATATGAACATGTCTTATAGTCACTCACCGCAGTGTAACCTCATATGGTGTTCCTCCCCAGGTTGATATGACCCTCCACTTCATTGAAGACTAAGGAAGATCACACCATGCTATTAAGATAGGCTAGGCTATGCCAGGTAACAAACCCTGAACTCTCAGCGGCTCAACTCTATAAAGGTTTGTTTCTCATTCATGCCCACATGCCTGGTCAAGAGGTTCACCAGGGCAGCTGTTCTCTAAGCAGCAAATTCAGGAATTGGGGCTCCTTCTATCATGCACCCCCACCATGCATGCAGATGGAGAGAGAGCCAGCCTGGAAGACTGTGAGAGGTGTTTAATTCAAGTGTTGGGAAATGTCGTCTTCTTCTGAGCTCAAAAGAAAAATTAAATGGTTTATTGAACACATAGAATTGGCTTGGCCACAATCATTTATTATTTCTGACAAAGGACGTTTTTCTAAATATCAATTTCATCTTTTCATTTCAAACCCACCTTCTTGGATTCTATAAAATTTCTAATAGGGAGAAATTAATAAAACTTGCGACATGATCAAATACACTTTAACTTACATGAGCATTTTAATCTGTATAAAATTTCACTTAACCTGGAAAAATATTCTAATTATAAACCACTCTCCATAGATGGAAGAACGCACCCTTACTCCCTCTTATCCCCACCATTTCCACCTTGAGACTTCAGACCATGTTACAATGAGAACCTACAACCACTTGTAGGGTCTTGCTTCTCCACCGTTTGCAAAGCCTGAACCCTTCCATACACAACAAAGAATATTAAACTAGAGTAATGTCCCCAAATTCCTGACAGATATTAATCTTTGGGATTCAGAAATGAGAAATCAGAATTCCGAAGAATTCCAGAAACTAAGTTCTTCTTAAAATACTGCAAAAATTGTTCCTATTCTTTGTTCATTGTTATGGACATCTGAAACAAATCTGTTTAATAATTAAGTATTAAGTACAGTATTACAAAGAAGGATAGCCTATAGCAAATATTGAAACACTGACGAACCACGAGAGAATATTCATAGGTGGTGTTTGAGTGATGTAACATTCAGGTACATCAGCAAGTTTAATAGCACGATCAGAATCACATGTGGAAACTGCCAACTTGATCGTTTATTTTGCTTCCCAAATGTGTTATTTCTTGTAATGTCAGTCATAGGATTTGCACAAGGTATACCATGCATATAATTGTATTGGTCTTTATTTTATTTGCGAGGATGACTCACATTACCAGCAGATAGTGCTGTGAATACACGCCTATAAAATGGAACAGCTACAAACAACGCTGACTGATCAGATGATGACAACTTCTCTCTAAGCGCTGATGTTAACCTTCAGCTCCATGTGTCAGCAAAATCTGGAAAGGAATTCCAGCGCCGACACAGCAAGTCAGGGTCAATGCAGCAGCACCCACCACAACCAGCAGCAGTCACCTGTTTGCCAGCTCCCTCTCATTGATTGCCCGGTCCCTGCCTGCTGGGGTAAACCTTTGAAGAACCCTTTACCTTTCATCCTTTCCCCAATATTAACTAGTTTCTATTTACTTTCAAAGACCTCCCAAACTCTGAATGCTGCTTCCCTGTCAGGATCTCTGGCTGTTTCTTCTCTCACATATGTCCCTGCCTTTCATACTGCCTGCTCTCTGCTTAACGCCCAGACCTGAGGACTGCCAGCTCCATTACCGTCAATGCCCTGGTGACACACTGATGTTGATAACCTCATCTTACCTAAGTGGGCCTTAATGGGAAATATACATACACACACACACACACACACACACACACACACACATATAATCTTAAATTGACATATTGAGCTAAAATACTTCATATATGATCTCAATCTCATGATAACTCTGAGAGGCTAAAACGATGGTAGACATTTTTTTCACCAACTTAAGATGAGAAAAACTGATGCATCTCAACATGTAATAGGGCTGAACTCAGACCTGTGTTTCCTTTTTATTCTTTGAATAGATATGTGAATGCCTACTGTTTGCCAGGAATCTAATGCAGCTTTTATGTATTGCTCCATATTCCCTAGGAGGGAACACACTTATATTAGCAAAAAGAATAGCATTCTACCCTTATGACATTGCATACAGATATTGACATCAAGAGGTTACAGAAGAAGAGTCTGTGTTGGTCAAATGTTCTTTAGAAAGCATTAATCATGCCTGAGCACTTTCATTAATTGTTTCTTAATAATTGATGCTAAGAGCTAATTCATCCACCTTTGCAGCCCAGAGAGGGATGCGTGGGGCAAAAGTTAGAGGTGCTGACTTGAAGTGCTTTCCAGCTTATAAAGTGCATTTACTTATATGTCCTCTAATCGAATCCTCCCAATTTTCTGCAGGAATAGGGCCAGGATTATCCTGATTACATAGATGAAACCCAGACGGGGGCATACAATGAGATCCAAGGTCAAATCTACCTTTTCATTCTTGATAAATTGGACCAGTACTTGGAGAACCCAGTTGGGGGTCAGGAATGTGGCAAGAAAGTGATTGCGATTAAATATTGCCCAAATTTAATTTTACCCCACTGACAAACCAAGACAGTTAAATAGATCTTGCAGTTCCACTGAGAAATCCACCCCAGTTTCTGACAACACACAGAGGCTTAGACTGGCTGCATTTGCAGCTTCAGCTCGCAGCACCTCTTCCTGTGTTCCTGTTGTGTTTAGCACCACAGGGAATTTTTGCCACAGCCCAGGTTCTGCTGCACAAAGCTGCCCAGTGGCTACTGTTGCCGTCTCATCTGCCTCCACTGAATATCCGCATAGAACGAGCATGTAGTCCACCCAACTCCTGTGGTTAGCAAACCAAAAAGCAGCTGGCGTGAATTGCCATTGGGAGGCAGTGCAGTATAGTGGTTGAGTGTTTGGGACACTAAACACAGCTGTACTTAAAAGTCTGGCTTCATTGTTTACCAGTAGGGCAACTTCAACAATTTAGTTACCTCCTGTATGATTCCAGCTCCTTATCTGTACATGGATAAATAATGGCACCAGCCTCAAAAGTTGTGAAGATGAAAGGTGGCAGAATATGCCACCCCCAACATAGGCCACTTTGGCATAAGGATTATTTTGAGCTGAAGACATTTAAAAACAGCAGGTGCAAGAAGAGTGCTCTGACTGTCCCCTCTTTCTTCCTAAAAGCAGATAAGACCCCCATGTGGGAGATGTCCTTCCTATACCAAAATGAAAGCAACCTTCTTATCATCTAGGGCAGGAAGTTGAAGGCAAGAGAATTCTGTACAAACAGACCTTGTTAAAATAATTCTTATCTTCCTGTAGCCTGCCCATATATTTTATTTACTTTTCTACAATGGCCTCTCTTTGCTCAGCCTAGTGTAAATGCATTTAGGTTTTGCTACTTCTTTCTTTGGCTCTTCATTTCTTTTGAGGGATCCCCTGTCACATAAAACTTATATGAAATAAATTTGTATACTTTTCTCCTGTTAGTTTGTTTTATGCCATTTTAATTCTCAGACTCAGATGAAAATGCTAAGAGGGTAGAGGTAAAATTTTACCTACAAGGATTAAATAACAGTTTATTTGAAACACATCAATACGGAAGACATATTTACTGTTACCTACTAAATATGTGTATATATATGAATGTAAATGCAAAAAATGACCTGGAAGGAAGCCCACTAAACAAGGAATAGTGGTTATTCCAGGGGGAAGTTTGGGGGGAGGGACTGGGGATGATTGGTGACTTTTTCATTTATTCTGTATATTTCTGAATTTTGTATTTTTACAATGAGAATTTATTTATCAATGAATTATTTGTGGAACTTTAACTGTGATATACAAATATGAATAGTCATTGCAGCACTCTTGGAAAGCATCCCATTATATACAAAAAATATCTAGCATTTCATGAATTAATACAGGTTTTATATTTTCTAAAATAACCTGAAAGTATCTAGACAAAATACAAACCTGATTTTAAAAATCATATGGACTTTACTGTAGAAAATTGTTGCTCTAGGAAATAACGAAAGCAATGTCACAGAAACCTGCATTAACGTGCTCCAGTTGTATCATCTTGGAAATCTCAGGTGGTGTAGTTATAACAGAAGTTAAGTACATTACAGTGCCATGAATTTTTCATTACCACATTGCAGTGCAGAGTGGTCATTGTCTTTAGTCTGCTGCAGTCATACCATATACATTGAGTTTCCACATCAGAAACTTATATTCATGTGACAAAAAAAAAGTTCCAGGTGTGTGCTGCTGTTATTTCATCAGGGCCCACAGCTGTGGGTTGTTATGCAGGACACATGTCTATAGGTAATAAAAGAAAGTTACAACTATAATAAAATAAACTTTTTCATTTAAAGCCAATGTTTAGCTCACTTAATAAGGAATTTTTTGTGACTTTTGTGATTAGTGTTTGGGAATATTAGGAAGAACAACAATTTAACTCTGAACAGTTTTATTCTTCATTTCAAGAGTATAAATTTTGGAAAGAGGAACTGGGGTAGAGATGTTTCTGGAGTTTTTATTCCCACAGATAGAACTTAACTGTACCAACAGAGGTCTGTATTAAGCCCTCCTTTGTTTTCAGGTGTGTCGAGAACCCACAGCGAGGTGTAAAGGCTGAGGCCTGATGTTCCCCAGCTGGCGAAATTAAGTGGCAACTATCTCAGAGATACCTCTTCAGTGTGGTAAACTATTTACACCATCCCAGAGGAAATTAAACCTTTTTTAGGGAAAGGTGGGAGGTGGGCGGAAGAAGGGGTGCTAAGCAGAAAGGGACTAACGACCTCAGGGAGTGGTCTTTACAGAACCAGCACAGGTAGAAGCCCCTGCTGTTACAAGATATAGCCACTAGGTGACGCAAAAAAAAAACATTACATTCAAGTCCTCAGCGGATTTCAGGCTTGTGTTTAAAGCTCACCAGACCACCAGGTCAAATAAAGCAAACGTGACTATAAATAAACCCTTGGGAACTGCGCGGCATCTAGATAAGAGGAAATTAGGAGGGACTTATAATAGGATTTGGGTTTCTGGTGAATGATTTTGAGAAGGGTTCGGATGTGAGGATTGCTCTGAATTGGGTGCTGTCAGGAAGTGGGGGTAATTTAGAGACTGGGTATCTTAATTTTTATCTAGGAAGTGGCAGGAGTGGGAGGGATCCTGCTAAAACCCGCACGGATAAATAAGCAGGAATTGCTCGTGTTAGCCAGGAGAGGGGGGTGTTGGGTTGTTTCTGGGTTTCACACAGTGTTTTTGTCTGTGCTAAAGGCATGATTGCCAAGTGGTCCCTTCTTTGTCTCATTCCATGACGGTCAGAGAGTCACCTCAGTAGACATTGCTGTTTTGTGAAATGGTTTATGTTTGGTAGGTATTAAAACCAGTTCCCAGCTGTAGATGCTAGCTAGGCCCGTTCCCAGCTGACAGTTATGAGGACTGCTTTTTTCTTTTTCACCTGCTTCCTATCCATAGAAAGGAAGGAGAAACTGCCAGAAGGAGGACTCCCAGGAAGATCCCTCAGGAAAACCCTGGCGTGGTGGTTAAGGCCTGGGCAGTGGCCTTGGACCCACCTGACGTTGCATCCCAGATCTGTCTCTCAGTGACTGTGTGACCTTGAATAAATTATTTAACTTCTCTGTGCTTGTTTCCTCATTCGTAAAACAGAGCGAAAAATAATACCTACTTCTTATGGAAATTGGAAAATTTTAATAAGATAACATATATAAAGCGCTTAAATCAGTGCCTAACACATGATAAGCATGTAACTTAGACTATCTGTCCTGTTTATCATTTGTCAGAGGTCACCATCTCTTAGCAAACCACAGTGCACTCTGGAAACCCATCCAGAGGACTGAAGAGTCAGGCAATATTTGATTTCTATACAATTTGTATTGCTAGAAAAGGAACTGATGAGTTGTCTTCCATGTCTGGTTTGTCAAAATTTTTAAAAACATCCCAAATTTAGTAAGAAGTGACTTGTACTAGAAGGATTATTGCAAGGGGGGAAGGGAACTATTACAATAGAATGTTGTGACCAAAAGGTCTGCAAGCATCTCGTGAGTTCGGTAAAAAGTTTTTCTGTTGTAGACAAGAGTAAACAAGGCTAAGAAGAGTCAGAGGTGGGGAGGCAGGATGAAGGGCGGAATGGTCAGGTGGTGGTGGGTCACAGAGTGTTTGACCTTGAGGCCAGGCTATTCTCAGCAGGGGCTGTATTCTGGCTCAGGCTGATGGACGGTGGTGGGTCATAGTTCAGGGGCCTGGAGGAAGGAGAGAAACGTAACCCAAGTTTGGTTATCTGCATTTTGTTGCAATGGATCCGTGGGGCAAGCAGTTCAGCTAATCATTTATGAAACAAAGAAAGGCAATGTTGAGGGTCTGTATCCAGCCCTGTCACAGGTAAACATGGGTGAGTCTTATCTAAGTCACGTGGGAAAGGGTGGGTCTTTGCAGTAAGCCCTTTCCCAGAACACCAAGTGTTGGGGGATTTCTTAATCCCTGTCACTGTTTTCTAGGATCACTGGGCTCAGGTAGAAGTCAACATTGTCAGGTTGCAAATAATGCATTTCCTATTTCTCAAATTGTTGTATTTCAGATAAAGGATGAAATTGGGCTTTAATATATAACCTGAGAGGTTCTGGATCTTTATACAGAGGTGCAGGTCCATGAGGGAGAGGGGATGGGGAGAGGGTGTGTTTATTTGTACAGCCCTTGGCAAACATACTGGCTTATTGCGTACCTCATGCATTTCTTCTGACCTACAAGTGGATCAAAGAGAAATAAAACTTAAAATGAGGCAACATCAGCACAAACGCTGAGATCGCACTTTAGTTTAACCCATATTGACAGCGCAGCTCTCTTTCTCGGTGCAAGTGTTGGCCTCTTGCTCAGCATTGAGATAATTCCCCTGCAGAGGACTTTTGCCTCCCCTGGATGGGTTCCTGCATTGCTTACTTCACTTCTCTTTAAGAATTCAAATGTTTTGCTTGCATGTCAGGGCTTTCTAAACCCATTTGCACCCATAACACCTCCTCTTTCCTCTTTCCTCTCTTATTTATAGCCTTTTATCCTGCAGTGATGTGGCTTGAGGGCCACTAATTCATTCCGCAACAGAGCTAAGCAGTCTTGTAATTCCTGCAACTTGCTTTGTGTCCTGGAAGCCAGCCTGGCTCTGGAGTAGACCCTGAGAGATGACCATGGGTACTCAAGCCTATCCCCACATCTTGAGGGACATCTTTATAAAATGTTCCTGCCAGGTTCTAAGCAGTCAAGCTCTGATTTGCTTTTCCTTTCACGAGCCAAGGGACTAAAGCTGTCAAGGACAAGCTGATGATTTGAACGCATCTGAGGGATTTGTGGAGATGCTCAAAATCCAAGTGGGGACAGAGAAAGCCGCCTGACAGCTACAGCTGGGAAGTGGGTACAGAGTGTCTTTCTTTTCGCACTCCACCTCCCCTTCTGACCCACCTTCTTTCCTGAAGAGACCCTTCTCTCCCCAATCCAATGCCCTCTCCCCTTCTTAAATACAAAACCCAAAACTGCCTGTTCTGAAAGAAAGGATGCGAGTCATAGGGCCCTATAACTTAGAAGGAACTTGTCACTCCACATTTGCAAATCTAGTGCTACCCCTTTTTATCAACATGTTGGAAGATTCTAATGATGTGTTTTCCCAGGAGTGAAAGAAGTAACTTTTCACCTGTTGGCCTGCTTCCTTCTCCTGGAGGCTGCTTCTTCTAGTAGAAAAGGATATTCCATGGCACCTCAAAGGAGAAACGACAAAACATTTAGAAATATCCTTGCATCCGGGGTACAAAAAGAAACCTGAGGCAGTGTGAACCATGGCTATAGAGGTAACACTCTTAGAGGGAGGCACTGATTAAATACGAGGTATGGATGGGCAGAATATTTGGTCAAACAGGCTATACACTACTATTTTCAAGGACACCGTAATGTCTGCAGAGAATGCCTGCACAGGAACGGGATAAGACAGGCGGATGTGTTGTCGGCAGCCACATCGTGAACAGAGTGGTCTTACTTGCCCTTGCCCACTCTCGGTCCTTGTACTCCTGATGACGCTACTCAGCACCAGAAATGGAACACATGGCCCAGCCTAGGCCAACCAGCACATCCTCATCCTTCAGGCCATGGTGACTGGCTCAGAAATGGGCGCAAGATCCAAGATGGTCTAATCATTGGATTCTAGGACTTGTGTGGCAGCACTCTGGATGAATGTCTCTCACCTTCTCATTGAACTTGAACCTAAGAGACAGTGAGACTGGAACCGCTTCTCAGGCAATTACTCAGAGCCAGAGAATAGAACCAGCTGACTGAGGAGAGCAGAGTCAGCCCAGAAAGAGAGAAAGCAAACTGTTTGATTCTGAGGCAGCCCCCTCCTGAAACCAGTCCTCAATTCCACGTGCCAATAAATTCCTGTTCACCTTGATCCAATTTGAGTTAGTTTCTATCACTTGATACTCCCCACCCTATCTGAGAGAATAAATATGCTCAAAAAGGTTCTGGAATGAATTTATGAATCAGTTGAAGGGGTTCAGTACAGGCCTCCCCAAGATGTGCCACCTTGACATGTGGATTATTTTGAGCTGAGGGCAATCGAGACCCTGAGGTTTCAAGAGAAACTTTTACCGCTCCCTTAAAGAATTTAAATTTGGACCTTTGCCCATAATGAGAGTTATCACCAGAAATAACGTTTTATGACCTATCTATAGTGCAAGGCAAACTTCTAGTAACTGAACATGTGCTCTTCTTTTTTTATTTTTTTTATTTTATTAATTTAGGTGAAGCTCATTTTTCACTGTTTTTTTTTTTTAAGATTTTTTATTGGGCAATTGGGGGAGGGCAACAGACAAGTTGCTGTCCTTTTGTTCTTCAGTCTAGTTGTGGAGGACATTGCTTCACTGGCCCATATTGGTATTATCATTGTGCTCTTCCCACGTGAGTCAGATCGGTCGCTGGCCACTGGACGGCCGCTCACAGTGGCTCTTGGCAGCGCACAATGGCTGCCGGCCACTTACAGTAGCTTATGGCAGCCCATTGCAGCTTCACTGCAACCTATGCTGTCGCCGGCGACTCTCGGCAGCCCCGCTCCAGGTCGAGCTGTTGTTCACCATCTTAGCTGTAGAGGGCGCAGCGTCACAGGCCCTCATATGGGATCCGAACTGGGGCCCTGCTGCTCAGAGCTGGCATCCCAAGCCAACTCATAACCAACGTGCCACTCGGCCAGCCCACATGTGCTCTTCTTATCATCCTGAGAATGACCCTCCTCCCTCTGAAGCCCCAAGGTGACTTACCTCAACCTTAGCTCAGAATGTCATATATACTTCATTTCACCTTTCTGTCTCTGGACATCTCACATATGTGGGGTCTCTGACACTCTCATGTATATGGCTTTCCAGTAAGTCCATATGTGATTAAATGTGGTTATTTTCTCTTGTTAATCTGTCTCGTGTAGATTGAATTATTAGACCAGCTGGAACCTAGAAGGGTAGAGTAAAATTTCTTCCCCCACTAACAAATGTTTATCTTTAATGATCCACGCAGATACACACAAACACTTTAGTCCTCCTTGGTTCCTTTCTTCAAGTGAGTTCAAAGAGCTTCATGTATTTAAATTCAAAGTAAGTGAGTGGTAGATATAATTTTTGTTTGAAAATGAGCAGGGCTTCAAGTGGGGGGAGCAAGAAGGAAGAAGAAAGCAAACTAGAGATGATGAGGATAAGAAAATTGGTGGACTTCCAAAGTGACTGGTTACCTCCTCAGAAGAGACACAAAAGTAAAAACCCCTCCAAAGAAACGGATGCTATTGGTCTACTTTAAATGAAAGAACTTTGAAATAGTACAGTGATTAAAATCCTTCCAAAGCTTGCACCTTGAAAAGCTTAGACCTTTTAAGACACTGCATATTATATAAACTGGAAACTGGTTCACTCCTGTTAGAATTGCTTTTGCCAGAAATTGGGGGGGGGGGAATTATCTTTTGACCCCTGTTTCAAATACCATTACTAGGTAACTAACCTATCACAAAACTTGGGTTTATACAACCATTTATTTTGCATGCAGTTTTGTGAGTAAGGAATTTGGGAAGGGCTGCACTGGGCAGTTTGTCTTCCTGGCGTCAGGTGGAGCAGTGAGGTCTAGATGGTACACTTCCAAGTGACATCTTTGCTCATATGTCTGATATCTTGGTGCTTCTGGGCTTTTCTTGCTGTCCACCTAGTGCCTCAGACCTCAGGGCTCCTTCATGTAGCTGGGGCTTCCTACAGCATGGTGGTTTTAGGATAGTTGCACTTCCTAGAAGCAGGAAATAGATATTAGCAGGCCAACTAAGGGTTATACCTGAAACAGGTGTAGCGTGACTATTGCCATATTCTATTGGTCAAAACAGTCACAGAGCTCACCCAGGTTCAAGGGGCAGTGTCAAGGTCACATTACAGAAGAGCTATGAGATTGGAAGAGATATTTGTTGTAGTCATCTTTAGATCATACAATCTGCTATAATCATAATCTTCTTTTTAGGAATTTATCTCATGGAAATAATGCCAAAGAAGGTATAAAAACAGAGAAGTTCATCACAACTTTTCTAGCAACAACAACAAAAAATGGAAACAACCTCCATGTGTACAAATAGAGAAATGAGTAAGTAAAATACTGACACACGTTCCAACTAACAAGAATATGAAGCCACAATAATTAAGATTATGAAACAACATGAACAAATGTTGCTATAACAAGAGAGAAACTAAAATTAAAAAGCCCTACGTGCCCTATGATGATAAAGATATGAAAACCTGTATGTACCTGGACAAACTCTTAAGAGGAAATATGTAGAAGTGAAGATAATTACACTGAGGTGGTAAGATTATGCATGCCTTCCATTTTTTTCTTTGTTGTTATAGCTAACATACACACACACACACACACACACACCAATGAAAATTAGAATAAAAGAAGGGAATTAAAGCTTTAATTGTCAGTGCTCAGTGCTTGGCAGGTACATGTACTGAAGAAGTGTACGGAAGACAAAGGGAACCCGTAGCTCTCTCTATAATTCACCCAGATTCGGACAGACTGCCAGGTCAGAAGATCCACAGATATTCTCATTTATAATTAACCTTCTGTTTTGACCCCTCATCTTTGGAATGCTTGTCATGGAAGCAATAATTACTTTATTAATCTTGCTGTGTGTCTAAGGCTGTTCATGATATAACACTGAAAACACTTGGTAAAGCTGCTAAGGCACAGAAACATAAGGTGATGTTTTAATCTTTTTTTTCATGAATCCATCTTATCCATGGTTTCTAAAATTGATACTGGCAATTTGTCCTGGGAATTTATCCTAGAATGCTTTGGTAAGAACTACATTAACTTTAGGCCCTATGTTCACAGCCCCTCTTTTCCTGGGGACTCTGTGTTTTGTAGATGAAGAGGCTATGAAGTCTGGGATAGTGTATGCTAATCAAACTGCAAGTGAAGTTTCTGGAGAGGCCCTGAATTAAACCTGGGCCCCAAAGACCAAGGAACAGCCCTCCTGGGACTATGACACTGATAGCTAGGAGGGACCGCCAAACCTTCAGAGTCAGCCTTTGAACCTGCACTGCTTTCCTTAACTTGCTAGTCGTTAGTGTGTCTTTTCTGGAGGGCTTGTAAAAAGAGTCAGTAAGGAAGGTGAAAGAAAGTTTACTAAAGGCCAAAGTCTTAAGAAATTCTGATTAAATAATTGCAAAAACAAATTTTAATAAAGAGCTATCTGGTTAGTAGGCATGGCCTCTAATTGTGTTTATATTGTTAATGACTGGAGAAAACCTGGAAGATCATTATAATCACCATTCTCATTTTACAGATGAGGAGACTAAGCACAAAGAGGTTAAGAAATTTGTGCAAGATCACCAGCTAGTAGGCAGCCCAACCAAGACTCAAACCTGAGCAGTCAGGACCCATAGTCCTGTACTTAACTATATACTACACTCCTGGGTCAGAATTCCATTAGAATTCCATTTTAACAAAAGCAGTTCCAAAGAATCTGTAATCAAGTATTTTCATATCTAGGTGTATGCTTTTTGATCAAGTTGTAGCAAAGAGTCCTATACTCAAAATAATTCATAAGCTTTCTCTTAATCTTCTTCTTCATACAACTCCAAATTAGGAAAGATGCCCAATTTGCAACACAGCGGAAGCTTTTAGAGGATTTCCTCCTTCTCCAGCTACCACATAGTCATAATAACAATAAGTAAAATATACTGAGCCTTTGTATGGTGTGCTTGTCAATTTCATTGGTTTCCTCCCCCTGACCTACCCCCATGAAACACTCCTATTGGTATTCATGCCCCCACGTAGTCCCTTAAATCTGGGCTGGCTTTGTTGACTCTATTAACTAATATTGGGTTGTCGGGAAAGTCATGACGTATTTTGTCTGTGTTTTTCAAAGGTCATTTATTCATGTAAAGAACAGAGATCAATCAAATGATATATTGCCCGTTTTGTTTGATAATCTTTTGCCATCTTTCAGTGAGCTTCATAACTCCTCGTTCATAGAAGGACCTGTCTTTATTTGTGAAAAACTGAACAAGGTGATGATTTACAGCCTCATCTGAATTGAACGTTATATCATGCAAGGAGTTTTGAAGAGAGCGAAACAAGTGGAAGTCTGACGGTGCAAGGTCAGGCGAGTATGGTGGGTGTAGCAACACATCCCATCCAAGCTCCAATAATTTTTGACAGGTGATCAAACTTGTGTATGGTCTCGTGTTGTCATGATAGAACCTAACTGCTTTACAATTAACAAGCTCTGGATGATTCTGGATGATGGATTTGTTCAAACTGTCCAATTGCCTACAGTACACATTCAAATTGATTGTTTGGTTTTTTTGGTAGGAGCTCGAAAAACACAGTATCTTTAAAATCCCACCACACTGAGAGCATAACCTTCCTCTGATGAATGTCTGCTTTCGATGTTGTTTGAGGTGAATCATCACGTTGGGACCAAGGCCGTTTGTGCACCACACTGTTGTGAACAATCCACTTCTCATCACCAGTGATCAGTCGCTTCGAAAAAGGATCGTTTTCCGCATGTTAATGAGCATATTGCAGATGTTTAAACGCGCTGTCAAATGAACTTCTTTGAGTTCATGAGGAACCCAAATATCAAGCTTGCTTACATATCCCAGCTTCTTCAGGTGGTCATGAACGCTTGAATAATGGATGTTTAATGTTTCTGAAATCTCTCATGTTGTGTAACGTGGGTTTGACTGGATCAATGCCTTTGTTTTGTCATCATCAGCCTTGGTGGGCCTCCCTGACCAAGGAGTGTCGTTGAGATCAAAATCACCAGCACGGAATTTTGTGAACCATCATTGGCACTGACATTCTTATAGAGCATTGTCATCGTAAACTTTATGCAACTTTTCACAAGCTTGAGGCGCGTTCTTCACTTTATTAAAGTGAAACAGCAAAATATGGCAAAAATGCACAGTTTGGTCTTCCATCTTCAACTTGTAAAATCTCCCAAATTCAACCAAATCGCTCAATTTTTATTAAGAATGAAGAAGCCAGAACTGTCAGCTGTCAAATGACATAGCAATAACATAGATACGAATGACTCTAGTACTTCCAAAAATGAACTAGTGCCATCTGTCGCAAACATGCGTCATGACTTTTCTGATATCCCAGTAGAATATGGCAGAAGTGATGCTGTGCTAGTTCCAGGCTTACACCTTAAAAAGACAGTAGCTTCTATGTTTTGCTCTTGGGAGCCCTGAGCTGCCATGTAAGAAATCTCACCTTGCTGAAGAGACCATGTAGAGGTCAGATGGGGAGAGAGAGGAAGGCCTACCTAAGCTCACCCCCAGTCAATCTGTCAGCTGATTACAGCTACAGAAGTGACTGCTTGCAAGACCAATAGAAAAATCACTCAGCAGACCCCAGTCAAAATAAACAGTTGTTTTAAAACACTAGGTTTTGGGACAGTTTGTCATGCAGCAGTAGATACCTGGAGCACGAGGTACCTTTGCCATTTTTTAATGCACTCATTCCCAAATATTTATTGATTCTCTACTGTGTGCCAGCTCCAGCAACTAGGTATATTGCTGAAAATTAACAATTAAACAAATAAATAAACAATGTTTACTCTGAATACAACATAGTCAGGTAAAGAGTGACTGATGAGAATGGTTATTTTAGAAGAGGAGGTCAAGAAATGCGCTTCTAAGGATGTTCCTTTCAAGTTGAGATCTGAATGATCTCGAAGGAGTGAACTGCCACAAGATTAAAAGGCAGCAAGTTCCAGACCCATATTTTAACAGCTAAGTTAAAAGGCTCCGAGTTGGGAGGGGCTTGGCATGTTTGAAAAGCAGAAGGCCAGGGCTGGCCGAGTAGCACGTTGGTTAAGAGCTGGCTTGGGACTCCAGAGGACCCCGGTTCGGATCCCACATATGAGGGCCAGTGACACTGCCCTCTACAGCTAAGATGCTGAACAACAGCTCAACCTGGAGCTGGGCTGCCGTGAGTCGCCGGCGATGGCGTAGACTGCAGCCCCTGCGGCAGTGGGTTGCCATGGGCTACCATGTGTGGCCAGCAGCCAGCGGGAGCGGCCAGCAGCCGCAGTGAGCGGCCATCCAGAAGCCGGCGACTGATGTGCTTTGCCCGGGAAAAGCGCAATGATGGTGCCAACTTGGGCCAGTGAAGCAACGTCCTCCACAACTAGACTGAAGAACAAAAGGACAGCAACTTGTCTGTTCCCCGTCCCCCAATTAAAAAAACAAAAAGGAAAGCAGAAGGCCAGGGACTGGACCATAGTGAGTGAGGGGTAGAGTGATGAGGAAATTCAGTCAAAGAGGCAGGCAGGGACTAGATCACATTTAGGCCATGGTGGAGTTTGGATTTTATTCTATGTGTAATGGGAAATCATTGGAGGGTTTTACACATGGAGCTCTTCAAAAGATGGCTCTGGCAGCTGTGTGGAATAAAAACTGCAGGAGCAACAGGCCACCCAAGTGGAAATTCCCTCCCTCCCCCATCAGAGAAATTAGTTAGGCAACTCTTGTAATAATAGTCCAGGCACTGAGCGAGAGCAGCTCAAACTGGGGAAGCGGTTCTCCAAGTGTGGTCTTACCAGTTTGACAGTTCCTCAAAAACGTAGACATGCCATGTGGCCTAGATTCTACAGCTAGGTATATACCCAAGAGAACTGAAACAGATGTCCACACAAAAACTTGTACACTCATGTTCATAACAACATTACTGAAAATAGCCAAAAAAGTGAAAATAACCCAAATGTTCATCAACTGATAAATAAAATGCCATATATCTATAAAATAAAATAGTATTCAGCCATAAAACAAATGAAGTACTGATACATGCTACAACATGGATGAACTTTGAAAATACGATGTTAAGTAAAAGAAGCCAGACAGAAAAGAACTACTCATGGTATGGTTCAATTTTTTTAAAGTGTCCAGGATTGGCAAATCCATAGAATAAGAAAGTAGGTTAGTGCTTACCAGGTGCTGGTATGAGGAGGAATGGATAATGACTGCTAATTGAGCGACGGAAATATTCTGGAATAAGATAATGGTGATTTTGTATAACTTTGTGAATATACTGAAAACCATTGACAGTATATCTTTTTTTATTTTTATTTTTAATTTTTATTGGGGAATTGGGGGGATGGGAACAGTGCTGGGGAATTGGGGGAAGGGGAACAGACAAGTTGCTGTCATTTTTTGTTCTTCAGTCTATTTGTGGAGGACGTTGCTTCACTGGCCCAAGTTGGCACCATCATTACACTCTTCCCGGGAGAGGCAGAGCAGTCGCCAGCTTCGGACGGCCGTTCTCTGTGGCTGCTGGCTGCTCACGCTGGCTGCTGGCTACATGCGGTAGCCCATGGCAACCCACTGCCACAGGGACTGCAGCCTACGCCATCACCGGCCACTCACAGCAGCCCAGCTCCAGGTTGAGCTGTTGTTCAGCATCTTAACTGTAGAGGGCAGTGTCACTGGCCCTCATATGTGGGATCCGAACCAGGGCCCTCTGGCATTGCGCCACTCAGCCAGCCCGACAGTAGCTCTTAAAAGTAGGACGTTGACGGTATGTAAACTACATCTTAATTTTTTTTTTAAGGTTAAAAATTGTGGTCTGGGGACATAGTAGTGGGTCTGTAAGGTCAAAACTATATTCATAACACTAAGACATTATTTGCCTTTCTTATTCTCATTCTTTCATGAGTATACAGTAGAGTTTTCCAGAGGCTATGTGACATGTGACACTGAAGCAGATTGAATGCAGAAGTAGTTATGAAAATCCAAACATTTTTTTTTTAAAGACAGACATGAAAGAGATCAAACAAACAAACAAATGGATAGCAATACCATGCTTCTCACTAAATTTTTTTGGGAAAATATGGCTGCTTTAAAGTATATATTATTTATATTAATGTGCGGTGGGCTTTTTTTCTTTTCTTTTCTTTTTTTAGCTGAGCCTTCCCACCACCTGTTGGCAGTTCAGTGGCAGCTCAGCTCAGGCCGTGAATCGAACCGGTGACCCTGTTGCTCAGAGCTTACACTCTTGAGTGAGCTCTTAACCAACTGAGCCACTCAGCTGGCCCTGGACTTTTTTTTTAATGAATAAATAAATATTTTAAATGTGTTTCACATATGATTTCTAATGCTAATGATAAATATCAATATGACCCACATAAAACTGGAGTCCACAATAGTTTCAAAGAATGTAAAGGGATCTTAAAACCAAAAAGTGTGAGGATTGCTGAATTAGAATAACAGCAAATGGAGGTGGTACAGAGTGCTTAGATTTAATAGATATCTGAATGTCGACCCCATGGCTGAGGGGTTAGATGTTAGTGGTAAGGAAAAGAAAAAACATCAGGAATGACTTCTGGTTTCAGGCCTAAGCAAATGTGAATGGTGGTGCCATGAGCTGAAATGGGGAGAACTGTGTGACGAGGAGGATTGGTGGAGAATATCAAGTTCTGTATCAGAAATGGAGACATTTAGACATTAAAGGATGATCTCATTTAATCCTCCCACCAATTTGATGAGTTAGTATCATTAATATTCCATTTTACAGATGAAGACACTGTGACTAAGAGTTTGCCTAGAACACAGGAGATAGATCCTGATCTGAACCAGATCTGACTCTGAAGTCCATGCTTATCTCAGTAGCCTTACTTAAATTCACCTAATCTCCAAAACAAGAGAGGACAATAAAGGGGTTTAGGTAAAAAAGTTACTTAAAATATGTAACAACCAGTTTGGTACCCTGTGGAGGCTACAGTTCCCTCAGTAGCCATAAGGTTATCTGTAAGATGGCAGACTGGCTAACCAGGTTGAGGGGACCAAACAGGCACCAAGCATCACTCACGAGGGTGCCAGCTGAGTTGCCCACTGGAGCCCAGGCCTCCTCTAGCCCAAGACCAGAGAAGCCAGGGTTTGGGTCGGGGGAGAAAGGAGATGGAAGTATTAGAGTAGCAGTTCCCATCTTCTGAGAAGAATTTTAATATTTTGACACTAAGAGCAACAATAGCAGTGTAAACCAGCTGAAAGTCAGCCATGGCATTAGGAAAGAGGATGTCAAAATATTTCCCCTTTCATCCTGGACTCAGAGAAATTGTTTTCCAAAGCAGAGAGGTTGGATTTTGGTTTTGCTCTGTTTCTTGTCCTGCAAACAACCAACTTGCTCCTTTTCTAGTTCTTGCACAAAATCCGTCAACCAACCAATCTATCAAATATGGGTAAATGACTTATAAGATATATTCACTTTAACATAATTTCAACACAACAAAACAGAACATGAAAATACTTAAACTCAAAAATTTAGATTCCTGTGAAGTTCAACCTGAAAAAAATTTGTATTGCTATGAAATATTATCTAAACTAGGTAACTATAAGTAAGACTTTTGCTGTTAGTGATGATATTATTTGATATTAAGGTGTTCATTTTCTTACGTTTTAAAATGGCATTATGGTTTTACTTTTTAAAAGAGTCTTAATTTCTTAGACATACATACTACAGTATTTTTTGGTTATATGATATGATATCTGACAGTGATTTTAAACAATCTAGTGTGGAGTGGATGTGGGAACAGTAGGGTTATAAATGAAATAAGATTGGCCATATGTTGACAAATGTTGAATCCAGGTAATAGATATATGAGGACTTGTTATTCTATTCTTTCTACTTTGTGTATGTTTGGAAATTTCCATAATGAAAGGTTTAAAAAAGACTTCAATATTTATCCAATGTTTGGTGACTATGGCTGCTGTTCTAAAAAGGATACACAGAATACAAGACTATACATTGTTCTCTACAGTTCACTTACTTTAGGGTTTATTTGTTTTCTGAAAGGATTTTGTGAAGTTATACATTTCAAGATGAATATAAAAAGTAGTGTGCATTTACCCATAACCTCCTTTATAGTAGCTTCTGGGTGCCTCAGATATACTTCCAATTATAGCAATGAGAGTAAATAATTACCCCTAATTTGGTCTCAACACTCAACTGCTGTCACATTAATTGCCGCCTTAGTGTAGCTACTGCTTGCCTGTAGCCAGTGATAACTTTTGAAAATACGTTACTAGATAAGACAGATATTTTAGTGTCTAAATTCAGATGTTAACTTAGCAAGCTTTCCATTTTTCAATAATTTATTTTTTAGGTTAAAAAATTTTAATTCTGTTATTGACTTAGTTCTTTAATATAACCTGGCCATATTTTGCCTTCGAGGAGTCTCTAGAACTCATTTTTACCCAACAATGTTGAAAAGGTGTCTCCGCACTATTTTAACATTTTTAGCTATAAAATATATAGTATACATATCTCAAAATAATGTATTCTTTTCATTGCTTTCTCTCATGCCCTCCATGTGAGGATATAACAAGAAGATGGCTGTCTACAAACCAGGAAGAGGGCCCTCACCAGATACCCAATCAGCTGGTACCTTGATCTTGGACTTTCCAGCTTTCAGAACTGTAAGAAATAAATTTCTATTGCTTAAGCAACCCAACCTGTGTTCTATTGCTATAGCAGCCTGAACTAAGGCAAGGAGTTTGGTATTAAGCCTAGATAGTCAAAATTTTGTGAAATGATAAAGAGTTAAACTTAACTAAATTTAAGGACACAGCAGCTAAACACAGAGAGTTGGAGTTATCTCATCCATGTTAAATCTTGAAGAAATGGGAGTATATTAAAGTGGTTGTTTCATGCTCCTGGCTCTTAACTACTAGATAATGTTCTTTCCTACTCTTAGTTAATAACATGCATATCTAAATTTAAGCCTCTTGTGTTGCCTTGGATTCTGTTTCTTTAAATAGGCATCCACCAGATTATAATTTTTACTTGTTTGAAGATTGTTGGAGTCTGATATTAATTTTTTTCCTGCCAAAAAATATCACAATGGACAAGCTGGAAGTCGGAAACAGTTATTCAGGATGGTACAATTAAATTGGCTTTTCTCCCGGCATCTTTCTTGCTACCTTTAATTATTGTTGGACTCAGAAGTTCAAGGAAATAGTCATAGGAGAAGAATTCTTTAGAAAGAAAGAGAGAGAGTCCATAGCTTTCCTAAAACATAATACGTACTTTCCACAGTGTATTCCAAAAACTATTATGCAAACTAAAGTTGCTACTTAGAAAGGATGCCTATGGAAGGGGCTGTAAGCATGGGGAATAACAGTTGCTTAGAAGTGGGCTAAGGTGAATAAATATACTGAAATTTTTTCCTAAGATTTCAAGCCTAATTCAATGATGGCATTATGTCAGAATGGTTAAACTTAAAATAATTGCCTCATGAATAGTAATATTATGACTGAAAAGCACAGAGGAGCTGTGTTCTATTTTTAGTTTAAATGAATGCTCTTTGCTGAGGAAGCTTAGGGCTGCCTTTAGTCAATCGATTTTCTGAAAGAATAAGCCGTGCTATGTGTGGATGTGAAGAGAGAAAACAGTTCCTGACCTCCAGAAGCTCTCAGCTGCACAGGTTGGAGAGAATAGATTTGTACACCTGAATTAATTAATATTGCAATACTAAACTGTGTAAGACTAATTACAAGTGCTTCTGAAATCAGAGTGGGAGAGAATAGATGAGTGAGATTTCTGTGATTTCAAGGAGGCGTTAGAAATTATATGTGAAGTCTGGAACTGAGAACTCAGATTCAAATTCTACCTTGTGGTAAAGGTCTAAAGATGCTGTATCCAAAATATACCCCGATCAAGACTGGTAGTTTTATTAGTTGGCTATCCAATTCAGTGCTTTCAATCATAAGGTTTATGGATGAAACTGACAAAGATTACAAATTTTATATCATGAAATCGAGTTCATCATTGAATAGCCAAATTAAATGGTTTGATGGTTGAAAATTATACATACATAAACATATACCGTATATTTTGCTTCATTTCAGTATTTATAATTACTTATATTTTTGAGGCTATCTATGTATGTGCAGCACGATGTATCTATAGGACTTTCAGTCATTGACATATCCCTAGAATGCTGTCTGGCATGTAGTGGGCGCACAATAAGAATTGTTGAATAATGAATGATCATGCATGCATGTGTATATATGCATATATGAATATATATAGTCATTTGAATTAGTATAAAAAATCAATAAAATAGGTATAAGTCTGACTTATTTACATAACCATGATTCACAATGTTGATAATCTTTTTTCACAAAAAATATACACAAACACTATAAAAAGAAAGGTTTTGACTTACAAAAAGCAATAGATGCCTATTGTAGAAGTTTTTTTTAATAAAGAAATATGAAAAATATAAAATGGAAGCCTTTCCTTTTTAAGCACAAACATATGTACACAATTTATTTTTAACACAAACAATAGGGTCACACTATATATTTTTCTTTCTTGATTTTTCATTCAACTATATATATTAGAAAATTTTTTTCCATCAGTGCTGCCTCATTCTTAGCATTGCATTGTATAGATATACCAGAATTTATACAACTATTTTCTCTTGGTAGAAATAAGATTGTCTCCACTTTTAAAATATTATGAGCAATGTTTCAGGGAACATCATTATACACATATCCCTCGCTTGTATATTTCTGTAGGAGAGATTCTGAGAAGCAGAACTGATGAATCAAAGGGTATGAGTGTTCCAAATTCTGATGAAAAATCTGCACCTTAATAGCTATTCTTATATTCTCGAACTTGGTTTAGTGAGAAGGAACCCAGCCAACCAAGGGAAATACCTTCTACAGAAGACTGCTAAGAAGATTTCTTCCTCATCCTATGGGCCCTGATTCCCAGAGGGGAGCCTGTCTTAGCTTCCTGAGGTTCTACCCCATTGACACCTCTTTAAGAAGAGATAGCTCTGGGATTTTTTTCTCCCTGAATATGGAATTATATACTTCTTTCATTTTAGATGTAGCATATGATTTTTTTAAGTGGAAGGAAATTTAGAGATCAACCCCCTTATTTTGGGAGTATACTTTTAGTTTCAACTAAAAGAAAATAACTCAAACTGGCTGAAACAATAAATGGAATGTATTGGCTCACATTTACTGACACATTCTAGATATCAGGCAGGCTTCCTGTGGGACTTGATTCAGAGTTCATGATATAATCTGCTTTTCCATTCTGTTTGTTGGCTTCATCCTTGGGCACTCATCAAAGGAGAGTGGCGTTTGCATATGATAGGACCCAACTCCAATAACCTCTAACTATCAAACAAAAATCCTGAAGCTCACACTAATTAGACCAGCTTTGGAAAGTTGTCCATCCGTGAATTAATAACACTTATAAGGGACATAGGTTCACAAAGTCTCACCCTAGAGCTAGGAGTAAGGCCAATCCCACCCAAACAATGTGAGTGCTTCACAATGAGGAGGGGGATGAATTCTGATTAAACCACCACCTCTTAGGGAGGAGCTTCCTTTCTTCTTGCCTCATGTTTCCATACACAGGGACTTCTACGACTGTAGCACTCTGGGCCCCCTCCTTCACCTCTTGCTTACTGGTAGATAGCAAAAGTCTGACATTCATGGTCCTCGTTTCTCCACTGGTTGAAGCTAATCTAACTCAAGGTTGCAAGCACTGGAGATTCAGCCATTTTCCTTCTACCTGGAGCTTACATGGAACAGCAATACTAGGAAAAATGTAGATGCTCTGTGGCCTTATATATCCCCTTCTGTGTGTTATGCCAGGCTCTGGCCTGAGGGAAGAGGAGGTTGGAAGGACATGGAATAATACAGCAAATTGTTTTGTCCAGAGCTAAATTTCTCTCTTCTAGTCAGTTTTATCAGTAATAGAGTCTGTATTTTGTTCCCCGTGTCTTGGTTTTACTTCTGAACTAGTTCTTTTTTTAGGAGAGAGAGAGAGATGAAATTATTTCTTGACCTTTAAAACCCCACACTGTCTCAAGTTCTGGCCTCTTTAGGGCTTTTCCTTCCTATTGACGAAAACATCTGAATGTGATTTTCCAGGCCTTTTCTTGTCCCATTTTCTGCTTCAAATCCAGACCGTCTACCAAATCTAGTCCCTGTATTTTCTATTTAGAATTTGCCATTGTACCTGGGTTATTGGAATCGGGTCCTATCATATACAGATATCACTCTCTTAGATGAGCCCCGAAGTCTTTTGTATCTTGGGTCCAACTTGGTAACTTACCTACGTCTTCAGTTCCTTTCTCAGACCGGGCCCTTGCTAGTTCCCTTCTGTGTTAGTTTCCTAAGGCTGCTGCAATGAATCACCACAAACTTGGTGGTTTAAAAGAACAGAAATTTGTTTTCTCATCTCAGTTCTGGAGGCTGGAAGGTATCTGCAGGGTTGGTTCCTTCTGGGGTCCGTGAGGGAGAATCCACTCCATGGCTCTCTCCTAACTTCTGGTGTCTGAAGGCAACTCTTGGAATTCATTGGCTTGTGGCAACATCACTCCAAATCTCTGCCTCTGTCTTCACATGGTCTTCCATTCTGTATCTCAAATCTCCTTTTCTCTTATAAGGACACCAGGACTGGATTTAGGGCCCATCTTAAATCCAAAGGACCTCATCTTGAGATCTTTAAATTAATTACACCAGCAAAGGCCTTATTTCCAAATAAGGTTACATTCACAAGTGCCAGGGATTAAGAGTTAGACATATCTTTTGGGAGGACTCAATTCAACCCACTAACTTCACTTCTTAATCCAACTGGAGAAACTGTGACTTCTGTGACTTTCTGAGGCTGACTGCTTGCCCATATTTCTGAAGGCTACCTGCATTGGATCCTCCCTTCTGCCACCTTTTACAACAAATAAATCTTATGACCCCTTTTCCTGACTGTCTAGATACCACCTAGATTGTGGCCCACCTTGGATGCCAAGTTTGACTGTCAGATTCAACCTCTGCTGTCAGCACCAGCACAAATTCTAGGTTGTCCCCATCCCCACCCCCAGTGTTTATCACACCTTATTGAGTAGATCCAGGGCTAGGGTCTGATATCCCCACTGGCCCTTTCTGACTATAATTGGTGATGTCCTGCTGTATTCTGAGGTGCTACCCAAGAAGGACTGGACCTCTTGGGATTTTCATTAAGAATTTCAAATACTTATAATAATATCCAAGCACTGGTCTTCCAATCCCATAAATTTTGCTAAAAGTCAAATAATGAGGTATTGTTTGTTAAACACAATGTTTGTTAGCACAATGGCTGGCACATAGAAACAATACCTTACATGTATTCTGTGTGCCAGGCACTATGCTAAACACTCTATATGTATTCTCTCCTTTGAACTTCACAAAGACCCTATCTATTTTGATCCCCATTGTACAAGTAGGGAAATTAAAGCTTAGTAACATCAAGCAGATTGTCTTATAGGTAAGAAGAAAGAAGTGAAATTTGAACACAGGTAGTGTGATCCTGGAGGCTGACCCCTTCACCAGCACACCAAACCGCCTCCAAATATGCCAGCTGGAAAAATGAATATTGAACAAGATTTTTGTAAGAATTTGAATCAGTTCTTGTCAATCAACTAAAATGACTAGAACTTTAGGAACTGTGAAGTTTTTTTTTTTTTT
>NW_017731960.1:821566-823294 GCF_001890085.2 Hipposideros armiger | reverse complement strand
CCTGCTCTTCACAGGCTTTGATTCAGACCTCTTTGAAAAGAGTGTGGCTACCAGAAGAATGCACAGCATGCTTGTCCGTGGTGAAGAAACTTGCCAAAGGACACAGGCTGGAGCTGGCCCACAGGTGGCCTGCAGCTTCCACATGATGTGGGCGGCTTGGAGGTGGTCTGGGGGAGCAGCCTGAGGGTGGCGAGAAGAAGGCCTGAGACTGTGGCTGGAACTGGCCAGTGAGGGCTGTAGATGTGAGTGCTACCACGTGATAGTACCTGCACTGAGTAAAAATATGGGAGAAGGGCCATATCATTCCTGCTGCTATCATCTTGTAGTGTCCCTCCAGTGTCCTCAACTTGACAAAGCCTGACATTGTGCCATTGGGCAGAGGAGAAATGCTTACAGGTCCCTGCTCTGGTATCACAAAGCAGGACAAAGAAGGGTGGATTCAAACCTGAGAGACAGTAAATTGATAATTAGCATAGGTTATTTCTAGTTTGGGGCTATTATGAACAAAGCTGCTATGACTATTTGTGAAAACAAGGGTTTTTTTTTGTGGTCATATGTTTCTATTTCTCTTGGGAAATATATAGGAGTGGAATATGCCTGGACATATGGTAAGTGTATGTTTAACTTTATAAAATACTGCCAAACTGTTTTCCAAGTTGTATCATTTTGCATTCCCACCAGCTATATATACATCTTCTTCAATACTTGATATTGTCATTCTTTTAAATTTTAGTCATTCTAGTGCATATGATGTGGTATTTTTTCATGGTTTTGTCATCCCTGATGTGATTTAGTCATTCTGATTCTTTTCATCTCTACCTGTTGAAACAGGAATGGTGGGCATCTTTTCCTATGCTTCTTGGCCATTTATATATTTTCATTGTGAAGTGTTGGTTCAAATATTTGCCCATTTGAAAAAATGGGGTTATCTTATTGAGTTGTGAGAGTTTTTTAAATATTCTAGATAAAAGTACTTTGTCAGATATATGTATTGCAAACACTGTAACATTAAGATTTTTGAACACAAAATACAATTTACCAACAGGAGAAAATGAAGTCTATTATATTTTTAATATAGCCTTACTATTGTTTAAATAAGTAAACAAGACAAGGCACAATTATTTTTTATAGGTTTATGTATTTATATTTATATAGAGACCTTGAAATCATACACAGAATTATAGCTTTTCTTCAAGTCTTTGAATTTGTGGTTGGGTAAATGTTTAGAATGGTCTTTATAACTTTTAGCCAGGGGCAGCCTGAAGGTTTTACCCAATTCTTCCTATTAATAACACTTACGTATATGCTCCTTTGGCTGCAAGTGCCAGAATCCCAATTTAAATCAGTTTAGGCAAAAAAAAAAAAAAAGTAAAATTCATGATAACAATAGAGGTTGCTTGCTCCATTTGTCTACTCTGTTCTGAGTGTCAGCCTCATTTTCCTCTTACTGAAGACTATCTTTCCTCACATAATAAAAATATGACCACTGGTATCTCCTGAGACTTTCAGGTTACAACACTGTCCACCTGCAGAGAGACCACCTCAACTCTCCGGGTCCTAAGTCCAAAACTAATGGGAAATTGCTCATTGGCCCAGCTTGGGCCACTAGCCTTCTTCTAGACCAATCAACTGTGGTATGTATGTGTGTGTGTGTGTGTGTGTGTGTGTGTGTGTGTGTGTGTGTGTGAGAGAGAGAGAGAGAGAGAGAGAGAGAGAGAGAGAGAGAGA
>NW_017731960.1:772126-821511 GCF_001890085.2 Hipposideros armiger | reverse complement strand
AGAGAGAGGGAGAGAGATTGAGAATGTGTATGAAGTTTTATCATAACATTGTAGCTCCTGAGAGAACAATTTGGGTGGAATGAAGGGAAGGGGGTTATCAAAAGAAGGAGGTAGTCCTGAGAAAACAATTACATATGAAATTACTATAGTGTTGTTAGAAAAAAGAGGGCGAGAGAATAGGACTAGATGATGAACAGGAGCTAATGTTGGATGTTTTACGTGAGGTAAAGGGAGAGGAGAACGTTTGGAGATTTCATTGAAAAACTAAAGAAACATTCATGTGAAACTTTAGATAAGACAGAGACCATCAAAATGTTGACAAATGTCATGCCTTATTTACTTTCAAACACTTTAGTAAAAATCAAATAGGTGATACAAAAATGGCAAAATATTGATATTAAACTAGGTGATGGGTATATAGGTGTTCATTATTCTAGTCTTTCTGTATATTTGGATTTTTCATTTTAAGAAGAAAAAAAACCAAATTCTGAAGTGAATCTCTGAAAAGAAGTTATAAGCAGCATACAGAAGGAAAGGTTAGCCAACCCATGTAAAGAGGTTTTATAGACGTTAGAACTGAAAGGGCCTTTAAGATATCCTACAATCAAGTCTTTTAGGCTTTGCTCCTGGTTCTGTCACTAACAATGTGTGTTTGGGTAAGCCACCAAAATTCTGTGAGATTTAGATATTTTTATTTGTAAAATGAGGGGGGTGGCTTAGCTGATCTTAAATATTCTATATTAAACTCACTCAAAGCTAGCTAAGACTAACTTTCAGGTATCAGCAAAGTAGATATAAGAGTATAGAAAGTGAGTCAACTCCACTTGCTTGGTTTTCAAGGCTCTTCATGCTCGGGCTGCAACTGAACTACTACTGTCTTCTACACACTTTTTATAGCCCAGCATTTCTTCTGTGCCTGGAATGTCTTCCTTCCCATCTCTACCTGATGAAATCTGATTTCTCTTATAAGGCCCAACTCAAATATTAGCACTTTCATAATTTCTAACTGGATTTCTTAACAGGATTTGACCCCTCTGCTCATTAAATCCTGTATCACTTTCTGAACTTGTCATGTGGAATATACCACATTTTATTTTTATGATCTCTTTTTGGTATTTTAATTATTTTTTGAAAATATTTTCCTTCCTCCTAGACTATAAACTCCTGAAGAAGAGGGATCATGTCTTTCTTTTTAGTTTCATATTCTCAAAACATTAGCACAATGACTTACATAAAAGGTTTTTGATAATATTGGACTTATTGTATTATATAAGGTAGAAACAGATTTATGCAAAATTGTGAGTCATCTGTTTTGTACCAAACTACTATTGGCATAAACTGACCTTTTTTCTGAAACTATGATAAGAGAATATGTTTACTGATTTTCCAAATAACCTTTTGTTGTGATAAGATTTTCCCAGAAAGCATTTTCTCTGGCAGAAGAAAATGTCACTCAAGGTTTTCTTTGGTTGGAATTGTGTTTACTTGGCATGTTTTGTGTTATTTAGAGGTTAAAGTTGGGATTGTTGCCTCTACTGCAATAAATTCTCAATTCAATTCAGGTAGAGATGCACAAGGAACAACAGCAGGATGAAAGACAACGCTCTAAGTATCTGAGCAATGAATGATCTGCTACCTCTGAAGAACTATGGTAAAACCTGAAATGGAGAGCATGACTTATGCTTCGAGTAGCTGAGCCCTGCCAGGGGCTGCTGCCTGTAGGAAGCAGAAGAGTGAAGAATCGGGCTGGCCAAGTGGCTCAGTTGGTTAACAGCTCGCTCAAGAGTGTGAGCTCTGAGCAACAGGGTCGCCCTGGTTTGATTCCCGGCCCGAGCTGAGCTGCCACTGAGCTGCCAACAGGTGGCAGGATGGCTCAGCTAAAAACCAAAACCAAAACCAAAACCAAAACAAAACAAAACAAAAGAATCAATAGGACTGACTGCTAACCTCATGGCATATGATGACTGACTACAAGTAAAATGTGGTCCAATGAATGTCTGGGGCTCTGAGTAGTTACTTTAACAACCCCTTCTGTCTTGGTTGTGTGTATGTGTGTATGGCATGGTGGAGGTGAAGAATGGTGTTAATAAGGGTTGTCTTAGCATGGTAAGAGGTATATGATCTCTCTCCTCCTCAACACAATTTAAATATTTTGGAAGATTTATTTCAAGTCATTTGTGTTCACTAAGCTAATTTATTTCTGTCATTATTTTAGAGGAAAACATGTATGCAATGATATATAGTTAACTGTTGATTACCCTTTCAACTGTTTCATTGCAGCTTAATGCGGAATATACCTACACAGTGTCATTCTGAAGTGATAATTAGGAACATACCCAGGTATTTTCAAAATAGTGTATACTATTATAATGTGTGACTATTCTCTTGAAAGCTTTAGGAAAGATTTTTATAGATTTTGTTCATTTTGTTTATACATCATAATTCAATGAATTCTGTTTGGGCTTCTTCCTATTTTTTTCATCTTAAAAACATTAATGCAGGACTTACAAGCTCATAAATCAGTTACTCCTCAAATGAACAAAAAGTGACATGTCTCTTGGTTAGCACAAACAATAAATTAGTTTTCTATTGTGCTTTGTTTGATTAGTCTAACCAACATTCCATAAGAAGCTGTCACCAAAAATACACATCCAGTTACTCCCTCCCCTCCTCATTAGTGAAATTTCTTTTTGCATATTTCAGTACCCTCTATATGAGGAAAGACATTGTATAACAGCAAATGAGTACATGTTCATAAATATGTTACAGATATTAAAGTTTGTGCATTTTCCTAGTAGCATCAACAACTTGTTACAACCTAGATAACTACCCTTTTTTCACTCATTCAATAAATATAAGGTGAGGGCCAGGTGGGACCAGGGTTCTGCTAGATACTAGAAATATGATGAACCAGAAAGCATGGCTCCTGCTCTGTGGAGCTTACAACCCAGCTAAGAAGACAAGACACAGAAAAAGTCATTACAAGTGTTCTGAAGGAAAAGTGCAGAGTGCAGTAGGAGCTAAAGGTCAATTATCCTGGCTGTGTCAATTATCCTTACCCTGATTTCTTGATTTTTTTCTTCCATTTCGAAAGTGAGGATACAAGCTACAGTAAATGAGGGTGTATGTATGCATAAATATCTTCCAGGAAGAACATTATTCAGTCAGATAAGTGAGGTTCGTTCTCTACTTCCCTGGAAGGTTTGCTTGTGTGTCTACAATGGTGTTCATGATGCTCCATCACCACCCCATCTTATACCCAAAACCGGAAAGAAGAGAGTAGGGAATGGTGTGGAAGGGATGACCATGTGGAGATGGAATCCATTCAGCTTTGCATCTCAAAGGAATAAGAACCGGTTGGTGAGCTCCGTCTGAGAATGGATAATCAGAGGAAAGAGTAAGGTAAGAAAGCCATGGCCTTAGGATCAGAGTTCAGAGTCTAATTCCTGTTGCCTTATCAGTCTCCGATTGTACCTGCAGGGAGAGCTGATAATATCAAATGAGTACAGAGCTGGGGAACTAGAGCGCCTTGGCTATTTTACACTGACCTGGAAAATGTCAGGATAAATTACGGAATTGGGTGGCGGGGTGAGGGGAGGTTGGCAGTGGTCGTGCTTTTACAAGTCTCAACGCTTTGTGGGTACTGAGGGTTTGTTTGTTTTTTTTCGCCCACCGCTGAGTTGTCAACCAATTCACTGAAGAAGGGTAGCTTGCGAATGGGGATGAGGGCTTGGTGAAGAATTCAAGGACTCAGATCTTAAAACGAGATAGGCATCTGCTCATGTCACAGTTCAAAAGATGTTGATGGTCCAGACTGTTGTGGGAAATGATCTAGGAGCGGCTGTTAACCTTCCCTAAAGCTGCATTTTTTTTTTAATTTTAATTTTTTAACATCAGGATAGGGAACATCTCTTTAGAAGGCTGAATCCCTTTCTGTGGCTAACCCTCTAGCTGCTCGGAGAAGGTCAGGAGGCGTGTCTGTGTGTGGTCGCCCCCTGCGCCGCAGCCCCGGCTGCCGGGCACGAATCCCGCCCGCGCCGGGCGCTCCCCAGTAGCCCGCTGGGCGCGCGCGCGCACGGGCGAAACGCGTGCCATTCGCGCGCGCGCCGCTCAGCTGACCGGCGGGCGCCAGACGCAGTAGCTCCCAGCTCACTAGCGCAGCTGCGGCGGCGCGAGCCTCTCACGCCGACACTCCCCCTGCGCGCCCTCCCCCCCCGGGACCGGGATCGGGACCGGGACCCACTGGGCGCGAGCCCGCGGCCGCTTCCCCGGCCCCGAGCGAGGAGTGAAGCTGCGGTAACGAGCGGCGGCTGCGCGGCCATGGGCGCGCCGGTGTCGCCCTAGGACGGGCACGCGAAGACCGCAACCAGAGCAGCAGTCTCGGCTTCTGGTCTTCCAGAGCGGCGGCGGCGGCGGCGGCGGCGGCGGCAGGAGCAGCGCGGCCGGGATGAGCGGCAGCGGCGCGGCGCCCGGCCCGGGCTCCTCCCCGGCCGCCTGCCGCTTCGCGCACTACTTCGTGGTGTGCGGGATCGACGCGGACAGCGGGCTGGAGCCCGATGAGCTGGCGGGTAAGGCAGGGCTGTGGCGGTGCGGAGGTCCCCTCAGGAACGCGGGGGACGCGCGGAAGGCGGGGTGCGGGCTCAGACAAAGTCAGCTCCCGGCGGCGCCCGTTTTCCGGCCCGCCGGGCGCTCGGGCAGCGATTTAATGACATTGTTATTTATTCCGCGTGCAGGGTGCGCTCCTGAGCCCGCGGGCCCACGGCGTCCGCTGCCGGCTTTTGCCTCTGGGGCGCGGGGTTATTAATAATGGGCGCGGGGGCAGGGGCGGAGGTGACCCCGAGGGCAATGCCCCCACTCGCTCGCGGGCCCCCTCGCCTGCAGCTGCACACGGAGGCGGCCAGTGAGTCACCGGGCGCGTTGACTCCCCTGCCTTGCTGCGATCCCGTGTATCCCACACCCCACTCTCTGTGCCCCGGCTGCGAAGTTTCAGCCCCGACACGTGACGCGGCGCCCAGGACCCCTCGAGGGGGTGGTGACGGAGAGCGCTGGGCTGCGGGGCGAGCCCCCAACCGAGGCGGTAGTGGCCCCGCGGGGCGAGCGCTGGGCGGGAGGCTAGTTGGACTTCATCCCTGACTGTTCCGGGTCTGCGCCGCCTCCTTCGCGTTCTGCGATGACGGTCGAGTCACCTTTTGAAATCTTGTCGATTTGGCAGTGTCACGGAGCTGACGAGGACCTTTGAACGCTGGGGACCGGCACGATGCTTTGGTGACACTGTGTACACTGTTCCCGAGTTTTCGTAGTTGGATATTTTCCTCTCTGCTGGGCGCACCGTGTGTTACTGCCTGGGCTTTCCTGGAGGGGCTCCGGTCCTTCCTCTTGACTCATTTGATGGCGCAGTGCAGGGCTGAGCTGGGGAAGCGACGCTGGGAAAAGGGGCCGTTAAAGGTTGGTGGGTGGGAGGGGGTGAGGAGTGCGCAGTGTCAGGAGGAGGCCGGGGAGAAACGACTGATTCCATTTTTCACGCCCATTTCTGCTTGCCTTCTTGGATCTGAATCACGATTTTTTTTTTTTAATGGGTGAAACAAGTGACATCTACCTCCTGAACTTTATCTGTGTCGGTGTTAAACAAGTCATAGTCCTCAGAACAGATTCCTTTGGACACAACATTCCTTATTGATTGCACCAATGTTTTTTTTTTTCTTCACTTTTCTTTTTGAGTGGGTAGGGGCTGGGAAGAATATATTAAATAATAAACAATAGTAAACAAAACTGTTCAGCCCTAAGATACAGTACCCATCCGCCCACATCTTAGCTGAGAATCTTTTTAAGTCAGTTTCACAGCAAAACATTTTCAACAAAAACTATAAGTCTGTTTTAGTTAAAAATTTTTTGAAAAAGAGGAATTAGTATCAGATTTTTTCTGTATGTGCAATTATGTAATCATGTTATTGCTTCAATTAAGATTTCATGTACATATTAAGAATGGCTTTATTAAGGGGTATAAAGTCAGAAAAAAAATGCCTGCAGAGGATTTTACAGAGATTCCTCTTTTGGGATTGGTGAAGGGGTTATTTTATTTTCTAGAATTCCTTCTTCCCTAAACATCCTAAACATTGGTGGCATCAGGTCTGCTTGGAGGCCTTCTGTCACTGGTGACTGTTGAAAGGGAAAAGCCTGTATTTTTTTCCTTCTCCATCTCAAGTCTGTATGCCTAGTAAAGCTAAAACAACACCTGTAGGTGTGGCTTGGGACTCTTTAGACTCAGTGCAAATGGCTTTAACAAAGTTAAACAGTGAAAAATGAACTTTTAATGCATTTTGAGACACAAACTGGCTTTTCCTTTTGCAGTACTATGCAGGAGTATGGGTGATGGTTTGAGATTTCTGTTCCTCATGACACTTGGTCTTTTTTTTTTTTTTTTAAAGATTTTACTGGGGAATTGGGGGAGGGGAACAGTGTTGAACTGGGGAAGGGGACCAGCCAAGTTGTTGTTCTTCAATCTTTGTTGTGGAGGGCGCCAGTCACCTCTTGTCTTCCTGTTGGGAGCTTGTAGCTTCTAAGCTATTTGGTGATGTGTTCAATCCTAGTTGCGGGTAGGCATAGCCACCATCCCATGCAGGAGTCGAACCAACAGCCTTCTTGTTAAGAGCACACACTCTATCCACTGAGCCATCTGGGCAGCAGCTCAGTTCAAGGTGCCGAGTTCAGTTTTAGTTGTGTGTAGGCGTAGCCCACCATCAGACAGGCAATCTTGTTACACCAGCTGAGCCATCGTGACGCCTGTTGGGAGCTCAGTGACAGCTCAGCTTGGGTGCAGCGTCACTGGCCCATGTGGGAATCGAACAGGCGGCCCTGTTGCTCAGAGCTCACGCTCTTAAGCCAACTCTTAACCAACTGAGCCAGTCCGCCGGCCCCACACTTGGTCTTTGAAATAACAATTTGCCTGATATTATTCCAGTATCAACAAAAATGTATACACATTTTAAGAGATGTTATCTTAAAATGTGTATACATTTTTTCAGGCACCCTCTGTAGTTGAATGAAAGGTTTTTGAAAGTCTTTTGGTATAGATTATTTTCTAGGTGTGTTCTAGGCACTGGGGACAGCTGTGAACAAAGCAAACAAAAATCCCTCCCATTATAGTGCTTACATTCTAGTGTAAACAAATAATAAAAATATATAGTTTGACAGATGTAGGTAAATACATTCTATGAGGAAAAATAAAGCATAGAAATGAGGCTAGGGTAGTGGGAGCAGAATGGCTGGGTGGTGGGGTTACGATTTTAAATGAGATGGCTAGGGAAGACTTATAGATAAGTTGATATTTGAACAGAGTCCTGAAGGGTTCTTGGAAGTAAGCCATGTGGATTTTTTTGGGGGAACAGCATTGTAGGAGGATGAACTAGCATATGCAACGACCTGAGGTGGGATAGTGCCTCATTTGTGAAGGTAACAGCAAGGAGGCCAGTGTGTTTGGAGCCAAGTGAAGGGGAGGGTAGTAAATATGACCATAGAAAAAAGGTAGGGGAGCTTGGGTAGGGCCTCATAGACAATTGTTTGGCTTTTACTCTGAGATGGGAAACCACTAGGTTTTTAAAAAGATTTTATTGGGGAATTGAAGGAGGGGAACAGCTCTGGGAAATCAGGGGAAGGGGAACAGACAAGTTGCTGTCCTTTTGTTCTTCAATCTAGTTGTGGAGGACTTCGCTTCACTGGCCCATGTTGGTATTATCATTGCACTTTTCCTGGGTGAGGCAGATCGGTTGCCGGCCTCTGGACGGCCACTCACGGCGGCTCTTGGCAGCTCACACCGGCTGCCGGCTGCTCATGCTGGCTGCTGGCCACACATGGTAGCTTATGGCAGCCCACTGCAGCAGGGGCTGCAGCTTATACTATCGCCAGCGACTCATGGCAGCCCAGCTCAGGTTGAGCTGTTGTTCACCATTTTAGCTGTAGAGGGCAGTGTCACTGGCCCTCATGTGGGATCCGAATCGGGGCCCTGCTACTCAGAGCTGGCGTCCCAAGCCAGCTCTTAACCAATGTGCCACTCGGCCAGCCCCAGAAACCACTAGGTTTTGAGCAGTGTAATTACAAGATCTGATGTGTCCCCTGAAAGAATTGCTACGGCTGCCATGTCTACTAGTCCATATCATGGGTAAGGATAGAGGTGGACCAATTAGGAGGCTCTTTTCCACTCTTTTAAGTGAGGTATTGGTGGCTTGTACCAAGCAGTGAAGTGGTAATAAGCTAGGTAGATTGGGTTGTCGGAAAAGTCATGATGCATGTTTGCGACAGATGGCACTAGTTCATTTTTGGAAGTACTAGAGTCATTCATATCTATGTTATTGCTATGTCATTTGACAGCTGACAGTTCTAGCTTCATTCTGAAAAAATATTTAGCAATTTTGTTGAGTTTTGGAGAGTTTGCAACAAGTTGAAGGTGGAAGACCAAACTGTGCATTTTTGCCATATTTTGCTGTTTTACTTTCATAAAGGGAAGAATGTGCATCAAGCTTGTGAAAAGTTTCATAAAGTTTATGGTGACAATGCTCTACAAGAACATCAGTGCCAACGATGGTTCACAAAATTCCCTACTGGTGATTTTGAGCTCAACGATGCTCCTTGGTCAGGGAGGCCCACTGAGGTTGATAACAACAAAATAAAGGCATTGATGCAGTCAAACCCATGAGAGATGGCAGAAACATTGACCATCCATCATTCAAGCATTTACGACCACCAGAAGAAGCTGGAATACATAAGCAAGCTCGATATGAACTCAAAGAACTCAAAGAAGTTCATTTGATGGCCCGTATAAACATCTGCAATATGCTCATTAAACGTGAGGAAAACAATCCTTTGTTGAAGCAACTGGTAACTGGTGATAAGAAGTGGATTGTGTACAACAGTGTGGTGTGCAAATGGCCTTGGTCCCGACATTATGATTCACCTCAAACGACATTGAAAGCAGATGTTCATCAGAGGAAGGTTATGCTCTCAGTGGGATTTTAAAGGTGTGTTTTTCGAGCTCCTGCCAAGAAACCAAACAATCAATTTGAATGTGTACTGTCAACAATTGGACAATTTGAACGAATCCATCATCCAGAAACGTCCAGAGCTTGTTAATTATAAAGGAGTTGTGTTCTGTCGCGACAGCACGAGACCACACACAAGTTTGATCACCCATAAAAATGATTGGAGCTTGGATGGGATGTGTTGCCACACCCACCATACTCGCCTGACCTTGCACCATCGGACTTGCACTTGTTTCGCTCTCTTCAAAACTCCTTGCTGGTATAATGTACAATTCAGATGAGGCTGTAAATCAGCACCTGTTCAGTTTTTCGCAAATGAATACAGGTCCTTCTATGAACGAGGAATTATGAAGCTCACTGAAAGGTGGCAAAAGGTGATCGAACAAAACGGGCAATATATCATTGATTGATCTTTGTTCTTTATATAAATAAATGACCTTTGAAAAACATAGACAAAATACATCATATGACTTTTCTGACAATCCAATATTTTGAAGGTGAACCAGCAGGACTTGCTGATGAACTGGATATGGTATTTATATTCAAAGAAAGTGATCAAAGATGACTCCAAGAGTTTCAGCTTAAACGATTATAAGTATCTGTGTTTACTGAAATAGGAAGACTGGTGAAGAAGCAGGCTGGAAAAGATTAGTTCAGTTTTGGACCTGTTACATTTAAGGTGCCCATTAGACATTCAAATGGAGCTTTCAGGTAGGCAAGACATCTCTTAGGGGGTCTAAATTTATATTTAGATATCAATTGAAAGCCATGAAAATGGGTACCCTCAGGGAGTAAGAGTGAGAAGAGGCTCAAGGATTGAGTCCCAGAGACACTCTAATATTCAGAGGTGGGGAGGGTGAAGAGGAGACATTTCCAAAGAGATTAAGAAGTATCTCCAGTGAAATGAGAGGAAAACAGGAGAATGTGGTATCATGTTTCCAACTAACAATCTTCTTGACTATTTCTATAGAGCTACATTAGAGGATCAGGAAACAAAACCAGTGAGTTAGGCAAATTAATCAGAAGGTGGTTTCTGTTTTGCTGCATTAATTTCAAAGTTAATGATAGTTAAGTTACTAGTTTACTTTTCTGGAACTGAGGATCTATTTTCATCACACTGTTTCTTAGCAAGTTGTCACCCTGCCTGTAGAAAGTCTTAATCGACTTCTGTTAAGCATAAATTCTACCAATTGCTTTATAGACTTTTTATTAACATATGTATATTCCTAGAATTTATACTCTGCAGGTGGTGGGACTTTGAAATCAAATTAAGGACACAAACCATATGATGGAGTCACAATAAAATAGACTAAGACTTTATGATCAAGTTATCAGGACTTTAAATTGTTTTGTAGACACTCCTCCTAGTAAAGCCCAGCTTTACCAACAATAGAAAAGATTTTGTTCATCTCAAATAGGTCTCTTAATAGCTGAAAATAATTTAAATATATAAATAAATATTTTAATGGAGGACCTAGAAATTTTACAGGGACATACACACAGAGTAAACACACATGTACATATATATGCATGTATATACATAAACAGATATACTGGTATTACCCATTGTTCTTTCTCTAGCACGTATTAGCTGTTGTACTTCTTCTATTCACTGTATATTTTCAAGATACACCTCATCCATAAACACAAATGTCAAGTGCTAAAGCAGAAATGTTTAAATTTCCTTTAAATGTTAAAGATACAAAAAAGAGGTGTGAGTAGAAGTAAGTTGCTGTAATTAGTTGGTGTGAAGGAAGGCAGATGTCATTTTGAAATTTTCTTTTATGGCTCATTTCCTCTAAGACAGCGGTTCTCAACCTTCCTAATGCCGCGACCCCTTAATACAGTTCCTCATGTTGTGGTGACCCCCAACCATACAATTATTTTCGTTGCTACTCTATCAGTGTAATTTTGCTACTGTTATGAATTGTAATGTAAATATCTTTTTGTTTTCCGATGGTCTTAGGCGACCCCTGTGAAAGGGTCATTCAACCCCCAAAGGGGTCGCGACCCACAGGTTGAGAACCGCTGATCTAAGACCTAGCTGTTGGAACTTATGGGGCTTGATTTACAGCAACAAATCTTTTAGGCAATGGAAAAATGAAGGATATAATTAGATCTTTGTTTAAGTAACATAAATATGCAAGTCCCCAAGAGGGAAGGGTTTTTGCCTCTCTCTTTCATAGTACCTTCTACATAGTACACAGTGTTTAATAAGTGAATGAATGTGAAATTTACATGAGTCTTCAAATTTTGTGGTGACCAGAATATCCCTAAAGCATTCCCATGGTTGCTGGATTCAGACCTCCTGATAGATACTGAAGTCTGATGGCTGAGATTCCTGCCACAGCCCTTTGTTTAGCCCTCTTTCTTGGTGTCTCTAGCTGTTTATTTTTAGCTTTGGTTATCTTGGGTGTGGTTTACAGAAGAGCTTAGAGGCAGTGGAGACGTGGTCTAAATTCAGATAAAAAATTTAGTGGAGACTGACAGAGGATCATGCCACAATAGTTCTGCAAGGGACTCTAGACATCATTTACATTGAAGAGCCAAGGCTGAGAGATGAAGGGCCCTCTCAGAGGTCACATTTGACAAGCTGCAGACACTTGGTTGTTCTAGTACACTATACTCCATAGTTATTTTATTTAACCCTCGGTCCGGCGCAATGCAAAAATTACGAGTTCGGGCACAATGCATCTACTAGATGCGTGTATGACATTTATTTATTTAAACTGAAAATGAATGAAAATAGCAGGTAGGCATGCTTGTTATTTATTCAAAATGAAATTTTAATTTGTTACAAAGTAAAAACAATATATGTTTATTACACAAATCTAGTATAAAAATCAACAGAAATTCAGAACAATCTGTGAGATCAGTTGCGCCTGACGGAGGGTTAAGCTCAGAAACAAGATGACTTGAGTTCAGCAAGCAGTTAAGGCTTGCGTTTCATCCAGACTGAATATCATAGTCAAGACTGTGCAAAGTAAAAACAGTGGCCTTGCTCTGACCATTGGTAATGCCTCAGTTGTTAGCTTTGTTGACATCCATGGCCCACAATAGATTGTATTTGGGAGTTTGGAAGGTCTGGCTTAGTCACTGGGGAGCTGGGGAAAAAGTAATACAAGAATCAGCCTCCATTCTAATGAGGCTGAAGAAGATTCAAGATTTAATTGCTATGGTATAGGGAGTGATAACTTGGTTTTTAAAATCCATTGGGAATAAAAACTCTATGGTGAAATTGGTCCAATGGCGAGTGCCGCTAAACTCCTTTTGATAACCCAGGGCTCAGGCATCTGCCCTATTTGTTAATGCAGGACAGACCAGAGAAGATGAGATGGGAAGGGAAAGGGGAGGAGGGAGAAATGTAAGTGTCTTTGGAGAAGGAGAAAATTGTTATTAGAGAAAGGGGAGTGAGGTGGGGGCAGAGATAAAGAAGGATGGAGGAGTGCAAGTATATCCGCTACTGAGGTGTGGTGACAGACTGTTCAGAAATTTCGGAATGTATGCTTTTGCTTGTATTTCCACTGCTGGTCACAGACAATCCTGGAGTAATACAAGTAAATGTCTAGAATACAGCGCAGTATTAGTCATAATTTCCGTGAAGTGCCATACAGAAGAAAACATTTATTGGAAGGTAAAGACAGCTCCTACATAAGGTACTTTAGGAAACAAGTGCCATATTTCCAGACCCTTAACCTTTTTGGTGGATAATGATCTAAATTTTGTTTTGGTAAGCATAACTAGCTATTACCCTTTGGATTAATTATTTAATGTTAAATGCTTATAGTGTGCCAGGTTGTAGAGTATACAGGTGACAGTCACCATTCTGTAAGAATCTACAATGAAATAGCAGATAATTAACATTTATTCAGTGCTTTCTACATAATGCTTCATAGTTACTATCTCATTTAATCATGACAACAACTTTAGGAGGTGGCACCATTTTCTCTGTTTTACAGATGAGGAAACTGAGGCTAAGGAGTTTAAGTATTGGGTTGTCGGAAAAGTTATGACGTATTTCTTCTATGTTTTTCGTTGCAAAAATGTGTCATGACTTTTCCGACAACCCATTATTTCACACAGGTTCATAAAATAAGCCAGAAACCTGGATTGAAAGTCTGTCTGACATGATCCATCTATGCCCATAATCACTACATTTGCTTCCGCCTTAATAATATACACTGTATCATACAGATCATAAAATCTACCAGTATAGGAACCCTGTGTGGATAACCTTATAATCAAATGAGACTATCTTTTAAATCCTCTATGTAGGAAAAGTAATTAAGAGGGAGACTACTGGTATTTATGACCTTTATGACTTGACCTCACTTGTCTCTTCTTTTTTTTTTAAAGATTTTTATTGGGGAATTGGGGGAAGGGGAACAGACAAGTTGCTGTCCTTTTGTTCTTAAGTCTAGTTGTGGAGGACGTTGCTTCATGGCCCAAGTTGGCACCATCATTGCGCTCTTCCTGGGTGAGGCAGATCAGTCGCCGGCTTCTGGATGGCTGCTCACTGCGGCTGCTGGCTGCTCACACTGGCTGCTGGCTACACACGGTAGCCCATGGCAACCCACCTGCTGTCACCGGCGACTCACAGCAGCCCAGCTCCAGGTTGAGCTGTTGTTCAGCATCTTAGCTGTGGAGGGCAGTGTCACTGGCCCTCATAAGTGGAATCCGAACCGGGGCCCTCTGGTGTCCCAAGCCAGCTCTTAACCATCGCGCCACTCGGCCCGCCCTCACTTGTCTCTTCTTATGGCCAGCACCAGTCATGCCTCTTGCATGCACACCTTCATTTATTTTTCAAAAAAATTGGAAGAGTACGTATTTGATGTTACTTTTATTTTTATTAATGTATATTTAAAAGATAATTATTACTATAAATATAAGGCATTTACTACATAAATAAAAATACACTTTCAGTTTTTTAAAACTGTTTGTTCTTCTTACTGGGTTATATCATCTACCTTTTCTTAGCATGAATTGTTACTTGTCTTTAGATAAGTTTATAATTTTTGAAAGGAATGTATGATTGCTTGTGAAAGCTTGGCTGGAAGGGCAGTGAGTACAGTAGTTAAAGCTGGACACACAGCCTGAAGCCGAGATGTCAGACCTAACCTGTTGCTTAGGACAGTTGTTGCCTCAGTGTTTTCATCTGTCTTGAAGGGGTTAAATGAGATGACTGATTCCCTGACATATAACCGCTCTCTCTTTCATGGGCCTGAAATTGTTTTTGAGTAAAGAAACTAAATGCATTGGCTAATATAAAAATTAATCCTAAATGACATAAAACATGAGGACGAATATATACCACATATACCACGAGGACTGATGGAGTAATTATAATTTCTGCTACAAGGAAAGGGAAACAAATCAATTAGTCTATGCATTTCCCTTTACAGGAGAGGTGCAAATTTTAATAATCTTTCTGAAGTGTTAATATCCGATCATGGATTCTGCCTACATGGACTCTTAGGGATCCAAGGAACCCCTGTTTGAAATTACCATCTTAGATGATCTCTAGAAGCCTGTGTTCTAGTACTGTGGATGATACTGCCAATTCTCTACAGAAGAGCTGATGGGATCTTAGAATAGTTTTTTTCCACTTAAAATTCTTCAGTAGCTTCTTTTGTATTCAGATTAAGATTCAAACTCTTTAACTCAGTATCTTAGTTTGTTTGGGCTGCCACCCATAGGGTGGCTCATAAATTTCTGGAGGCTGGGAAGTCCAAGGTCAAGGTGCCAGCACATCCTGTGTCTGGGGAGAGCTGTCTTCCTGGTTCATAGATGGCCTCCTTACTGGAAGGAGTGAGGGCCCTCGGGTCTCTTTTTTATGGACTCAAGTCCCATTCATGAGGGCTCCACCCTTATGACCTAAGCATCTCCCAAAAGCCCCACCTCCTAATACCATCACAGTGGAGATTAAATTTCAAATTTCATCATAATTTTTGGGGAAACAAATATTTAGTCTATAGCACCCAGGTTTACAAAGCGCTTCATGATCTGGTCTCTATCTCTACCTTCCTTTGCACCTTTTTCTGACTTGCTCACTTTTTTCAGCTATATGGATTTCTTGCAGGACCTTAAACACAGCAAGCTTTTTTTTTTTTTAAGATTTTTATTGGGGAATTGGGGAAGGGGAACAGTGTTGGGGAACTGGGGAAGGGGAATATTGTGTTTTTCCAGGACCCATCAGCTCCAAGTCAAGTTGTTGTCCTTTAATCTAGTTGTGGAGGGCGCAAGCTCAGTCGCCACTTTCAATCTAGTTGGGAGGCGGGGGGAAGCGTGTAGTCCGCCATCCCATGCGGGAATCGAAACGGCAACCTTGTTGCTCAGAGCTCGTGCTCTAACCTAGTGAGCCACTTGGCTGGCCCAGCAAGCTGCTTCTTGTCTCATGGCCTGTTCCTCCTCTATTCTCTCCCTGAAATTCCCTTCCCTAGACTGGCATCATCCGTTTAAAAATGTGAGACACCTCTGTAATTTAAATTTTTTATTTTTATTTTTTTTAAGGTATTATTGGGGAATTGGGGGAGGGAACAGCGTTGGGGAATCAGGGAAGGAGAACAGACAAGTTGCTGTCCTTTTTGTTCTTCAGTCTAGTTGTGGAGGATGTTGCTTCACTGGCCCATGTTGGTATTGTGATCATTGCGTTTTTCCCGGCTGAGGTAGATCGGTTGCCAGCCATTGGATGGCAGCTCACGGCGGCTCAAGGCAGCTCATGCTGGCTGCTGTCCACTCATGGCAGCCCACTGCAGCCCCACTGCAGCCTACGCCGTTGCCCGTGACTCTCGGCAGCCCAATTCCAGGTCAAGATGTTGTTCACCATCTTAGCTGTAGAGGGTGCAGCGTCACTGGCCCATGTGGGATCTGAACCTGCGGCCCTGCTGCTCAGCGCTCACGCTCCCAAGCCAACTTTTAACCAACGAGCCATTTGGCCATCCCTAATTTAAAATTTTCTAGTAGCCACATGTAAAAAGAAACAGGTGATATTAATTTTAATTATTTATTTTATTTATGCATCAAGGATATTATTTCAACATAATCAGTATAAAAATTATTAATGAGATACTTAACATTTTTTTACTAAACCTTCAAAATCCAGTGTATATTTAACACAGCATATCTCAGTTTGGACTAGCCGCATTTCAAGTGTTGAATAGTCACAAGTGGCCAGGCCAGTGGCTACCCTGTTGGACAGTGCAGCCATACATCTTTGCAAGATTGGCTTCTTCTTATTATTCACATCTCTGCACGCGTGTTAAACCTCCTGAGAACGGCCTTCCCAGACCATTCTGTATAATGGTGTCCTTTCTCCTCCTGCCTGCCCAATTTTTGCCAGCCACCCTGCTTAATTTTCCTCATAGCACTTATTGGAACCTGACAATATATGGTAAATGCATTTCTCTACTTTTATTTTTTTAATGTCAGTCTTCCCCAGTAGACTGTTGGCTGGCTGCCAAAGGGTGGGACCTTTGCCTCTCTTGTTTATTATTGTACACTGTGCCACCAAAATAGTGCCTGGCCCATAATAGGGACTTAAATAGATTGTTTGACTAAGTGGATGAGATAATTTGAGCTGGACAAAAATATAACTTATCCTTTTGTTACTGACAATAAAAAGTTAGTATGTTTGATTTATGTGTGGGTTTATATTCTTTAAAATGGAAGCTAGAGTTTTTGGGGGTTTTTTTAATGAGAAGCTTGAGATTGATGAAGCAAGAGTGTGGATGAATTATTAATTTCTAAAAAGGTATATATCAGCTTTGTGGTAAGCTACTAACATTTCTTCTATTATATTTATTAGCCTATTCCTGCCCTCTTGAAATAAGCTATTATAAATGAAATTAATAACCTTTTTTTCCTTTACCAGCTTTATGCTAGCAAGCATGCAGGTATCAGCAAGGCATTGATTTTTTTTTTAAGCAAATAACATGTCTTATTTATTTATAAACTAGTGCCAAGTGATGAGCACATAAATGATGGGTAGTGTTTATGAAATTTCAAAAAGTGGTTGTATTAAAGAGCGCTTGTAGCATCAGTTGTGGGTTTATAAGAATATCTTAGGAAATTGCGTTCAGTTTCCTTCTTCATGGGAATCCACATCAGTTTTGGGCATGGTCAATCAGAAGAGTTCTTTATTTCTATAAAGTTTAATTCTTAATATATTTTTTCCATTTATATCTTGTCTTTATTGTGCCTGGTATAATATTCTGTTCTACCAAAGGCTTGACTTTTTAAGATGGCACCATGCAATGACCTTTTAGCCAGAGATTCCAAAAATCTTCAGTATGAGACTGTCTTTTCCACATTACTTTTCAAGCAAAGTGCAAAGATGGTTGACTGAGTATAAGGAGGTTAGAACTCAGAATTTGAGGAATAAAAGTGGAACTGTTTTATATGCTGCTGAGACAGCACATCATAAAGCTAGCAGAACAAGAACGAGTTGCTTTCTCAAACGACCCTGCACTTTTCCTAAGAATCCATGACATTTACTAACTGTATTCTAATTAAAATATTGTAATTACTTAATTAATACAGACTTCTTGAGTTAATACCTTTTATTTTTTGTGTGTAAACTTATATACATCACTGGTACAGAAAGGTATTTTTTAAAATAATGCTTTCTTTAAATGACTTTGAAAGTTGTGTACTAGCACTTTTAAGTTAGAGGTAGCTCCAGGAAGTCACGTTTATATGATGAAGCTCTGAAAGTAGTTAGCGTTTATTGGGTCATGAATTGTGGTTGGTGATTTATAAACATTATCTTTAAGCCTCACAATAACTTGAAGGTGTTACTTACCATTTTACAGATAAGGAGGCTGACTATCCGTAAGGTGTTGCCCAAACTCAGAAACAGGAAAGGCCAAAGCAGGGATTGCATCCCAGGCTGTCTGACTCCAAAGGGCCCTTCTCCACTCTGCCCCACTGCCCCTCCCAGTCCTCCAGAATAGCTGTCCTCAGCTGCTGGGTGGTGACACATTAGTGGGCCTGTCATTTGTGAGCTGGGTCACAAGTAATTAACAATAGTTGAAATACTGAGGTGTAAATGATACATGTTTTTATGTAAGTGGAATGGATTCAAGATCTTCCCTCCGGTGATGTCACTGGTACTCATTTCCATTCCTATGTGCTTTTATTGGACGGAGGAGAAAAAGGTGGTGTTCTGTGCACCACACCAGTAATTGTGGATTGTGCATTCGTAATGGGAAGCCTGTCTTGTTAAGGCTACTGCTAAGCTACTGTTACTGATGTGCTGTGAATAGTTTTCATGTATTCATATTCTCTTAGGAATACTGCTGCAAAAGTAGTCTATATGCTTCCCTTCCCTGTAGATTTAAAAACAAAAATTGTTCATAATCTGAGGACATACTTGAGAGTATGTTTTTCAACACTTAGGTTGATCTAGACTGTTTTTAGATAAATTCCTCAAATATAAAATGTGACGGTGTCTTGGGAAGAGCTTGGAAACTATGGAATGCTATAAAAATATGAGGAAGAATTTTTGAGTTGTGGAATCTTTTACAGCCCTGCTGTGAGGATGAGCATGCTGAATCCTTAGATACAGTACGGACCTCTAGGTTTTAAACGGTGAAACCCAGTTTAAAGACATTTTTAGGTGGGCTGTTTTTTAAATCCCAGAGGCCTTGTGATGTAAATCCACTTATTCTGTATAATTTTCTCCTGCTTTGTGCCTGGAGGGAGAATCCAGTTTCTGCTTGGAAAACCATGTTTTCTTGCTCCTGCCAGTCTTCCTTTTTTCCAGTACACCACCCTCATACTGTCATGTTTGTAACACTGGAAATTATTCTACAGTTTGAAGAAACATTAGTGTAGAAGTGACATATAAATTAGGTTTCCGATAGTCTTAGTTCCTCAGTACAGCTTGACACAAGTTTGCTCAGACCAGGCTTTTGTACTTTTTTTTCTAATTCCTTTTTCAAAGATTATCCCTATTTTCACCTCAGTCCTCATGAAGCCACCTCCTTTTGCTAGTTTGGTTTTCTCTTTTCTCTAAAAACCTGTAGAAGAAGAAATATGCTTTTGGCCAGAATTTCAGTGTCATTAAAACCTCATAGTGCTGAAATTCTAATGTCTAATGGAATCCTCCAGTTACCTTCACCTCCAGCAGAAATTGGGAAGAGTTTCTTATTTCCCACAGCTTTTCAGGTTTCTTACTTTCTGTTTCCAATATCCCTTCAGTTTCCTTCCTTTTCCTTCTCTCACAGTCCTTTGAGAAAACAGGGACATTTTGCTGGATCAACAATATTCTTTCTGTATATTAAGTTCGTATCATTTTTTCCCCCATAGATCAGGACTAAAATAGCAAAGAGGGTTTAATCCTCCCTCTCTCCCCCAGCAGATGAGACTGGAGTTGTTTTGAGAGGGAGTGAGCCTGTCTTGTACAGTTTCCTGACTTGAGTCCTCCTTGTCATAAGAATCAGCACCAACATATCAACAGGAATTCCACACGGATGAGATAGTGACTTTCATTAGAATAGTGTGAGCCGTAGGAATTTAGGACTGGCTATAGGTTTAAGGCTTATGAATGATTCACTTCTAGACTACAGGGTTTTGTTTCGTTTTCTAGGTTAATTTCTCTTCAGTTTAAGGAAATTTAAATGGCTGGGGTAGCAAGATAACAGATTGTTTAAAAATCTTTCCCATCTCCTGTCTCAAGGGTATTCTTTTTCTTAATAAATAAACTTTTGTCTGGATTTCAAAATATTCTGGCTCAGCTCCAGGGAAATGAGCTTTCGTACTTGACTTCATTTGCTTTGTGCGCCATTGTTCACGAGAACAATGACTGTGATTTCACAGTTTATTAAAACACAAGCACTGGTACCACTAAGGTGATTATGCCAAAATAGGTTATTTTGTTTAGTTGTTCTCACTCCTGTCTGGCAGTGCTTATTTTTCCATTGGCAGCCCTAGCTACGGTTTGATTTTAAATAAATACATGAAAGCTGTGTGTGCTCAAATGCAAAATTGTGTGTATTCCTCATAGTGAGGGACCATCAGGCCTCATTTACTGTGAACCACTTGGAAACCTCTCATCCCTGGTGGAAGGGGCTAGTGGGGAGAGCATTCAAGTGAGGGTGTGTGGAAGGTGGAAAGTGGTGGAAAACAAAATATTAAAACCACACCTGTTATTCCAAAATCGTCTTTTCCTGATCTCGTAGAGCTCTCTCTCACCCTCTCTTCTACTTGGACAATAACGTTTCATGGCTAGAGTGCGAGAAATACTAGAGCGATATCCAGACAAATGCCCTAGACCCTGGAGTCCCCACAGATATAATTACCCCCTAGAGGAGTCATAGTCTCCTGCACAAATGTTACACCTACTGAACATGTAACAAAATCATGCTCACTCTTCCCTGGAATGAACTCTTCTCTAAGCAGGAGTAAAAATTTAGCTTTTGCTGAATGTGGCCGTAAGGCCATGAAGTAGACATAACTTGTTGAATCATTAGAGGGCAGAGGCCTTGATGTGAAATGTCTGTTGACATGTATGCACATTTAGTATTTATTTCTGTGCCCTATTGAACTCTATTGAATAGATCAGTCTATTTTGTTGAAAGTCAGTCTTTGAGGGACAGCTGAAGCATTGGTGTATATTTGAGAGGGAGATTGGTGGGTTTCTTTTCAAATGTAAGGGAAAGAAAGAAGTAACTTCTTTAATACCTTGCTTTTAAAAGTAAGAAATTCTTTTGTAAAATTCACATTTGCTTTGAGGCTTAAAGGAGAGTGTAAATGGTTATATTATTTTAGTAAACACAACCAAATAGTTTTGAATGTCTTCTGAAATAATGAGATATAGTCTTCTCTCAAGTGTGGGAACTACTTTGCACCCTGTTCCCTGACCTCTACCTTTTGACCCTGCTGCTTTGTGATGAGATTATGGGCCTTTGAGTTTTTCTCCAGTCTACTCAGGTTTCCTTACACAGCAGCATAAAGCTTTAAGTGTCCTTAAAAGATGTCCTTAGAATTGAGGCGAACATTCAGATTTAATTGTGGGCATGAGTTTTATAAATCTTTTTTCTTTAAAAAGTCTATTTTTTTTCTTAATACTGTTCACAGTACCTATTTTCTAATAGGAACTTTCAAGTTTTGTGGGTGTGTGTATTACTAAGTATGTTTTTCCTTTGGAGTAAAACATCATAAAGTAATGCTGCCTATTTAGGGAGAGGCCAAAAATTAGAGGCTTCCGGGATAAGGGAACCCAACTCCCCATTGTTGCCTCTTGAGGTATGAGAAGTTAAAATCTTAATTCAAGAGGGTATCATGCAACAGCAACAAATAGAATATTTTCAAAGAGAATCAATGCTTTAATCTGCTTATCTTATAATAGACACTTTTTTAGACACCTTATTAGATGCCTACAATAGAGTAGGAAGAGAATTAGAGACAGACAAAAGGAGATGATCTCATTCACTTTTGCCACTTGTTAGTAGTACATAAAAGAAGTGTTTTTTTGTTTAGTTCTTGTTTTTTGGGTTTTTTTTGGAAAGGGTAAAATTAGTGTCAAAATAAAGGTTTGGGGATTATCTATGTATTTTATTATTGTCTACATACTATCATCAAGTTTATCCAAAAAACTAAGCATTTGCTGTGTTTCAGACATTTTAGTAGAACTTTGTGAGCTTGTCTATTTTATATACCGTCAGAAGGATTTTTAATAATGAAGCTTTAGGACTTCGGTTTACATGGCACTTTCCTGCTACTGAATAGTCCACCAGGAGTGAGGATAAATAAAATAATTGGTTTGAAATAATAAAAGTCAATAACTGCTTTAAAAAAATTGTGTTTAAATTATAAAAGTAATATATGCTTAGTTTAAAAACTGAACAATACAGGATTGCATTAAAGAAAACAATCACCTGTTATCCCAAAGGGGTGGAATATAAAATAAAAATAGAAGTTCTGATTTCTGGTGACTGATTAGAAGCCAGAGTGAACATTTTACTGAGATTAAATGAGCTGAGCAACATAAGTTGTTTTTTTTGTGTGTGTGTGTCCAAGTCTTTGCCAGTGATTTAGTATAAGACATCTGTGAAGACCTCTGTAATTGTTGATTGAAAGAGTGAAGGAATAAATAAAATGGAGTTGTCTACCTCAGGTGTTTACTTTGAGGGATAAAAATTAAATCCTTAGTACTTGCAACACATTTTTTTAAAACCCAAATTCTCTATACTATTAGTAATTACAGTGAAATGGGAAAAGAAAGAGTAACTTTGAATCTCAGGAGATTAAAGGTAAAGTAATCTATTTAAAAAATTTTTTTCCCATTGTGGAAAAGGGGAAAGCACGGGTGACAAATGAGATGGGAAGACAGCTAAGAGAAGCTAGTAAGCGAAGGAGGCAATTCAGTGACAAATAAGATGAAGTAATGACCTTCGTCTTACTGGGAATCTGATTTATTTGTACTTAGTAGCAGAAGGGAATGTGTTTAGATGGTATAAGAAACCTCTGTTGGAAAATCTGGTTGTTTCCCTTCAGGTTGTTGGGAGAGAATAATATCTTAGGGAGGCTGAATCTAGAAGCCACGGAAGGTCTGACACTTGTCGCTCACAGCTTCCTTCCTGTCACCCAAATATGGGCTGTGTAAACATTTCGCGATCAGTGCTGGCACTGGCTCCGCAGAGTGCCTGAAACAGAATAATAAGAAAAGAGACAATCTTTTAATTGTCTTGTAATATTTTGGCTGTTGGTGCTTTTAGAACCCTTCTGTAAATGACTTTTCTCCTAAAACACAGTTATGAGTTTCATATGTTTAAACCAACCAACCAAAGACCTTAAGATACCGAAGAAGGGATATTTGTCATAGGAATTGGAAAAACTTAAACAAGGATGGATGTGCTTCTCTCATTTTCTTTAAACCTATCAATTTACTGACATGAGTATGACTTTTGTTAGTAATGACAGTGAATTCTAAATTTTTTTTTTGAGTAAACGAAACAAAACTCCTCCAAAAAAAAAATTAAATGAGAGATAGAGAATTCTGGTTTTTATCTGGAGAGGCATTATTTGCATTTTGTTTCTGTTTAGTTATTTTTTAGGAGGGGCTGAATCGAGGTTAATTTTAGTTGCTCTGAGCACTGTGACTGGCATTGGTTCTTTAAAAAGGTTTTGAAGAATATAGCACAGTCACAGAAGAAAGCAGAGGGGCAAACTGGGGGAGAGGGGTCTTATTTATGTATGCCCAGATCTCTGTTTCCGCTTTTTGTTTATAGAACTGGTTGTTCTATATACACATTTAAAAGAGGTATGTAGACTAGCCTGCTATCAGCATTTCATAGAGTGGGAGATGAAGTTGGGAAGATTGGGATGAAGTTGCAGGATTATTCTATCAGAATGCTTATTGTTACAGATCAAAGAGGTCCTAAAAAAAATAATAATTTGGCTGGTTCACCTAACAGGGTTTTTTGGGGTGGGACGTGTTCAGGTATAATTTGAACAGAGCTCTAACTCCATTTCACTGCAGTTCTTTGTGCTCTGTCTGTCCCCAGTGCTGACTTCCTCTTCAGGGTAGCTTCCTTCATGGTGATGGAAGTGGTGGTCCCAGTTCAGGCTTCATGTTTGCACATCACACCTTCCCTAAAGGGATTTCACTTTCCTCATCCACTCCCCCCTCAGGTCATGAAACAGAAAGCAGGGTCTTTGTTATGATTAGACCACTTTAGGTCACGCTTCTCTGGGGCCCATCCTTGAACCATTACCTGGCAAGGAAGATGGGCATAAAGTGACTGTTTAGAGACCAGCTTGTGATAAACTACAGACGGCACTGCTTTGCAGTGGAAGAAGGGAAAATGGCTACTGGGAAGCAACTCAGGGAAGGCTAGACTATGAAGAGGGCCCCTACAAGACAGAGAAGAGCCCCCGTAAAGTTGTGAACAGGGGAATGGCATGCTCACAGCCGTGCTTTAGGACCATCACTCTGGATGAGTGGAGTAGAACGGGATTAAACGGGGAAGAGACTAGAAGTGGGGAAACCAACTAGGAAATTGTTCTGTAAAACAAACTAGAGGGAAAGGGGCTGACTTAGCATAGTGGCAATGGGAGTCAAGAAGAGAGGATAGGTAAGAGATAGGGTAGACATTAGATGAATTGAACGTGACAACTTGATTGTATGTGAGGTTAAAGGGGAGATGAGACACATGTGACTGAGATTCTGGGCCCAGGCAACAGGGATATGACAGTGTCCTTCATAGAAGGAAGGAGCACAGGAGGAAGTAAGTTTCAGAGAATGGATGGTTAATTTTGGATTTGTGGTAGTGATGCTGCTGGTATGACTTTATTTCCCATTATAACGGAGAGGATTAAAACCACTTTTTCCACAGCTTATCATGAGAGTAGTGATTGACTATGTTAAAGGATGTGTGTGCAAGCATGTAGTAGAGCTAGAACTTGAATTCAAGGCTTCAGACCCAGAGTTTTATGTTCTTTCCATAATGTCACACTTACCTTTATTTATAGACATACCTCATGCTACAAAGTCATGCATTTTTTTCTCCCCATTTCCCCTCTCTCCCTCTTTTATTTTATTTATTTTAGCTGAGCCATCCTGCCACCTGTTGGCAGCTCAGTGGCTGCTCAGCTCGGGCTGGGACTCGAACTGCTGTTGCTCAGAGCTCACACTCTTGAGCGAGCTCTTAACCAACTGAGCCACTCGGCCGGCCCTCCCTCTCTGCCTCTTTTAAGGAAACCAAGAATGTGTGCATGTTAATTTAAATTTTTGTTTTTAAGCATGAGGTATAAAAATAATTAAGAAAAATATAGAAACTACCCAGGATACAAGCTGAGACTTACTTTTGAGTTAGGATAATTTGTTGGTCATTAATTAGTAAAAAATTTGCCCTTTTCCCTGCAGTGCTTCAGTTTGTAATTAAAATGCACAGTTGTTTTTGTGGCCGACTTTAGTAGTGCATTTAGAATGCATCTGTGTTCTTCACCTCTGAGGCTGCTCTTAATTTAACCCTTTGGAGTTTGGACAGCACACAGCTGTCTAACCAGTGTGAATGAATGTCTGCTGGTGCTTGCACTGAGTTCTAGGCATTCCCACCTGGAATGGTCAGGTCACCTGGTAATATCTAGAGCTCTGTATACCAACCAGCTGATGATACATGTGTAGTGCTTACTGTAGAGCCTTGTGGGATGTAATCGCTCCATGAACATGAACTTTATCCTCATTAACATAATTGATTGGATTAAGCCTCAGACACTTCGATCACTTTTAAAGTGTTGCTGGAACGCTCTTTTGATGTTCAAAGACAATCCCTTAGGGTTGTGTCCTTTTTTACTGACAGCTAATTTTATCCATTATTTTTTAAATAGAGAATATATTCATTTGGTATTATTTTCAGAAGATACAAAAAGATTGTGTTAAAAGTAGGTCTAATGCCTTTCCCCAGCCATTCAATTCCCTTCCCCAGACAGAACCGTAGTTACTACTTTCTTGTGCATGCTTCCAGAGGTATTCTCAGTGTTCCATGACACATTTCTTACTGCTCTTGGAGTATAGCCTTATCTTTGAACTTTGATATCTGCCTTTTACCCATGTTATTGCTTTTTTACCTCGCCTTATTTAGTAGCATTAATAATAAAGGAATTGTTCACATTATATTTTTTATTGTTTATAGCAGGTCAGATACAGTCCCTAGTTTGCAGTTGACAGTCATGTTAAAAATGTTAAATGAATTGCCTGAGTTTGCATTGCTAGTGGCAGAAGTACTCGTAGAACCAGAAGGTTCTTCTGGGTCCAAACCCAAACCCGTTTCACTGCAGAGGAACCTCATCATTCTCATGTGTAAAGAGCCCACCTCTTTAGTTTGATGAAAAGCAGGGACTTATAATTAAAAAAGAACAATAATAAACCCATTATATGTTAACTTAAATCACATGCTCAATGAAAACAGGACCAGCTCTGGGCCTTTGTACACATGAGAATTACAGATTTTGTTGGTCGCCCATCTGTTTCAGGAATAGGTTATTACCGGGTGATTGACCAAAGGCACTCACATAAGCAGATATCTGAGTTAGTCAGGAGGGCTCTGGAACATAAATGTAAGAGGACTCAATAGTTACAATTCTTTCTTTTGATAGTTGAAAGTCATCTACAAGGTTAACTGCACATGTTGCATTAATAAAAGTTTTACTTAAAAAAACCCCACTTTACTATCTAAAGAAATACTAGAACACATGTTTTGGTTTAGTAAACCTTTTTTCTTTGGTAAGATTCATTTCTACAAATTATGTGATACCAGCTTGACTTTATGAGTAGTGCTTTGCTATGCCAATTGGAAATTTTGATGGATTAAGGTGGGAGAGAAGGAAATCCAGTGTAGAGTATGTTGGTTTTGTGTTCTCAGAGAATTAAAAAAACGAACAAAAACAAAAAACAAAAAAAACAAACCCAAACCTCTTTGATATGGAAAGTTTCAAACATTCACAAAGTAGAGAGAATAGTATAGTGAACCCTCATGTGTCCATCAGCTAATTATCAGCTCATATTATTTCATCTTCACCTTCCTCCATTCTCACTTCCACTACCTGGATACCACTACCACTATTTTGAAACAAATTCCAGATTTTATGTCATTTCATTCATAATATTTTAGAATGTGTCTCTAAAAAAAAGAACTCTTTTATGTACACTTTTTAAAAATGACTTGATTTTCTACTTAATCTTCAGATCATGGTTACAATCAATTTATGTATTGAATAAACAATATGAAATGTCTTAGTCTCATTAACAAAATGCAGTAATTAAATCAAGAAGTAAATCTTATGCATGCTTATAACATTTTTAAAGTTATATTGATGTGGATATTGAGAAAGTAGCTATTGAAAGCATCAATGTTATTCCAGCTTGGAAATTTAGAAATCTTAGATGGTTCTTTCTTTTAACAGTTATAAATAATCTTGTCAATAGGGCTGCATGACTGTATTAGTTTATTATTGCTGGAACAAATAACCCTAAAATATAGTGCTCTAAACAAGCGTTTATTATCTTGCATACTTTTGAAGGGTCAAGAATCCAGGAACAGCTTTGACGAGTGGCTCTGGCTCAGTCTGTCTCGTAAGGTTGCAGTCAAGGTTGGCAGGGGCTGCTCAGGTCTGGCCCAACTGTGGCTAAAGGAATCCGCTTCCACACTTATACCTGTGTGTTTGTTAGCAGGACTCTGATCCCCAGCCGCTTCTCAGGCCGCCTGAATGTCCTAATGACCTGGCTTCTGGCTTCCCTCAGAGCAAGTGGTGGTGGGCGAGGGGGAGGGGGGTCATGATGGGAGCCATAATTTCTTATAACCTCGTCTCAGAAGTGGCACACCATCAATTTCTGCCTTGTGCTGTTGTTCACACAGCCAACCCTGGTGCCTTGTGAGAAGGAACTCCACAGGCTGTGAGTGTCAGGAGGCAGGGATCCTTGCCTCCTGGCTACCACACTGATTTTGCAATGTTAAAACTTTTAAACCTCTGATGAAGGACTTAAAATCTCTTTTAAATAGAGTAACCAAAGCTATAGTAGCATGCAGGAGTTTGATGCAGTCTGTATTTGAAAGGAATAATACAGATCTACCATTTTAGAGGGGCAGTGTTAATAGAGTTTGAGTGCAGGCTCTGAAGCCAGACGCTTTGGGCAAGTTATTTAAATGCTCTTTACCTAATAATAATAGTACTCTAACTCCTCATGGGATCTGCTGGTCAAATGCTTAGAACAGTGCCTGGCACATAGTGAGTGCTCAAATGTTGTATTATTTTTTTTGTTGCTAAAGAAACTTGAGAATGCAAGTAAACTCAGCTGCTTTTGTACCTGGGATGTAGGGTACAGTGTTGGCAGGTGAGTGGAGAGGTAGGCAGGAACCAATGTGCAGTGGGAAGGATGACCCTCGACCTCTGATGGCTAAGCAGAGTTCATTTGTATTTATGCTGTTGCTAACCCTTGGCAATTAGTGTTTATTTGAAACTACTTTGTTTAAAATAGAGTGGTTAGGCTTTTGTGGCACTTCCTTTGTCCGTTTTTGCTTCAGTAGTAACACCTGTATTCATGCTTCAGCCTCAGCAGGACAGGGCACACAGGTGTTCTTTTCTTTAAAAAAAATAATAATAAAAAAACAACACTCCTGCTTTGAAAGAGAAGTGATGGTGGTATTTCTCTTTACAAAAGAAAAGAAAAAGGAAAATGAAAAAAAGAATGAAAAAGGTTGTTGGTAGTGGAAGGGAACTGAAAAGTGCTTGATAAATTATGTAAGGAAGCATTTGGCTTTGGTCAGAAATTTAGTTGGTAGCCAGCTGCAAGCGAACCCATCTGGCACACGTCTTCATTATTCTTCTGAAATATTCATGGGCCCCAACAGTCCCTGCCTTGTTTCCATTAGACCCTCACATGTTCTCATCTTCCAGTAGCCAATCTGGAGTTGCCCTTCTTTTGTTTCTTTGTTGCTGTGGATGTAATCAATAAAGAATACACACTCAAGGAAAAGTTTGTGTATACTCAAAAATTCTCTTGCAAAATCAGGTATGGGGCAAAGAATGTAGGATTTGAGAACAAACATGGCTAAAGTAATCACTTGTGTTCATTACGCTTTAAAGTATCTATAATACTTTAAACATCTCTGAACTACACATCTCCTCTGATCATTAACCAGTACCCTTCATTTTCATTAAAGAAATTTTAGTTTTGATTTAGAGAACATAAGATTAGTAAAGTTAAAACATTGTATTTATAAAAGGCATTTGCTTTTTTTCTTATTTCCCAGAGATCTTTTGAAATCATACAGGATGTAGATGAAGGGGGATCATAAGTAATCCTTTTATATTTTAAAATGAACTTCTTTTACTTCAGATAATTGATATTAGGATTATTATTTATCATTCAAAAATGAAGTTCTGAAAATTGGTCTTATAAATTCTTTTCAAAGCTCATGAGACCGCTTTTTACTGAATAGTTACTTGAGATTCACCTAGTTATTCCTACTTTTTTAGGAAGAAACTTTGCCACTATTAGGGATGTCTTCATTCAAATCTGATTTTCTTCCATCAGCTCCCTGTTTTACATGGGAAGAGAACCCTCACTTTTTTTTTAAAGGAGTTTGGCAGTTTGCTGAGATTTTTACCTAGTTGAGTAATAGATTAAGATTTTAAAAACAGTAGGGTCAGCCTTTTCATTTTTGTAGGTCTACACTGTGATAGCAGTGTTGAAAAATAGGGGAAGTTTGTGTCACAGATTTGTTTGATACAGATTTAATGTTTAAGTCTAATCTTTTTTTGGTTTCTCTTCTTTTAGCTTTGGCTCCTTTGTCTGCTCTGGTCTTGCAAGATGAAGAAACATAATGGCTTTATTGGGGTCAGTGCTTCCTAGAAACCTGGCTGACTTTACTGGTCAATAGGACCCATTGGCCACCCTTGAAACAAAGGATTTGAAGGCCTTGCAGGCTGCCCATCTGTCTTAGGAAGCTTTGTGTGGCTAATGTGCAAAAGGAAGTTTTACTTAGAGGCAGAAGGAAGCCTTTTCTACATAAGTATTTAGAATTTGTAAAAAAACAGTTCCTAGGTAAATACTTAAAGTGGTATTTAGTTTTGTGCTGTCACAAGCTACCTGGTTTAGTTCCCACATGTTAGGAAGAGACGAGTTAGACAGAATCAGAAGTCTTGTCACTGAAGTAATTAAATTGAAGTTATTACAGAGCAGCTTTTTTTAGATTAGAAAGAAGCTGATTGCCAAGGGTTAGCAACAGCATAAATGCAAATCAATTAGCTGTTTATTATTTTCTTCCTTTTAAAAAAAATAAAATTGCTGTCATTACCAAGATCATACACAACTGCAAGCCATTTATTTATTTAAAATTAAATTTGCCCTTTACGGAGTAATTCTGTAGTATAGAATGTGGGCACCCTTCCACTGTGGGTACTTACTTTGCTGTTTTCGTTTGTCAGGTGGACCGTTGGGCACTAAGGAGGAGGGCTGGCTATTGTGTAGTATCATTATTTCTAAGCATATCTTCCTGCCCTCTAGACTTGAAGCTGCTTGAGGAAAACCATCCTGCATAATAGTTGAGAGCATGGGTTTTGGAGTTGAAAGTGCTTGAGATTAAATCTGCCATTTGCAAGTTTTGCCTCTTAAACTTTCTAAGCCTTAGTTTATCATCTCCAAAGCAGGGATGTATTTAACTCATAAAGTTGCTGGGTTGATAAATAAGATAATATACAGTGTCTTGGGTACATAGGAAGCACTCAGTAAATGTAACCTATTGTTCACCTTTATAAGCCTGGCACCTAGTACTGTGCCATGCGTATAATAGATGCTCATGGAACATTTGTTGAATGGGAAAACTTCCAGAATGTGTAGTCATTGTCAATATAATTGATCAATGTATTGAAAAGGAAATAAAAGCTTGGTGTTTGATATTTGTATCCCATTTTGCCTGCAGTCACTATTCTCTTTAGGCTGTATTAGCTCCTGTCATAGGCCTGATAAATATGAGGCACTCAGTTACATGTTTGAATAATTGTTGATTTTTTTCATTTTCCATTGAAATGCCAAGTTTTTCTGTTTGTCACTTAGTTATCCTAAACAGAGTGGGGTTTTAAGTATCCTTTTTGAAAACTGAAACTAAATTTAGGAAGTCAGATGTTGGCTACTCAGATTTCAAAGTGCTGTGATTTCTTTGCTTCTTATTTTTCAAGCTCAGCATCAAGTCTCAGGTAAGCCTCTTAAAGACATACTGGTACAAGTATATGGAGCAGAAATTATTATTTAGTTTATTTGCATGTACCTGGAATTGGGGTATATTTCCTTGCTGTTTCTCTCTTGCCATGTGTGGGTAAGGAATGTTTTGCTATGCTTTAAATTGTGTATTTTGTTTTGTTTTGTTTTCCCATGAGACTCTTATATTAGGGTGTAACAGTTGTATATTTGTTACTCAGATAGGGCACCTGAATATAGATCCCTTTTGGTAACTGACCTCCCCTTTTCTTCATCCCTCGCATACAGTGTTCTCTTTTCAAGTCCCTAAACATGACTGAGATCTTGACAAAAGGTTTCACCTCATCTATTCCATTCTCCCTTTATCTACCACAGTCTTTGCTAGGTGGGTTCACCAGTGTTAAATTCTATTTTTTTTTTGGGTGGGGAGGGGGCTGGTTGCTATATTAAATAAGGTAGACAGAGAAGCCATCTTTGAACAAAGGCTTAAAGGAAGTAAGGGAGTTAGCCAAATGGATGTTTGGGATAAGTGCTTACCAGGCTGAGAAACAGGCCCAACAAAGGCCCTCCATGGGACTGTGGTGGTTGTCTGATGATTTAACCCTAAGCAGTCTGGAGGAGTGAGGGGGGGTTGGTGGGGAGGGCAGAAGAGTCACAGGAGGCCCAATCTCAAAGGGCCTTGTAGCATTGAAAGCGCTTTGTGGTATATATATGCAATGGAATAAGAAAAGATTTGCGACAACATGGATGGATTTTAAGATTATTATGCTAAGTGAAATAAGTCAGACAGAAAAGTCGAGAACCATATGACTTCACTCATATGTGGGATATAAAACTGAAGGTAACAAAGGAACAAGACAAACAAATAAAGAAAAACTTATAGACACAGACAACAGTTTAGTGGTTACCAGAGGGGAAGAGAGAAGGGGGGTGGTAGAAGAGGGTAAACGGGGTCAAATATATGGTGATGGAAGGAGAACTGACTCTGGGTGGTGAACACACAATGTGATATATAGATGATGTATTTTAGAATGGTACACTTGAAACCTATGTTGTTTCGTTGACCATTGTCATCCCCAATAAGTTAAAAAGAAAGAAAGAAAGAAAGAAAGAAAGAAAGAAAGAAAGAAAGAAAGAAAGAAAGAAAGAAAGGGCTTTTGGTTTTAACTCTAAGGTAGATGGGGAGCCATTTCAGGGTTGGAACACAGGAGAGACCTCTGACTTAGCTTTACAAGGATCATCTGGCAGCTGTATTGAAGACTAGATTGTAACGGTACAGGGGTAGGAGCCGGGAGATCCTTTAGGAAGTTTGCCGTAGTCTAGGTCAGAGATGGTGGCAGCTCAGAATGGATGGTGAGATATAATCAAGTTTTGGAGTATTTAGAAAATTGCAGCAATAGGATTTCATTCCTAAACGGTGGGGGTGAGAGAAAGAAAGGTTTTGACTTCAGCAACTTGAAAAATAGAGTTGCCGTCAACTTAAACGGGAAGACTGGATTGCATAAGTTGGAGGAGGTGCAGAATTCATTTTTGGACATGCCGAATTTGAGATACCTTAGTCGAGAAAGCAGTTAAATGTATGGGTTTGGAGTTAGGAGAAAAAACTGAGCCGTAATTATAAATTACGCATTTTTTAAGTCCTTGAGAGTAGATGAGAGCACCAAGGGAGAGAATGTAGATGGAGAAGAGGAAAAGGGCCTAGTACGGCTTGTGAACACTCTGACGTTAAGTCCATATCAATAAGCACATTTAAAACATTTTAGGGAAAAAATTATGAGTATTTTTTAAAGGAGAGAATAGTAAAGAAGGATGGCAGCAGCACTCAGAGCATTTTTTCTTCCCCATTTTCCTTCCCATATACAATTCTTAAAATTTTTTATTTGGTAGTAAGCTCAAGTTTAGACTCAGAGTGAACACACAACTGACCTTTTCCTGGTGGGTTAACATGTTTATGGGCCCAGCACGCTTCCGCTGCGCAACTCTGTGGGTTAACATGTTTAGATTTTGTTCATTTCACTATTTCATTGACTTTCTTAAATCCTTGATTAAACTTCAAGTATATAATTGCTAAACATATTCAATAAATACTGTCAGATTCTTACATTTCCTTTATGCTTTCATTAAGCTGAAAATTAAAATATAGGCAGAATATCCTTACTGCTAACAATATATTAATATTATACATTTTGAAAATGACCAGCTGTTGGACATAGTAGAGTTTTTAATTTTTCTCTTGTTTTTACTCCTTGCCTGAGACAATTCCAAAATATTTGTGTTTTAGCAACTTTATGTGCTTAAGCAGTACATCATAATGAATGATAGAAGGTAACTCATCTAGCTGGTGGAAAATCCTTGCTGATATCTAATCAGATTAATGGAGCTGATTCTGAACTGTAATATGGCTTAGGAGACCGTGTTCTCCTTTCTTCTCTCTTATTCCATGCTGTGTTCCCAATTCCTAGGCTTATCTTTGAATTTGATATGTTGGGGAAAAGTAACTTACGGAAAGTAGCTTGGTTTGTCATCAGGTCATTTCCTCTTCTGATGGAAAGATTCGACTAAAATAGGTTGGAGACTGGGGCCGGCTAAGTGGCACGTTGGTTATGAGTTGGCTTGGGACGCCAGCTCTGAGCAGCAGTTCGGATCCCACATGAGGGCCAGTGATGCTGCCTCTACAGCTAAGATGGTGAACAACAGCTCGACCTGGAGCTGGGCTGCCGTGAGTCACCGGCAGTGGCGTAGGCTGCAGTGGGGCTATTGTGAGCTACCGTGAATGGCTGGTAGCCAGTATGAGCGGCCGTCCAGTGGCCGGCCAGTGACTGCCTCACCCAGGAAGAGCACAATGATCATAATACCAACATGGGCCAGTGAAGCGACATCCTCCACAACTAGACTGAAGAACAAAAGGACAGCAACTTGTCTGTTCCCCTTCCCCTGATTCCCCAACACTGTTCCCCTCCCCCAATTCCCCAATAAAATCTTTAAAAATAAAATAAAATAAATAAATACAATAAAATAGGTTGGAGATTGATTGTTTTCCCTTCCATCAGTAGTAAGGATTATCTATCAATACTTAGAATGGTAGAAACTTTGCTTTTCATTTTCACCTGTGGTTAAAACTTTTGTTTCAAATGATATATTTAACATTGAATCAAAGTAAGTATTTGAAGGGACAAGTATACTTCTTTTTCTCTGCACATACAGATAATACGTCAATAATGCTGAATAAATTGGCAATCAAAAGAATCTTAAATCACACCTAATGAGGGATGAAATTGTGCTAGTTGTGCTTGTTAATAAAAATTAATATCAAACTATATTCATGAGGTTTCTAGTTTGAAGAACCACAGAGTTTCAAATACTAAGATAAACTTTCACTTGCTAAATGGATATATAGTCAATTTTTAGTCATTAGATTGATTTGTGTTTGGGTTTTACTACTGGAATTAAGCCAGTTCTGTAGGGTCAGGGAAGCAAACGAGTTAATTGAGAGTACGGTGCAAAATATGTTTTTCTCTATTAGTATGTGTATTTTTCTTGTTTTATTCATGGAGTAATAGGTTCACAGAAGTTTTAATAAAAGCCTCAATTTTATCTGTAAGGTCAGAACAAACCTTGTAAATAAAGTTGTGACGCTTGGGTACAAACTAAAAGACTAGGAAAGGAAGTTATTTGGATCTCACATCTAAATTTTAAGGTAGTTCTAGGGAAAACTTGATTTGGGCTCTGGAGGTCTATGAGCCTCTGTAGATCAGAAAGCTGGGGTTCAGTTTTCTTCTTTTGTTCTTTTGGTTTCACTGCAGTAATCTTTTGTGGGAAAACAGAGAGCTCATGTCACTGTGAAGCGTCACCAGTGCAACTGCCTTTTGTTCCATGCCCAGGAAAGAGAAAAACAGGAGGGACAGGGAAGCTCTGATTCATATGGTGCATCACATATAAGGAAATTTAGAGCTGTCCTCTATGAGGAATCACTGAAAACAAGAGTAAAACTTTGTGGTCTGTGATATACTTCCATGTTACTTTAGAATATGCTCAATGTCTGAGTATGGCTAGAGCTAGGTGGTCATGACAGTGATCTCATGTGGTTGGTTTTGTTTGGGGTTTGGTAGACTTAAGGACAACTTCCCCTCTACTGCTTTTGAGATGGCAAAAGTAGTGACCGTCTCTCTGGTTCTAAGAGGTTACAGATTGTTCCCACCCCTTCAGCTCTTTTTCTTATTTCTCCTTTTCCCTACTCTTCAAAAAACCTGCAGTGTAGTAGTGGGTGGTAGATTTTTTTCACTTTTATTTTTTTTCCCCATTGCTAAGCTTCCTTATTCATCCCAAGCCTTGACTTTGTATTTCTACTTTTTGCTTTAAAATACATATATAATTGTATTTTTAAACTAACTGTGGATATATCATACATGATTCTGTAGAAAATTCAAGCAGTGCAGGAAAATTTAAAAGAAGTAAAAATGAATAGCAACCCAACTGTTGAGAAGTCACTATTGAAACATTTTATTGGACATCATTCTCTCTCTCTCTCTCTCTATCTATATATATATATATATGTAAAAATGCAACATGTAATAGGAAATTTATATTTATTTAATATGTAATAATATGTAACTTTAATATATATGATTTAAGTATTTTTATTTACTATATTTTAATAATTACAATACAGTTTCACTATGTACAAACACTATCTTAACCTTTTAGAACTCAGTAACATATTTTGGAGATGATTCCATTTTGACCTATATTATTCTTTTAATAGTAGAGTACCATGTACTTCATGATGCACCCTATTTATTTACATATTTTCTCCCCATAGGTTCTTAGGTTGTTTTGAATTTTTTTTATAAACAGTATTGCACAGAATTTTCCAGTAGGAAAATCTTTATACACAGTTTAAATTATTTTTTCAGGTCACATTCCTAAGGGGAACTACTGGGCCAAGTGGGATGTCTATTTTATTTTTTTAATGCATATTGCCAAACTGCCCTCCATAAAGGCTGTACCGGTTTACTTTTCTACCGGTATTCTTGAAGAAATATTGCTGATTTTTACTTATTTATTTTTTACCCCCCACTGTATTTTGTCAAGAAAATACACCCCACTGAACGATTCATAATCTTTTTATTGTATAAACAATAGGTTTCTTATTAGTGTTCTGCGAAGTTTCTAGAATTCCCAGGTCTCAAAGTTCTCTTCTGAAAATTAATAATGGCCACTACATATGGAAGTCCATTTGACCAAACAAATTAATTTTCTTAAACAATACGTAGATATACTGTAATTAAATATTTGCCTCTTAAAATAATTTTGATAACCTTTGGTTTCATTCACAGTTTTCCTTAAAAACATCATACTTCCTTTGAGAAAAAGGCAGTGCCTTTTTAGTGTAACAAGACGACTTGGTTATCATTGCTGATGGGAGCAGATGTACAGTGTAACTCATTTCTGAACTTCCTTACGGAAGCCACAATTAGAAAATGGGTTTGGCTTTCAGTACTGTTTATCGATCCTATGCTAAAAGGCCCAGGTTGTCAGCTGCACGCAATAATATATTCTCTGCATAAGGAAACTGTCATACTGACCTTTAAAAAATACATAGCCATTAATTAAATGAATTGGTCCCCTTGAAGTTACTCTTGCTAAAAAGGTCTATCTTTTTACCCAAAGAAAGAAGAGGTTTGATTGATTTACAGATTCTGCTCCAGCATATAACACAGTATTTGGGAAAATGTCAGGCTTTCATGAATTAAAAAAAAACTTATCATATGGGAAATTCACTTACGTGTTAATGAATTAGTTTCCAGAAGGACATGAAAGTCCAACAGGGTCTTGGGAATCAGGTTTGTTGTGAGGCAGCATGTCATGTAAGGGAAAAAACCTCTCCTCAGAATTAGATAGTCTGGGTTTTACTCCTGTTGCAAGAACCATTAATGTCTCTCTAGGCCTCACTTTTCTCAGCTGAATGTAGTAGATTCAGCCATGCTTTATAAACTTTAACAAGCATGCCATCACCTGAGGATTTTGTCAAAATGCAGAGTCTAGTTCAGTAGGTCCGGGTTGGGCCTAAGATTCTGCACTTCTAATAAGCTTCTGGGTAGTACCAGCGCGGCTGGCCCAGGTGTCACAATTAGAATAGCAAGGAATTAGATGGTATCTATGTTTCCTTGTTGCTCTAAAAGTCTGATTCTAACTTAAGCTATTCTAGACATAAGTTGAATGTCAACATTTTTAATATTTTTAGTATTGTAAGGTTTAAATGAAAGAAGACAAGTGTCTTTACAACTTTTACATTTGCTAGTGAGAAATTTTTTTTCATCATGTCTAAGATTTGTTTAAAAATATTCCAGCAATAACTGTCTGCTTTAAAAAGTTGAGAGGGGAATAGATAAAACAAGAAAAACAAAATATTTATAATTATTAAAGTGGGTGATGAGTACATAGGGGTTCATTATACTTTTCCCTTATTCTCTGTCCTTTGGTGTATATTTGGAAATGTATTTTTAAAAAGAAAAGTAAAACACAAAAATAAATGTGAATCTGCCAGGGTCACAGACTGATGCACACACACACACCACCACCTCCACCCCATCCTCACCCCCACCCTTTTAGGCCCTAGTTTCTCAATGCTAACTTGTCTAATAGGAAGCAACGTGGCAGTGACCTGAGAGGAACTCTGAAGGGAAAAAGCATAATGGCTAATGAAGCACATTTGGGGGAAAGAAACTCAAACTGCCATTCTCCATGTGCGAGACTTAGGCTGTTTGTTTCTGTTAAACATTGCTCATGTGTCTGTGCCAACTAAACTTGAATGTGTTTGTATGATATTTTTGGAAATTCACTTTGCAAACTGTAAACTCGAAATAGATTTTGGTTGCTGTTGAATGTATCAATCAAATATTACCATATTTTTGTAGGACAAAGATACTTAAAATAGGGTACAGGAAGTGCATGGACATCCAACAAATATTTTCCACTACACCAGGGGTCTTCTAGATGTGGGGGTTGTAATGTTCCTTTTAAACCCAGAGAGATTTTATACTCTATGAAATAAAAATTTGATTCCAGCTAAATATGTATTTTTCAGGGAAGAGTGAAAACAAATAAAATGGAGAAAGAATATAGCTCAGAGAGCTTTGTTTTGGTCAGGATTTGGAGAATGATCAGAAAATAGTTATAGAATGACAAAATGTTTAGGAAATAACATTTTGAAATGGGAAAGACAAATATGCTTTAATACAAAGCTAATTTACTTAATTAGTTATTATATAGGTCATGCATAGTTTATAATTTGGGAATAATATTTTAAAAACATACATTAATGCCAGGTTATTAAAGAAAAGTAGAAAATAAAGAAAAAAAGAAAATATTTTAGAAGCACAAATGCCAGCCACAACCAGTGTTAATATTTCACTATTTTTTTTGTCAGTTTTTTTATGGTACTTTAATAGTTTTTCTCCTACCATATATCCTTTTATCCTGTTTTATTTTCATTGAACATTGTAAAATTCGCACTTTTCATTATACATTCTTTTATAACTATTACCTGAATGAAACATTTCTCTATCAGGCCTGGGTGAAGACCTCAATAGTCTGCAAATGGGTAGCCTGGAAGTATCTTTCAACTTTGATTTACTTTTAGGCCAGGTGAAGGTTGTCTGTTATGGTGAGTACAATGGAGCTAGGGAGTCATTTTCTGATGGAGAGACCAAGGCAGTTGCAGGGTCCATCCAATATGTGAGTGAGTTTTGAACTGAATGGAATTCTTATGTTCATCCTGGAAAGAATGTAATCCCACGTTGAACAGAGCCACATTAGCACCTTTAATCTAGACCTATAATAGCTCTGGTGCCAGGATTCAGGGCTTTGGAGGATCTTCATATGGAAGTCACACTTCTGAAGCAAACCCCAAAGTGAACCTTTAGGGATAATTGGAATATGATACAGGTAAATCTTGTCAGTCCAGGGAGTTCACATTTCTGCAAAAATCATAGTCCTTAAGGACAAAACAATACAATATATATATACACACACATAGATTAAGTGAGCTAATAGAAATCAAGAGCTAAGAACAGTTCTTATCACATAGTAAGAATGTGTTTGGTATTGTGTGTCGAACTGAAGAGACTTTAAGTCAGTTTTTACGTCTAGTGTTAAATGTAGTAGAAGCTTTTTTAATTCAGGAAAGCGTGAATTTCTCTGAACACTGAATAAACTGAACCAAATTGAAAATCATGTTTAAACCTGTTCCTGCCTCTCCTTCCCTTACATGTTTTACCCATTTAACTGAGGACCTTCCTTGGTTTTACCCATTTCTCTAATTTAAAAGCCCTTTTTAGATGCCTGGAGTAAAATGGGAGATGAATCTTGGCTGATTGTTAGAAGCAGGAGTAATTACCTAATAACCTCACTGGTAACTGACAGCAGCATCTTAAATTTAAGGTGCTAGGCTGTGTTCCTCTAAGACTTAAAGCTTTGAGAAATCAATGTATTTGCTCTGTTAAGGAACTTCTTTGGAGCATGTTCTCATTAGAGAATTTTCATTATATCCTAACTTAGAGCTCAAAATTGACGAAGTTCCCTTTTTATTGTCAATGTAATTGCTTTTAAAGGTGTGAAAGTGTATATTCTATTTTTAAAATTCACTGAATTTTCAATTCTGACACATTTTGTGGTTTATTTTGATTTTCAGTTCTCTAGCAATGTTAATTTTCAAACTCAAAAGTTTTAAACTATGTTGAGATCATGAATCCCATTGAGAATGTAATAAGTTTTGAAATGTCTTTCTAGAAAAATATATGTACATTCAAAATGCATATAATTTCAGATTTTCCACAAACATCCTGAAACTTATACACTTATTGTTTGTAAAAACTATTGTTCCTCCTTAGATACATTACTCTTCTATTTCCATTTAGGTAATGTGTCCCATTTTATTCAGTTTCATTAAAATTGAACTATAATGCTGGAGTGTTTATTTTGCATAACACAAAAGTTCTAGATCCTCTATTTGGAAGCAATAATAAAATAGAGGAAGGGCAATTGTGCTAAATGATTTTTTGGAAGGTGCAGAATTCAAAGCAATGGCTACTGTTATGGCAAATATAGCTATGCCTGTTTTTATTACTTTGTCTTCTTAAAATGTAATATAAGATATTCTTAATGAAAATTGACATAATTTTTTGTTGGACACTTTTTAGTGTATTTTCTTGAGCGATGGTTATTTAATTCTTTTTGTTGAACTTGGAATGCTGTTGTGGAATGCCTAAGTACAATCTTGGTCCTAAGTCCCCCATCTCAGGGATTCTGGACCTACCCTTCAACTAGCTCTCTATATTTTAAAATTTGGGAGAACAAGAAAAATCTTTCAAGACCTTTAAGTAGTCAGGGCTTCTTTCAGGGTCTACAGTGTCATTTAAAAAATGCTAGGTTCATCCAATCTTAAGATGACTGAAGTTATAAAATTTTCTCTAGTTCTTTTCTGCCCAGATGTCTTTGCGATTTTATAGGTTGCCAACACCATCCTTCCCCCTTGGTGATCTAGTCCAATGTCCATTTAATATGATCCAATATCAGCATGTTACTGCTGAGTGCTAAATTTAAAATTTTAAGCCAGAACTTTCTCCTGAAATCCAAACTTAAATATCTAACTGCCTTCTTAACATCTCCATTTTGAATTAGCATCTCAAAATCAATATGTCCAAAAGGAATTCCTGTTGTTTCCCTTAAAAAGTAATCTTTCCCTTCTCAGTTGATGGTAAGTCATTATTCCATCTCTCAAAAGCCTTGGAGTTATTCTTGATTCCTCTCATTTTCTCATAATCCACATTTAGTCCATCAGTTATCTCAACCTTCAGAATATATCCAGAATCGAACTACATCTCACCAGTTCCACTGCTGCCACCCTGGTCAGAGCTACTGTTATTATCTCTTGCCTAGTTTATAGCTTCCACAGTCTTCTGCTGCTTCCTTTGCTTCAAGACCCCCCACCTCGCTCCACCTCCCAGCCCCTGCAGTCTGTACTTTATTAAAATGTGTTTTTCTACAAATTCTTATTTTGATAAATGTCAATCTACAGAAAAGTTGAAAGATTAGTATAATAAACACCCATAATCCTTCCTGCTAGTTTCACCTGTTGGTAACATTTTGCTACATTAGAAAGTTTGCTTAAAAAAAAAATAACGGGAGAAAACACTTTATTGTGAAATAACTTTAGATTTGCAGAAGAGTTCCAAAGACAGTACAGCGTTCCCGTATGCCCTTTACCCAGCACTCTAGATGTTAAAATTCCACATAACATTCTACATGGTACATTTATCAAAACTAAAAATTAACATTGGAATAATACTGCTAACTAAACTATAGACTGTATTTGGATTTCACTAATTTTTCCACTACTGTCATTGACCTGTTCCACTGGCCAATCCAGGATACCACACTGCATTTGATTATGTCTCTTTAGTGTCCTCTAATCTGTAGGGAGACTGATTATTAAAAGGCTATAAATCTTTCCCAGGAACACTAACTCGTGTTAAACACTTGCAATTATGCATTGTTTGAGGAGGAGACTATTTCTAAGGAAAATATAGTAAAACTCAGTAATACTAGAATTACGTAGTCATAGGGCATGGTTGGACTTTAGACAAGAAAATTGTAGGGTTGACATTTTCTGGGCTGGATGCAGAGTATATCTAGTTCATTCTCTTCTGCCATCAGAACTTCCCAACTCCATCCATGTTATCATTTGAAGAGGCGAATCCTAAAAGAACTCTTAACCATTTCTGTCTTTTTAACAGGTAAATTTCACAAAATAGATTTGATTTCATTCATGTTATCTGCCTACATCAGTCTTTGAGAATAATTAATTCTGTAGTACAATAAAGATATATGAACTATCTACTCTACATAATGCACTGCATTAGGTCATAGAAAGGTGGATGCAAAGAAGAATAAGAAATTTTTACCACTCAGTAGCTTGGGTTCTAATATAGATAATAAATAATAGAGCATAACAACAACTGGTTTGACAGCATAGAGGAAATTATTCATTTTGACTGGGGAAGGTGAGAAATGAGGGAGGATCACATTTGAACTTGCCCTTAAAGTATGTTCAGAACTTTTGAAAACAACCTAATTGAGAAACAATTCACATACCTTACACATATCAAACATACCATTTAAAGTGAACAGCCTCAGTGGCTTTTAGTATATTCAGAGTTGTGAAACCATCACCACAATCAACTTTAGAACATTTTCATTATCCCCAAGAGAAATCCCATACCTGTGTTCACTCCCTATTCTCTCCTTCCCTGAGTACCTGACAACTACAAATCTACTTTCTGTCTCTATAGATTTGCCTATTCTGGACATTTCATATAAATGGAATCATACAATATGTGTCTGACTTCTTTCACTTAGCATAATATTTTCAAAGTTCATCCATGTTGTAGTACATATCAGTACTTCATTCCTTTTTATTGCCAAATATAATTAATTCCATTGTACAAAATACGACATTTTGTTTTTCCATTCATTAGTTGATGGAAATATGGGTGTTTCCAGTTTTGGGTTATTAGGAATAATGCTGCTATGAATATTCATGTACAAGTTTTTGTGTGGATGTATTTTCAATACTCTTGGGTATTGAAATTGGGAGTGGAATTGCTGGGGTGAGGAATTGTCAGACTACTTTCCCAGGCAGCTGTACCATTTGACATTACCACCAACAGTGTATAAGGGTTTCAATTTCTCCATATCCTAGCCAACACATGTTATTGTTTTGTGGGGTTTGGTTGGTTTTTTTTTTTCATTTTAGCCTAATCCTAGTGAGTGTGAAGTGGCATCTCATTGTGTTTTGATTTGCATTTCCCTGATGACTAATGGTGTTGAGCATCTTTTCATGTGCTTATTAGCTATTTGTGTACCTTCTTTTGAGGCATAGAATTTTAATAGATGGAGAAAGGGAAAGGGAAGAGAGCACTTCAGCCTAAGAGAGCAGGGACAAAGACCTGAGAAATGGTGAGACAATTATTAAAACTAGATAGTAGGGTCCCCAGAGGAAGGGAGTGAGAGAGGACACTGGAAAACTGTTTGGGTTTCTAAGTTTATATTTTGATGGGTCATGTCACACTGTCCTCTGCTTATCGTAAGCTTACATTGCTCAAATTTCAAAGATATTCTTCCTTTTGTAAATGTTAGAGAGTGTTGTGGCTAGCTCATTCTATTGTTTCAGTCAACCTCACAGAATTTTTGAGGGCTAATTTCCAGGCATTCCAGGCCCCTTTAGTAAGAGGGGTAGACCGTGAGCAAAAGCAGATAAGCTCTTTGCTTTTCATAGAGCTTATTTTCTGATGGGGATGATTTTGTACCAATAAAAAGGTCTTGTTAGAGGCTGCCTTTACTCCAGCATTTCAGGGTTTGGCAAACAAATCAGGTCTACTTTGTTCATGCTGCTGCTGATTGTATTGGCTTGGGTCATAGCCCCTTTCAACTTACACCTTTTCAGACTTAAGTTTTAATCTTTAATCACCCCTTACACAGCAGCAGCCTGAAATCCCTCTTGGCACCCGTGTTTCTCTTTAGGGACTGTTGTAGGTAAAGTGCTTTCTTCCACTGTAGTTAGTATCAATTAATAAAAAAGTCTGATAAACTAAAGGGAGAGGTGGTCCAACATGGTGGATTAGGTACATGCTATGCCTACTGCCTGCCAGGATCACATCAAAATTACAGCTAAATTATAGAGCAATAAATGTCAAGAATCATCTGAAAATTAGCAAAACAGACCCCTATAACTAAGGGTATAAAAAAGAGGCATCAACAAGACTGGTAGGAGGGGCAGAAACTCAAAATGGGGTGACCCCAAACCCACAAATAGTGGTTGAACACCGGGAGGGACACGTCGGTGGCAGAGGTCCTGCCTGAAGGGGGAGGGGTCCTAGCCCTACCCTGGGCTCCCCAGCCCAAGGATCCTGTACCAGGAAGAGGAGTCCCCACATCTGGCAGTGAAAAGCAGTGAGGACTGTGTTCATCCGTCCTGGTGAGATGGAAGGTGGCTGGAAACCCAGACATTCTCTTAAAGGGCCTGCATATAGACTCACTACCTTGCAAACACCTGGTGGAGGGGCAGCAACTTTATAGGTGCCAGGGACATACGGGGAAAGATTGAGCTGTGTGGCTTTGGAGAGAGGCCTGGAGGGACAATCGCCATTGTCCCTGTGTGGAGCCTGCCTCACATGTAGCCTACAAGAGGGCACTATCTTTTCTATGTTGAACCCTCTTCCAAAGGGCCAAATCTGAGACCACATCAGTCTGGTAAAATCCGCATATGCAAACCACCTCGGTGATACCTTGGGTCCCTGCCCCACTGGGCTAGTGCTGCATCACTGGGGGCGCTGTCAGCTCCTTGGCAGCCAGCCCTGCCCTACAAGCTTCGGAAGCCTTTTATAGCAGTGTAAAGTCCACAGCAGTCTGGGGAACTTTCTGTGGTGGACAGTCAGCTACAACTTGCGCTGTAGGCGCTCTTGGGCAGCTCTTGGGGACCTGTTGGCCCAAGGCGAGTGGTGGCTGGCTGTGGTGTTGTTGGGGTGTTTTGTGAAGTGGTCACAGGCCCGGCACTGGTGCAAGAACTAAATCTGCATTAACATTGTAAAAACCCCCAGACAAACCTCATGACTCTCTGGGACCCCTCCCCGCCCACCTAGTGCAGCATCACCAAAGGCACACTTAACACCAGGTCAACCAGCCTGGCCAACGCACCTAAGGAGGCTCTTTCAACAGCTGAGCCATATGGGCAGCCAGCAGGTGGCAACAGGCCTAGTGGGGCCCTGGGCCTTTTGCCAAGGTGCCCCAGGCCCAATACTGGTGGCAGCAAGCCTTGGTTCACGGCGAGGCCGCCCCCACATGCCTCCAGATTTATCACAGGAAGAAACCGACCACATACAGTTTTGTGGCTCCTACCAGGTAGCCCTGGACTGGTCACAGGCAAGGCTGAAATTGGCCTGCACAGGAGCCCTTCTCAAGAGACACCAGAAACAACACATCCAGACATTGGCTTGAAATTGCACCAGAGCACTACGTGGTTAGCCCCACAAATGGCACACCCAAAGGGTGATTTCAACAGGCACAAGAGTCTGCTGGGGTGAATCTTGCTCTGAGGGGTCAGCACCCACAGAGCAGCTCCTACACTGTGGGTGTAGCCAATCCCAGTAGCCAGTCAGCTTGGGAGTCAATTCCACCCACTGATGCGCCAAAAGCAATCAAGCTTTAACTACAACTGGAGTATACACACAACACACACAAGGGACACTTGCAGAACACACACCAGTGATCAGGGAGACTGTGCCACTGGACCATACAGGATACATTCGACATAAAGCCACCTGGTAAAGACTGAGAGACATAGGAGATCTACTTAATACATAGAAGCAAACACAGAGAAGCAACCAGATGAGTAAACAAAGAAACGTGTCCCAAATAAAACAACAGGAGAAACCTCCAGAAAAAGAACTAAATGAAATGGAGGCAGCCAACCTACCAGAGACAGAGTTTAAAACACTGGTTATGAGAATGCTTAAGGAACTTAGAACTTCAACAAAGAAATAGTAAGCACAAAGAAGGACATAGAAACCATAAAAAAAAAAAACCAGTCAGAAATAATGAATACAATAACTGAAGTGAAGAATACACTAGAAGGAATCAACAGCAGATTAGATGAAGAGAGGATCAGATCAGTGATTTAGAAGACAAGGTAGTAGAAAACACCCAATTAGAACAACAAAAAGGAAAAAAGTTAAAAGAAAAAAACAACAACAGATAGCTAAGAGACCTTTGGAACAACATCAAGCATGACAACATTTGCATCATAGGAGAACCAGAAGGAGAAGAGAGGCAGTAAGGGGTTGAGAACCTATTTGAAGAAATAATGACTGGAAACCTCCCTAACCTGGCAAAGGAAATAGATATACAAGCCCAAGAAATACAGAGTCCTCAAAAAGATGAACCCAAACAGGCCCACACCAAGACACATTATAATCAAAATGCCAAAGGTTAGAGAGAAAGAGAAAATCCTAAAAGCAGCAAGAGAAAGGCAATTAGTTACTTACAAGGGAGCTCTCATAAGACCCATATGACTATCAGCTGATTTCTCAACAGAAACTTTGCAGGCCAGAGGGGAGTGATAGGAAATATTCAAAGTGATGAAAATGAAGGGCCTTTTCAACCATGAATACTCTACCCAGCAAGGCTGTCATTTAAAATTGAAGGAAAGAGAGCTTCCCAGACAAGAAAAAGCTAAAGGAATTCATTACCACCAAGCCAGTGTTACAAGAAATGTTAAAAGGACTTCTTTAAAAAGAAGGGGGAAAACAAAAGAAGATAAAAAATATGAATAATAAAATGGCAGTAGCTATGTACCTATCAATAATCACTTTAAATGTAAATGGATTAAATGTTCCAATCAAAAGACAGGGTAGCTGAATGGATAAGAAAACAAGACATGTGCGTACACTGTCTATAAGAGACCCACCTCAGATCTAAAGACATACACAGACCGAAAGTAAAGGGATGGAAAAAGATAGTTCATGCAAATGGAAATGAGAAAAAAGCTGGAGTAGCAATACTTATATCAGATAAAATAGAATTTAAAACAAAGACTATAATAAGAAACAAACAAGGACATTACATAATGATAAAGGAATCAATCCAACAAGAGGACATAATGCTAGTAAACATCTATGTACCCAACATAGGAACACCTAAATATATATAAAACAAATATTGAGAGACATAAAGGCAGAGATTGACAGTAACACAATTATAGTAGGGGACTTTAACACCCCCACTGACACCAATGGACAGATCTTCCAGACAGAAAATCAACAAGGAAACAGCGGCCTTAAATGACACACTAAACTAGATGGATTTAATTGATATGTTTAGAGCATTTCACCCCAAAGCTGCACAATACACATTCTTTTCAAGTGCATATGGAACATTATCCAAGAGAGACCACGTTAGGCCACAAAACAAATCTCAATAAATTTAAGAAGATTGAAATCATAGTAGGCATCTCCTCTGACCACAATGGTATGAAATTAGAAATCGATTACAAGAAAAAACCCGAAAAACACACAAACACTCGGAGGCTAAATAACATACTACTAAATAATGAATGGGTCAACAATGAGATCAAGGAAGAAATCAAAAGATACACTGAGACAAGTGAAAATGAAAACGACTCAAAATCTCTGGGACACAGTGAAAACAGTCCTAAGAGGGAAATTCATAGCAATGCAGGCCTACCTAAAGAAACAAGAAAAATCTCAAATAGTCTTACTTTACACCTAAGGGAACTGGAAAAAGAACAGCAAACAAAGCCCAAAGTGAGTACAAGGAAGGAAATTATTAAAGACTAGAGTGGAAATAAATGAAATAGAGGCTAAAAGAAACAATACAAAAGATCAGTGAAACCAAGAGCTGGGTTTTTAAAAAGATAAACAAAATTGACAAACCTATAACCAGACTCCTAAAGAAAAAAAGAGGACACAAATAAAATCAGAAATGAAGGAGGAGAAGTGACAACAGATACCACAGAAATACAAAAAATTTTAAGAAAATACTGTGAGCAACTATACACCAACAGATTGGACAATCTGGAAGAAATGAATAAATTCCTAGAAGCATACAATCTTCCAAGGCTGAATCAAGAAGAAACAGAAAATCTGAACTGACCAATTATTACTAATGAAATCAAATCAGTAATCAGTAAGCTTCCAACAAACAAAAGCCCTGGACCAGATGGCTTCACAGGTAAATTTTACCAAACATTCAAAAAAGAATAAACTCATATTTTTCTCAAAGTATTCCAAAAAATTCAAGAAGAGGGAGGCTCCTGATTACAAAACCAGAAAAAGACATTACAAAAAAAGAAAACTATAGCCCAATATCTCTAATGAACATAGATGCAAAAGTCCTCAACAAAATATTAGCAAACTGAATTCAGTAATACATTAGAAAGATCATACTACACCATGATCAAGTGGGATTTATTCCTGGTATGCAAGGTTGGTTCAGTATCCGCAAATCAATTAATGTGATACACCACGTAAACAAAATGAAAATTAAAAATCATGTGGTCATACCAATAAATGCAGGAAAAGCACTTGATAAAATCTAGCTTCCGTTTATGATAAAAATTCTCAGTGAGTGGGAATAGCGGGAACATATCTCAACACAATAAAGGCCATATATGACATACCCACAGCTAATATCACACTCAGTGGGGAAAAGCTAAAAGCATTCTCCTTAGGATCAGGAACAAGACAAGGATGTCTACTTTCACCACTTTTATTCAACATAGTATTGCAAGTCCTAGCCAAAGCGATCATACAAGAAAAAGAAATAAAATGCATGCAAATTGGAAAGGAGGAAGTAAAATTATCATTATATGCAGAAGACATGATACTATATAGAGGGAACCCCAAAGATTCCACAAAAAAACTATTGGAACTAATAAATGAATTTAGTAAAGTAGCAGGATACAAAATTAACATTCAGATATCAGTTGCATTTTTATACACCAAAAACAAACTTTCAGAAAGAAAAACTAAGAAAACAGTCCCATTTACAATTGCATAAAAAAAATGCCTATGAATAAGTTTAACCAAGGAAGTAAAAGACCTGTACTCAGAAAATTATAAGACATTGAAGAGACAAATTAAAGAGGATAAAAAATAAATCAAAACATATACCATGATAGTGGATAGGAAGAATTGATATAGTTAAAATGTCCATACTACCCAAAGCAATCCCTATCAAAATACCAGTGGCATTTTCACAGAACTAGAACAAATAATCCTAAAATTTATGTGGAAACATAAAAGACCTTGAATAGCCACGGCCATCCTGAGAAAGAACAAAGCTGGAGGTATCACGCTACCTGATATAAAATTATACCACAAGTCCACAGTAATCAAAACAGCATGGTATTGGCATAAAAACAGGCACATAGATAAATGGAATAGAATAGAGAGCCCAGAAATAAATCCATGCCTATATGGGCATTTAATCTATGACAAAGGAAGCAAGAATATACATTGGGGTAAAGACAGTCTATTCAATAAATGGTGCTGGGAAAACTGGATATATACATGTAAAAAGTGAAACTGGGCCACCTTCTTATGTTATGTACAAGAATAAACTCAAACTGGATTAAAGACTTAAATGTAAGACCTGAAACTGTAAAACTCCTAGGAGAAAATATAGGCAGTAAACTCTCAGTCATTACCCTTAGTAATATTTTCATTGATATATTTCCTCAGGCAAAGGAAACGAAAACATAAGCAAATGGGACTACATCAAACTAAAAGGTTTTAACACAGCAAAGGAAACCATCAACAAAACAAAAACACATCCTACTGAATGGGAGAATATATTTGCCAATGATACATCTGATAAGGGATTAATATCCAAAATTTATAAAAACAAGAAACAACTCATACAACTCAACACCAAAAGAACCAGCAATCCAATTAAAAAATGGGCAGAGGAGGGCCGGCCAAGTGGCGCGATGGTTAAGAGCTGGCTTGGGACACCAGAGGGCCCCGGTTCGGATCCCACATATGAGGGCCAGTGACACTGCCCTCTACAGCTAAGAT
>NW_017731960.1:761902-768271 GCF_001890085.2 Hipposideros armiger | reverse complement strand
CTGTGGAGGGCAGTGTCACTGGCCCTCATGTGGGATCCGAACCAGGGCCCTGCTGCTCAGAGCTGGCGTCCCAAGCCAGTTCTTAACCAACACGCCATTAGGCCGGCCCTTAATTTGTATTTTAATAATGTTGAACACCTTTTCACTTGTTTATTGGCTATTTGTACTATGTCATAGTTATTCTCTTGTTCAAGTCTTTTGTCCATTTAAAAAATGGATTGTTTGTCTTTTTTATTATTGATTTACAGGAAATCTTTAAATATTCTGATGATAAATCTTTTGACAAATATAAGGACTTTTGATTTTGAAAATTAGAAAAATATTCAATTTAGAGGTTTCAGGATTCTTTAGGGATCAAAGTGATTGGTCAGTTTATTATTGGCAGAAATTGACTTCTAATTCTAAATGTAGGGTTCTAGAAGAAAATCAGTGGATATGATATGTGGGACTTATTAGTTATATATTGCTGTGTAATAAACTACTCCATAGTAGCTTAAATCTCCAGTGACTTATTATTTCTTAGAATTCTCTGGGCTGGCTAGGCAGTTATTCTGCTTCACATGGTGTCTACTGGGGTCGCTAATATGGCTAGATGTACAGGATGGCTTCTCTCACTTGACTAGGGTAGCTGTGATGGCTAGAGAGCAGGTGGGCCTCTCCCTGCTTCTTCATGTTATCTCATTATTATTCAGTAACTTGGCCCACATTTCTTTAAATGGTGGTTGGATTCTAAGAAAAAACAGGAGCTGTGAGAACACTTAGGGGCTAGTCCTAGAACTGGTGCAGTGACACTTCTGCCACATTGTACTCGTTAAAACAAGTCAACGGACCAGCCCAAAGGGCAGGAAAATAGATGCCTCCTCTTGATGGAAGAGGTGGCATGCACATACAGGGAAGGGAAGAATTTTGGGTGGCCATTTTTTGTGACATTTTACCACAATGGAATAAGTGCTTAGAATTTTCTAATAAAAGATAATTTCATTAAAAATATGATAATTTATAAGTTAGTCCTCTGTTTATTGTTAAACATCTTTCCAACTTTTTTTTATTCCATGCATTTCTTACTGTATACATCCTGCCACCAATATTTCTAAGACATGATTCAAAATTGGGGATTAAAAAAAGTCTCAATAGTTTTCACTTAAAAGACAACAAGGAGGCTTACTAAGCTGTTACAGATGTTAATTAGGATTCATTTTCCTTTAATATGCTAGAAAAAATGTTATATTGCCACTTCACTGATGAACAAAATGAGCTTAATCACATCCTAGGAGCTAAGTATTCTGACATTATAATCTCTTCTCTCAGAGCCCATCATAGCAGTCTTAGGATTCAAGCTTTATTCCTGGACAACGTTACAGGACCACGTGTCATGTGCACACAGTGAAGGAAAATATGATGGTTTTGGCAATCCTGCAATATTTTTCTCATCATATACTTTTTCATTTTAAAAATTGAGGTACAAATTCATATAACATAAAGTTAACCATTTTAAAGTGTTCAGTTTAGTGACACATAGTACATTTGGTACATTCACAACGTTGTAAAGCTCCTTTATATTTTTTAAAGGAAGAGTTTATTTTCAGGAAAATGAAGAACAGTAAAATTATTGCAAAACAGACTAATATGTGTCCAAACATTAACTCAGAAACAGCATATCTGGTGGACTGTATCAGAGATATGCTGCCTTACACTGGGGCCACTGCTTTCCCACCTAAGTGCCAGTGTCTGGCCAGCAGCAGATGGCCTAAGCAATCTTGTCACCTCCTGCCAGCTTCCAAAATCCTCCAAAATTGCAAGAATAGGTTTTTTATCTTACCTTCCTTTTTCTTCTAGGGATGGTAAGCATCCTCAGGGAATTTACCAAATTGACCCCCTGACACCCCAAAGCTTGGGAGTTTCACAGACCACTCCAGACCTGAGAACAGCCCTTGCCCTGGGAGTAGGGACTGTGGCCGTTCATTAGCTTCTCCTGGTCCCTTTCCACGCCTGCAGAATGACTCACACACAGCTTGTCCTAAGGGCCGAGGCCACCCTCAATAGACTGGACATTCGTCGCAGGCTCCATGCGGCCCTTCCTTCCTCCCCCCTAAAAACGGAAAGGTATTTGATATTTTTGTCATTGGTGCTTTCCTGAGATCAGATAAGAACTGAACAGGTGTAGTAAGTTACTAGAGACTTCAAAATGCTTTAAAAATATTTGTTACACTCTCCCTCACACACCTATAACAGCCTCAAGAATGAACTACCACCTCCCTTGACCTAAAAAGGAGTGGAGGGAATGGGGAGGAGGGAGATATCGTGAAGGAAAAGAAATACTCTGTCCAGAAGAATTGATCATTCCAGCAATCCATATTAATGATTAGAGTAGGATAGAGTACAATAGAAGCAAGAAGATTAAAGAAAACAAAATCTCCATAGATACTACTATCCCAATGTGTTTTTTTTACAAGATGTTGGAAAAGGAGTCCTGTTAATTATAGGATACACTAAGAATAATGCTAGCAGCCTTACTAACTAAAATTTCATACCAGTCTTAACTTGTTTGATATTTCCCTCCTTTATGAAATGGAGATCTGCCTAACTCCCCGAGGGAGGTGTGTTTAGGACTGCAGGGTACAGCAAATCTCAGTTCCTAACATGGCCATGCTTTCCTGAGAAATTTCCTAAGGCAGTTTGACTCTGATTTTAGCCTGATACGATCACATTAGAGCAAAACCCTCGTAAAATTTGACTGCAGTGCACAATGTGATAGATGCTGTAAAGGGACTTTAGAGGAGTGCATCTAACTTTCTCTGGCAGGAAATGGGGACAGTTTCACAGAAAATGTACCGTATTTGCTGGCGTATAAGACGACTGGGCGTATAAGACGACCCCCTAACATTTCCACTCAAAATACAGAGTTTGTTATATACTCGCCGTATAAGACTANACAGCAACTTGTCTGTTCCCCTTCCCCCAATTCCCCAGTGCTGTTCCCATACCTCCAATTCCCCAATAAAAATCTTTAACAAAAAAAACACACAAAAAAACAAACAAAACAAAAATGGGCAGAGGACCTGAATAAACATTTCTTCAAAGAGAACATACAGATGGCCAATAGACATAAGAAAAGATGCTCAAATCACTAATCATCACATAAATGAAAATAAATAAAAAACCACAATGAGATATCACCTCACACCTGTCAGAATGGCCATCATTAATAAATGAACAAACAACAAATGTTGGCAAGGATATGGAGAAAAGGGAACCCTTGTACACCGTTGGTGGGATTGCAAATTGGTACACCCACGGTGGAAATCAGTATGGAGGTTCCTCAAAAAATTTAAAACAGAACTATCTTATGACCCAGCAGTTCCCCTTCTGGGTATTTATCTAAAGAAATCCAGAACATGAATTTGAAAAGATATATACACCCTAATGTTTACTACAGTGCTATTCACAATAGCCAAGATATGGAAACAATGGAAATGCCATCAACAGACAATTGGATAAAGAAATTGTGGTACATACACACAATGGAGTATTAATCTGCCATAAAAAGAATGAAATCTTAACATTTGCAACAACATGGATTGACCTAGAGGTTATTATGCTAAGTGAAATAAATCAGACTGAGAAAGACAAATATCACATGACCTCACTTATATGGGGAATCATAGCATTCTGTAAATACCTCTTTTATGATACCTCATTGCTCTGTAATTGTCTACTTGTTGGTGTTCCTTGTGGGGTTTTATAATGTTTGAGGGCAGGAGTATATTCTCTTTTTGTATCTTCATAGTTCCTAGTATATACCTGGCATATCATTACATATTCACTTTAGAAAATGAATTGACTGCAAGCTCAGTATAACTCAATAATATGGTCAGGCTATCAAAAAACAGTTTAGTGTGATTCCTAGGTTGCATTAATTGTATGTAGTGTTCAGAATAATTCCATTATATTTATGTTATATTTTGTTCACTGCTGTATCTCTAGTGCCTATGATTGATACAGAATATTAATGCCCGACAGACAATAGGTGCTTATTGCGTTTTCTAAAAATTACTGAATTCAGGGAATAGAAAATAGGATGGTAAAGGTTCTTTACTATTTCTTGAGAAATGGTAAAATGAATACAGTGTGCTTTCTTAGAAAAGAAAATTAGTGAATATATCAGCCACTTTTGAAAATTTCAAGCCTGGTCTTATAGAAGAGAATGTGGACCTCAGTAGCTCTAGAGAACTGAACTGGAACTAGAGAATATAAATTGAAGGAAAGCAGATTGCATCTTTAAAAATTTTTTATCTAATTATTAAGACTGTTTTAAAAAAATAGAATATATTATTTCATAAGTCACTGGAACAGAAGTTGAATGATTTATTTCAGGGATGTAAACATAAATTTCTGTAGGAGATGTGAGATCAGGCTGTCTAGACAAACTCTAAAATTCATCCTAATCTAGGTCCTGTGAACAGTAATCTCTTGCTTTAGTCTTCCATAGCATTAATATTCCTTATCAGTCATTTGTCATATAAGTTACATAGGTTTTATGGCCTGAAGAAGAAATAAAAAAGATTTCTTACCTCCCCATTTAATTTTTAAGTTTGGTGGAAAGCAGATACTGTATCTTATTACAGTACAAATTATTTTAATGGTATTCTTTCTGTCCAGAAATCTTGATGGATTGGTGTTTGCCAAATCAGATAGAATTTGAAAAGTCCTAATTGTCTTCTTCATTTATGAGTTGTACAAATGGTTGTGTGAATTAATCTGGCATCAGATTGCTTGATAGTACAATAATGTTTGTTGAATTTGCATAGTACAGTAATGTTAAATGTTCTGAGTGCAGTAGTCATTACACTCCTGCATATGATATGTAATGAATCTGTATATTATAATGAATAAGTTCTATGAGGTATTACTATGAGATAATAAAATAGAAGTATGGATTTTGGGGTCTTTGCTGCTTAATATCTCTCATAGCATTTAGCAGAATAGCTTATTTATACAAGCTATTCAATAAATATTTGTTAGAAGGCTGGCAAATCTCTTCAGTCCTTGAAAAAACAAGCACCCATTTGAGTAGTAATTTTTTGTTTTACAAAAGTTCATAAACCAAAAGTATTTTAGTTGAAATATCTAGGTTATTAAACTACCTTGTTAATTCTTGTTATGTCAACAGGACTTAATGATGCTCTATCTACTTATCCCACATTTATGATACATAGCTATAAAAATAATTTCCCTCTTTGCCTAACTTCCTAACAACTTACTTGCTCAGGTACTTCCTCTGCTTTCTGCAGATGAACTTCTTTCAGTTTTGCCATGGTAACATTTGTGGAGCATTTCTTTTTGAACAGTACCCGTTCTCTTAATGTCTGCATCACCTTTCTTATAGATTCACATGTATGTGGCCAAAGGAACAATGTATATTTTCTAAAAGGCCTAGAGATCATAAGTGACTACCTCTCCTACTTCCTTTGTGTTGGTCATTTTGACGAATTACTACCAGAAGATGGTGGAACATTGGAAGAACCATAGATTAGCTCTTGAACTTCATATGTAATACTTCATTTGGCTTCTTTCACGCAACAAAATATAACTAAGAGTCATCCATGTTGTTGCATGCATCAGTAGTTTATTGTTATTTATTATTCAGTTGTGTTCCATTGAATGAATGTACTACAGTTTGTATTTTATTTTATTCTTTTTTTGCTTTTTGGTGGACATTTAAGTTGTTTCCAGTTTTTTGCTGTTATGAGTAAAGCTTCCAATCTTGTGCACATCATTTTGTGGATATATGCTTTTCTAGGAGTAGAAGTGTAGGTGTTATGGGTTAGATACATGTTTAATTTTATAAGAAATTGCCTGATAGTTATCTAAAGTAGTTTTTATCATTTTACACTCCCACCAACAATGTACGAGAGTTCTAGTTCATCCATATTCTCACCGGCACTTGGTATTGTGTTTTCAATTTTGATTAGTCTAGTGGGTGTGAGGTGGTGTCTCATTATGGTTTTAATTTGTTTTTGTTTTTTTTTAAAGATTTATTGGAGAATTGGGGGAGGGGAATAGACAAGTTTCTGTCCTTTTGTTCTTCAGTCTAGTTGTGGAGGACGTTGCTTCACTGGCCCATGTTGGTATCATTATTGCGCTCTTCCCGGGTGAGGCAGATCGGTTGCCGGCCTCTGAACCGCCACTCACAGCATCCCTTGGCAGCTCATACCGGCTGCCGGCCACTCATGCTGGCTGCCGGCCACACACAGTAGCTTACGGCAGCCCATTGCAGCAGGGACTGCAGCCTACGCCGTCGCCGGCGACTCACGGCATCCCAGCTCCAGGTTGAGCTGTTGTTCACCATCTTAGCTGTGGAGGGCAGTG
>NW_017731960.1:685640-758837 GCF_001890085.2 Hipposideros armiger | reverse complement strand
TGGGCAGTCTATCTGAAGTGTACCTGGCGTATAAGACAACCCCCCACTTGGAGGCATATTTTTCAGGGCCAAAAAATCGTCTTATACGCCGGCAAATACGGTAACACTGAACTAGGAGCAGATGTTTGCTAAATTGGCAAGGATTGAGGGGAGGATGTCTTAAACTGCGGAAAAACACTTGTAAGGCAGAAAGGGTATGAATATGACAGCAAGTAATTTACTATAGCCAACATGGGAGAGAGGACGAAGAGTAGAAAGTAAACTCGAGAGGTGGTGAAAGGCCAAACGTAAGTTGTATATTATAAGTTAATGAATTTGGATTTTTATTCAGCTGTAAAGAGCAACTGAAGGATTTTATGCAGGGGATTGAAATGATCAGACTAGCATATTAGCATTAAGATCATTTGGGCAGTGAAGAGGCTGGATTGACAAGGAGACTGGTTAGGAGTCCACTGGAATAATCTGGGCAAGGGATGATGGACATAAACTAATGCAATCCCTTATGATGAGTTGAAAGAGAAACTAACTTCAGGAATCTGAGGCGCTGCTGCTCAGTATTGGGGCCACTTAGCCACACGTGGCTAATGAGTGCTTGAAACTTGACTATTTCAAAATGAGATGTGCAATAAGTATAAAATACTCACCAGATTTGAAAGACTTAGTATCTCAGTAAAATTTTCTATATTGATTAAAAGTTGAAGCAGTATTTTGGATACATTGGGCTAAATTATGCGATGACAGTTAATTTTTCCAGTTCCTTTTAACTATTTTAAAAATGTGGCTATTAGCAAATTCATTTTTTTATAAAGGTTTTATTGGGGAATTGGCGGAGGGGAACAGACAAGTTGCTGTCCTTTTGTTATTCATTCTAGTTGTGGAGGACGTTGCTTCACTGGCCCATGTTGGTATTATCATTGCGCTCTTCCTGGGTAAGGCAGATCGGTTGCCGGCCTCTGGACGGCCGCTCACGGTGGCTCACGGCAGCTCACGAAAGCTCACACCCGCTGCCACCCACTCATCGTAGCTCACAGTAGCCCCACTGCAGTCTACGCCATCGCCGGTGACTTATGGGCATCCCAGCTCCAGGTCGAGCTGTGGTTCACCATCTTAGCTGTAGAGGGCGCAGCATCACTGGCCCTCACGTGGGATCCGAACCGGGGCCCTGCTGCTCAGAGCTGGTGTCCCAAGCCAACTCCTAACCAACGCGCCACTCGGCCAGCCCAGCAAATTCTAAATTATGATATAACTTACATTAGATTTTTATTTTTTTCATTGATGATTAAATTTATTTCAGTGCAGTTACTTGCCTTTTATGCTAGCTGTTTGATTAGAAAGTGTTTCATTTTATTTCATAAATGTCAGGAAACTGTGATAATACAAAATTGTTTTCATATATTTGAAAAACAAGGTTGAAAAGTTCTATAGAGCCCTATAGCTAACTTTATTAATAAGAGCCTCAACACAGAATATATGCAGGAAACTGGCTTTTGCAGATGAGGTTACAATGTGTGTTGAAATCTGTAAGTTGGATAATGTTTGTTCATTCTTCTGCAAATAAATTATTTTTGCAGAGAAAGTCCCCAAACTGGTGCATGGATAAGATTGAACTAAAGAAAAAGTTTATTTGAAAAACATTTTTTGAAACTTTGTGTTGTCGAAACACTCTAAAAACTTTTTTTGCCATGTTTCCATTGACAAAGACCAAGAAGCGCCTGTACAGGTAGCAAACACTCCTAGCAAACAGGATGGCTCCTATGTAAAAAATTCTGTTTACTAATGGGTACAGGGTTTCTTTTGGGGGTGACAAAATGTTCTAAAATAAAATCGGATCGTGGTGATGGTTGCACAACTCTGTGAATGTACTAAAAAACACTGAATTGTGTACTTTAAAAGGGTGAATGTTAGAGTATATGAAATATATCTCAATAAAGCTGTTATAAAAAACTCAATCTTTACATGCACATCTGTTACATTCACTGACTTACTAGGCATTTAATGAGAATTGTGTGAGCAGATGCACAAAAAACAACCGTATGTTCAAGAATTACTGTGATCAGACAAATGGACATTCCTTTTTTGGCTTCTGTACCAGCCCCACAGATCTGGCGGTATTTAGGGAAGCCTCGTGGCCTTCTTTGGCAGGTGCTTGTGAAATTATTGAACAATTTTTATCTAGCTAATGGCATTGAAAGATTGATCGAGTACACTTCATTCTCATTTAAGTTCTAGTACAAAATGAATGTGACACACTGAAAGGTATAGACTGGACCCATTAGTAGGTGAGTAGGAAAAAAATACTCCAATATTCATTCATTTGATGTTGAGGAATTTATTCTTTAACAAAGTTTTTAGACAAAGAGTTGTTTTTATCTACTCTGGATGTTGTTAGGCACATCTCCTGTTTCTTGTACCTCAGGCACAACTGTAGAAGATCATGCCATCTAACTTACTAAATACCCAAAGAAAAGCCATACAATGTTTTCAGCTACACAAAGTGGCAAAGGATGCATTCACTTCTTTCCCATTTGCTATCATCTGAAGTAAGTCACATTTTCGGGCAGTCACCAAGCACCCATCATGCCAGGAAGAAAGAAACACAGAAAATTTGGTGCATCTCTTTCCTCCCTAATCCTCTTTCCAAGTCATTTTCACAGAAATGTCAAGGCACAGAAAATAAGCTAGGCCCCAGATGTACTGTCAGGAGCAAAACGCCTAGATTTGTGCACAGCGGCTGCATTTGTCTTAATGCTTTTCCTGAACAGCGTTGTTACCCGGCCTTGCTCTATGCCTGCTTTCAGCAACCTTTCTGACACAGGTTTAATGCTGACTAGTCCTAAAACAATTCTAGGGCAGGGCCCCCTGCCAGGATAAAGAGTGAACAAAATTGGTTTGTACACAGGCCAGCTGCAGTTGCTGCAGCTAGCAAGAATCTGTCAAATGCTGACCATTTTCTTGTTTACCAAGATGAGGTTAAATTAGCACAGCATGAAACAAAACGGATAAAAAAGGAAAGAAAACACAGAAAACTAGCTATGCTAGTTGAGTATGATGCAGTGAGTGTGGAATTCTGGTGAGTTTAAGTTAGTTTAAGAAGGGAAGGTAGTATGTAGTACTAAAAGCTTGATTAAAAGCCATCTAAAAAATACATTTGCAGGGCCGGCCGAGTGGCTCAGTTGGTTAAGAGCTCGCTCAAGAGTTTGAGCTCTGAGCAACAGTGGTTCGATGCCTGGCCCAAGCTGAGCTGCCGCTGAGCTGCCGCTGAGCTGCCAACAGGTGGCAGGATGGCTCAGCTTAAAAAATATATATATATATATATTTGCTATAAATGGGGAGGGGGATAGATGGACTGCATTATCTTTGAAAGATTTTTCAAATCTAGCATGTTATCAATTATTCATGCAGTGTTATTTTCTAAAATATTAGAATCGGATTTTATGTGTTTATAGAGTGTTCTCTGGTGTGGGGACTTTTAGTCTAGAAGAGGAAGTAAGAGGAACTACGTAATGAGAGAATCTGAACTAAGAGGCCTCTGACTCCCCAGGCTTCAGTTACCAGACTCCCTTTCCCTACCTCTCTTCTCAGCACTGCTCCCATTGCAAAGCATGCTCACAGATCCTCTTGGGAACCCAGGCTTCTCACCCCCACAGTGCAAGCCTGAGTTAGGGAAGGAGAACCCCCACTAGGGGGGCTTGCCCGGGCACAGTAAATGGCTGAGGGTAAGAAGGAGAGAGAGGAAGGGAAAGGGGGAAGAAAAGGAAAATACAGAGAAGAGAGTGTGAGACCAAAAGGCACAGTGAAGGATTGAGCTCCATGGGATGATTCTCAAAAGTCTCACCTGACTCCCTGGGCCTCTGGCCTTCCCTTCCCAGCCCTTCGTCAGCTGTGGATCCTAGAGCTTCTGCACTTTTATCTCTGCTCCTCTCTCTTCTCTGACCTTCCCAGATCTTGTCCTGGGTCATTAAAAGCACCCTGTTAATTTAGGGCTAGGGATATAGTGAGACAACCACCGTAAGCACCTGTAACATTGTCCCTGTTGGGCATGAATTCTCTTACAGACCAACCTCTGAATACAACCATTAATGAAAATAAGGCTGTTAATTTAAAGTGCAACTTGTATGTTTAGAGACACATCCCTCCTTTTACCAACTGCGCACTTGTCATTCAGCACTGTGCTGTCCTTTTTGAGAGAGCACAGTGCATATAGTGAACAGCTAGTGGTTTCTGCATGGCTGGAGTACAGAATACGAAGGATAATAGAAAATTCTACAGGAAGGGCTAAGGCATAAGCCCTCAGATTATGAACAATTTTGAAGCTATGTTAAGGAATTTGAGATTTATCCTAGGATAATGAAGCACTATTGAAGGGTTTTGAAGGGGAGCTCCATCAGATTTGTATTTAGAAAGATTTCTTGGCTGCCTTATGAAGTAGTAATTGGCGGGAGTAAGCCTGGACGGCAGTTAAGACAGTGACGATATTTGTAGTAACTCTGATGAGAGACGACACTGGATCTGACTAGCACAGTGGGCGCGGGATGGAGAGAGTTGGATAGATTTAAGAAAAATAGGGGGTTAAATCAATAGGATGAAGAGATTGATTAGATGTGGAGAGTAAGGAGGAGGAGTCACGGATGACTCCAGCTCTCTGACTTGAGCCACGGGAGAACGGTTGTACTGCTTATTGAGGGAGAGAAATCAGCAGGTGGGGAGTGGAAGTGATTCCCTCTTTGTTCTCTAAGAACTCTTCCTATTGTGAGTCCAAGAATTTGTGATTCTTGACTAAGAAAGCTCATCCTGTATCCTGCAGATCAGACCATTTTTACTGCCCCTTTTATAAAAGTGGGGAGTAAATATGTCATTCCTGAGGTGTCCATATCCATGGTTACTCACAGACTTCAAAGTAATAGTTAAGATTCATTGTTAGAGCTCATTGGTTTATTTGTTAAAGTAGAGAGAATATTGTTTTCTGTAGGCATGTATAATTTTGTCTCATTACATATATAACTGTTATATAATAACCCTTTATAGTCAATATAGTCATGTGTTAGATGACTCAAAAAGCTGTAATGATGACAGCCACTGTTGACAATCACATCAAGGCTGACAACATAAATATAATATCTAAGTAAATTAATAAATGTTAAAAGTAAACATTTAACTCTCATAATTGCCAGTGGGAAAGCAAAATGTTACAGCCACTTTGGAAGACAGTGTGACAGTTTCTTACAAAACCAAATGTATTTCACCATATGATCCATCAATCACACTCCTTGGTATTTATCCAGAGGAGCTGAAAACTTATATATATATACAAAAACCTACACAGAGATGTTTCTAACAGCTTTATTCATAATTGCCAAAATTTGGAAGCAACCAAGATAACCTTCAGAAGGTGAATGGATATATAAACTGTGGTACATCCATACAGTGGAATATTATTCAGTGCTAAATAAGCTACAAGCCAGGAAAAGACATGGAGAAACCTTTAATGCATATTACTAAATGAAAGTAGCCAACCTGGAAGGACTTTATAGTACTCATATATGATTCCAACTAGATGATTTTCTGGAAGAGGCTAAACAATCAAGACAGTAAAAAGATCAGAGGTTGCCAGGGGTTAGCAGAGGAGGAGGGACGACTAGACAGCACAGAGGATTTTTTAGGGCACTGAAACTATTCTGTACCATCCTATAATAGTGGGTACATGTCATTATACATTTGTCAACATCCCTAGAATGTACATCACCAAGAGTGAACCCTGTTGGAAACTATGGACTTTGGGTGATAATGATGTGTGGATCACCTTTTATTCAGGGTTACCTTTATTCAGACACACACATGTACATGCACACATACATAGTTTTTCCTGGCTTTTACAATATTTGTTGGAAATACTGCATATATTGCCTTATTATTAGTAACTCTAGGGCATTTGTTCCAACTACAAGTCAGTACCTAATAATAAATTCATATTAATGAATAGTTTGGTGGGATTTTTTTAAGTGAAAAATTGATGCAAGCAAATGGAGAACTAACTCTGTAAATCAAGGATGCTGTTAAGCATGCTTGCTGTCCTGTTCACTTTTCCTAACATTTCAAGGAGGATTTTGAAAAAAACCTTTATAATATTTATGACATATTTTTATGACATAACTTTACTCATCATTGCCATTTTCCTTTCTGGAAAACACAGAAAGACTAAGTATTTAAGGTCACATATGGCTTAGTCATTCTGTATTTATGCTCCAGAAGCAGAACAGTGAAGTTTCATTCTCCACATTATGAGAAAATTGGAACCCTCCTTATTACAGAAAAGACTTTATATGGTAAAAGGGATTTCTTCCATTCCATTTTATTTTCCTCATCCTTTTTAGAGAATGGGGAGTAAATTCCAGGTTTTGACTTGGGTGAGTCTTGGTATTATTAATTGACACAAGGAACAGAGGAAGAAGCGGTAGCCTGAGAGGCATATAAGGAGTTCAGTTTAAGGTACTTTGACTTTTAACAGCTTGTGAAAAGGTTTCCAATAGGCACTTGGAAATGCTGACCTGGAGACAAGAGTGTATATTTGGAAGTCATTCATATAAGTTGGTAGTGTAAGCTGTTGGAGTGTGTAGAGTAAGAAAAAAATGAATGAACAGAACCCTGTGGAACACAAATATGCACATATGAGTATATAGGGAGCAGTAGAAGAAGAGAAACCTATGGAGGTGACTTAACAGCAAGCTCCTTTAATAACTGCCCAGTCCATAAGAATTGGTCAGAAAGAGAGAATACCAACTTGGATATGGGCAGCTGAACTTTCCAACCCCAAATCTTGTTACCAAGATTCATCTTCCACTTGGCGTTCTCACCAATCATTGCTCCTACCACTATGCTGGTCTTAGGGGAATACAGCTCTCTCTTTACTGTGTTGGCCTCTTCTTTCTTACAGCTGAGAGTGTAAGACTTCATAAAATTCTTACAGATTACAGAAGGAAATCATAAATGGAAAGTAATACAACCAGTTTAGGAAAACATCTGTGTGGCTGCTTCCATTGCTCATAGAATCCGTTGGTCCTTTGGGGTCCTTGACTGAGTTGTGTTCTTTCCCAGGTGGAGATTGCCTCCTTGCTAAAACCAAGGTCTTCCTCCACATGGCAGATTGGGTTTTTTTCCTCCCACCAGTGAGGAGAGTCCGTAAGCATATCTGGACTGCTTGTAGTCAAGGCTCAAGGGAATAAGGTCTAGAAAGGGGAAAAGAGGAAAGTTCCTTCTTCATATCAGTCTTAAGTTCCATCTTCCAGGATTTCTTTTCATGTCATAGGATGTATTTTCCAAGATAATTAACAATGTCTCCCTCCTTCAAGAAAGACAGTACCCTCTACCCACAGGGTATGACCTTACTCTGTGGACTCACATGGCTAACCATCTCAGAATACATTTGTCCAACGAAAGAATAAGATAAACATACCACAGCAGAGGGACTGTTGCAGTGATCATGGAGATGAGAGAGCTTGGAGAGATTGGTATCACAGAACGCAAGGGAGCAAGGGGAGCCAAGTGTAAAATGCTGTAGAAAGGCCAAGTAGGGGGAGAGATGAAGATGGTCTTTAGATTTTTTAAAATTAAAATTGGAAGTCACATTGATGCAGAGAGACTTAGGGGCTGTTTTTGCTTAGCAAAAATCACATCAACCGAGCATTGTTGTACCAACAACTTCAGGTAATTGTTGGAATAATAATGCTTCTGGTTGATTCTTATAGGAAGATTGTCTTCCCCAGTGAATCCTGTTACTAATATTGTTTTGCTCTATTTTACTTATGTTAGAATGATTTTTTAAACCATGAGGCAGGAGCATTAGTAAAACAAATGAGACCCCCTTCCCTACCATATAATTTGTATCTTGCTTTTACAGAACTTTATTTCTTATGCAGGATTTTTTTTTTTGACGAGGGTAGGAGGAAGAAAGTGGTATTCTTGTGTATGTTAATTGGTACCCCTGTGTAAACTAAACTGAGTTACTTGTGTTTCTGACTCCCTTTTTTTTTTCATGAGCATATTGGCAGCAAAAAGTAATGAATGGAAATGGAGGGAAAGGTCTACTTTAGCTCTGAACATAACTGCTTCTTTGAGTCAGGCAGCAGAAAAGTTTCAGTTTGAATCATCTTAGAACTCCAGCTCTATAGTATTACTTGTCGATTATAAATATTTTATTGGTAGATGACTTTCTTTTGTTCCTGAAGGGAACAGGTGGCCTCTTGGATTTTCTTTAGCAGAGAGTGAGTTCTTTAGCAATAGGGGAATATTTGTTCTATATTGCATGATAAAATGCAACATGAATAATGATATGCTTTCCCATGAATAATTAGATAAATGATTCTCATAGTAGATTAATAATAATAACACATTGTTATTATAGTAATAATTCATATTTTATATATGAGGGAAACTTTGCTCAAAGAAGTTGTGGTTTGTCCTAGGCTGCTAGACCTCGGGATATTCAACCAGAATTAGAACCTTATTTTCTTGGCTATCATTATATGAAAATCACTTACATATTCTTCAGAATAAGAAAACTCATTTACTAAGTACTGAAGAACACATGGCACTTATTTGATTATTTACCTAAAAATTAAGGACCCTTTGCTCTTAGAGAGTTTCATGATATCAGTTACAATATTTTGCTGACTTTTTAAAGTTATTTTCTTATTTCACATTTTATTACAACAGGGATAGTATGACAAGCATAGGTTAGGAGCAAAGTGCTTTGTGTATTCCTTCTTATCAGAAGACTGTATTGTAGATCCTGGATTCATAGGTTAATTTTGCAGGTAAATAATCTACTGTTGTGTTCTGTGCTTAGTGGTAGGATGCACGGTGCCTAGTTAGAATGTGGCTGGTCTTTGTCCTCAATTCCTGGCACAGTATGGGCACACTGGAAATTTACTTGAATGAGTTAATATCACCTATCTTTAGAAAACAAAACAAAAACCCTTTCCCTCGACCCCATAGTCTCTTCTAATATTTTCCGTTTCTTATCTTTCTAGCAAAAATCTGCAGAAGAGTTATTTACACTTTCTGCCTCTACTTCCTTTCTTTGTATTCTTTTTTGGAACAGCTCCAGATGGTTGTTTTTTTTTTTCAGATGGGTTTTCATATCTACCACTCCACAGAAATCTCTTTGTCAAGGTCACAGTGCCTTCCATGTTGTCAGCTCCCTTCTTGTTAAAATGTTTTCTTTACTTGGCTTCCATGATGCCCATGCTTCTGATTTTTTCCCTTACCTCACTGGCTCCTTTTACTCATTTCTGGTTTTGCCAGTTCCTCATCCTCTTTCCAACCTCTTAATGTTATGTGAGTCCCCTAGGGCTCTGTCCTTCCTCTCTTCATCTATATTCATTTCCTAGGTGATCTTATCTAACCCTGTGACATTAAATACCATCTATTTGATATTGACTGTTGAATTTCTAGGTTTCCCCTTGCATTTCAACCATATGTATGTATGTATGTGTGTGTGTGTGTGTGTGTGTGTGTATGTATATATATATATATATATATATATATATATGTAGTGCTTACTCAAAAATGTCACTTGGATAACTAATAGACATCTCAGACTTAACATATCCAAAACTGAATTCCTATTCTAGTCCCTAACACTGCCCCAAACCCGCTGGAACTCCACTTTTTCTCATTTCAGTAAATAGCTACACTATTCATTCAGTTGCTCAGACCAAAAAGAGTAGTGTCATGATACCCTTTCTTTTTTCATAATATCATTGTATTTATTTAGACATTCATGCTCTATAAGTTTCAAGAAACAAGCTCTAGTCTGGCTTTGTCTCGCACTGACACTGGGAGGCAGTCACTTGACTTGCCTATGATATCCTTCTTGACTGCTCCTTTCCCTCACATCTAATGTGTCAGCAAATCATACCTTTTATACCTTCAAAACTATTTAGAATCTTATCACTTCTCACCATCCTAATACTGTTTCCTTAATCCATCTCTTGCCTAGATTATTGTAGAAGCCTCCTAATTGGTTTCTTTGTTTTCACTCTTACCCACTACAGTCTGTTTTTTCAGCTGCCATTAAAACAGAGTCACTTTTTTGTTTAAAGCGCTCCAGTTACCTCCCATAATAACTTAGTGTAAAGTTGCAAGATCTCACCATTGTCCTCAAGGCACTGGTTAACGTCTCTGACCTCATCTTCTACCACCTCACTCAAATACATAGATGTGCTGGCTTCCCTGCTGTACCTCAGCCATGGCAAGCTCACATCTGCCTCACGATCATGCACTTGCTACTTCCCCTCTTGAAATACTCTTTTCTGAGGTGATTTCATACGTCAAGAGCACAGACTCTGGAATCAGACTGCTTAGGTTTGAATTTTCTAGTTGTCTGACCTTGGGCAAGTTATTTAACCTTTCTGTGCCTCAGTTTCTATATCTGTAAAATCATAGGGACCTACTTCATAGATGTAATTATGTTGATGAAATGAGTTAATATATGTAGATCACTTAGAATAACACAGACATAAAGTAAACTATGTTAACTATGATAATTTTACATCATTAAGCCTCTACCTGTATGCCACCTGCTCAGAGATTATTTAAATAGTGGTAGAATCATCAGAATAAATGATAAATATGCCTCCTAAGGGTATCTGCTTCGAAGAAGACAGCTCTCTGTGAGGTGAAGACAGCCCATGTGTACAGTGAATGTCTTTCTGTGGATGTCACAGGAGTGAGTTCCCTTTCATTTTAGTTACCAATCTGTACCTCCCCTCAATTTCTCTTTCTTTAGTCAGTTTGTCCTGTAGGACCTACTGCTGCCCAGTATTCCCCATCCCAGCTCCAGCTGCGGCTCCTGCCATTCAGGCTGGGTCTTTGGAGACAGACAGTTGGGACCCTGTGTGGATAGACGTATGAAGAAGAGTAACCTCACATCCTCCCTTTATCTTTGCCTCATAATGGATTTCATGGGCAGCATCCATAGTTGTCCATTTCCACCGCATCTATAAAGTTGACTTTGAAATCCACATTTGGCCTGAGTGTGATTCACATAGCTTTGCATGACGCAGATGCACTTATGTCACTGGAAATTTCTGTGAATTATTTAGACCATAGTTAATTGGACTTGGGTAACCTGGAGGCAATGATAAAATAATTGAATCTCTAAATCTGTTTAAATGATTGTCGCTTATGTATAATTCTCTGTGTAACTGGTCAGAGTAAATTGACCTGGAATGCCTTCATATTTTTTTTCCTCTGATAAAACCAGAAACAAGGGCTATGTGAAGTAATTGGAACTATTGGTAAGTATTCCTACTGATACCCTGAACACAACCAAGAGTTTTCACCTTAATCAGGGCAGAATAGGCTTTAGATAAGAGGCAGAATTATTAGACCAATTAATGGATTAGTTTTCCTACTTTGTGTCTCATTTTTGTGAGAGTGTATATTAGTATATTAGTGTTAGTTGCAAAGTTCATGCTTGCTTTAATAAATGGGGAGATTTTTGTGTCATGTTCTAATACTACACTACTCTAATGAGTAGTTGTTATTCCTGCAAACTAGAAAGAAGAAATACCTGTAGTATATATTTAATGAGTGAGGTCTGCTTCTCTAATTCTGAATTCTTTCGTGCTTGTCCCAATTGTAACAATTGTTTGCCTTCCAGAAGTGTGCAGTGTCCTGCATGAGGTACTGACTTGTGTACCCATGTGGGAACCCTCAACCAGGGACCTTGCACACTGGATATGTGTGTGGGGGCTCTTCAGAGGTCTGGTTTTGGTCTCTGTCCCTGATGATGGATGTCAGTTCGTAGTCCTGGCTGGCCCTAAAGATCCAAATAACTTGGTGATTTCAGGGTGCCATTAGTCATTTATAATGAATCAGTTCCTTTATTCTTTTGATTCAGGAGTTCCATAAGCAACTTTCCCTGGTCATTTAAGACCGTATATTATCATTATTTGACTCTTTAAAGAAAAGACTCTGACATCTCTTTAAAGATGCCTGAAAGTTGAAAGCTCATAGACACAGACAACAGTTTAGTGGCTACCAGAGGGAAAGGGGGGAGGGGAGATGGTAGAAGAAGGTAAAGGGGATCAAATATATGGTGATGGAAGGAGAACTGACTTTGGGTGGTGAACACATAATGCAATATATAGATGATATATTATAGAATTGTACACTTGAAACCTATGTAGTCTTGTTGACCATTGTCACCCCAATACATTTTAATTTTTAAAAAAGTTGTCTAAAAGTTGTAGACATTTGGGTAACCCATAAAAGACATACAGAAGTTTTAACTCTCTTCAAAGCTGCTAAGTTACAGAGCTCTAGTGTGAATTTTTTAATAGCCTGTGTCCTCACTGTAGTAAACTTTCCTCCAGGAGTTGATATTTCCTAGTTAATAGTGCTTAAGAGGATAGTTCACTAAGTGGAATCACAGTATAAAGCCAACTTGAGCTTATGTTTGCATAGTGATTTATAAAAGGTAGACTACTTAAAAGATTTGGGTATAATTTATGCTTTTGTCTTCACCTTAAATAATGGAATGTAATTTTTAAAACAGATGTGATTTTTAGAGCAGTCTTAGATTTATAGAAAAGTGGAGAAGATAACACAAAGTTCCCATATAGCCCCGTAAACCCCCATCTACACATGTCCAGTTTTCTGTATCATTAACATCTTTTGGTTGTATGATGCATGTTACAAATAATGAATCATTACTGATACATTATGGTTAACTGAAGTCTGTGCTGTATTCAGATTTCCTTCATGTTTATTTAATATTCTTTTTCTGTTGGAGGATCCTATCCATTATACCACATTACATTCAGTTGTCATGTCTCCTTTGGCTCCTCTTGGCTGTGACAGTTTTTCAGACTTTTCTTGTTTTTGATGACCTTCACAGCTTTGACAAGTGTTTATTCCTCAGGTATATTGTAGGTTGGTCCTCTTGGAATTTGTCTGATGTTTTTCTCCTGATTAGACTGGGGTTATAGGATCATATGATAAGACTATGTTTGGCATTGTAAGAAATTTCCAAACTGTCTTCCAAATTGGCTGTACCATTTTGCATTTCCACCAGCAGTTTATGAGGTTCTGTCACTTGCCTACTTGTCAGCATTTGGTATAGTCAGTTTTTTGGACTTTAGCCATTGTGATATGTGTAGAGGTTGGGATGTAATTTTTAATTTAGTCTTACTATCATATTTTGTTATATCTAACTATAGAAACATTAACTTTCTCCTGACACTTATCTTCAAATTAGCATTAAGGATATGTGTGCTTCTCCCCATATGAATAACTGTTACAGATGTTTAAATAGCATTTCACATATTACAGTAAAATACAATTACTAATTCTCTTTGCTTTCTTACTAATAACTATAAGCTGTATACTCTTGGTGTTAAGATACATTCCATTGATATTAATGTTTCATGTTTAATTGTTTTTGTTTAATTTTTTATTCTCATTTCCATTCTTCAAAGTCATTTTTGCTTTTTTGTTTGTTTATTTGTTCATAAAGCTTTTTTGTTTCTGTCACATTATGTAGTTTTGTACCAATGGCTAGAAGCAGACCGTCATGGCAAGAGCCAAGATGCTGCAAATACGACTTCAGGTAAAAATAAAAATAAAAGTTGAGGTTTTAGAAATCATTATTTTAATTCACCGCAAGCCCGTCATAATTGTCTGTTCAGTTTTGCTTAGGCAAAAAAGGTATTATTTTGTATTTCTGTTCTCTCATCTGCATCTTAATTTTCATAAAGACCACATTTGCTTCAAGTCTTGAAAAAAAATTATTCATGAGTCTTTAAGCTCTCTTGGCAGATATGTCCTATATTTTTAATAGGAAAGACTATTGCAGCTTAGGTTTAGTAGGAGGTTACTTGACAATATTACTTGGAATTAAGTCTATATGTAGTTGTAGTGGGGGGTATTAATATTTGCACAAATTTATAATCCTTGTTGATTTCAGGATAATCTTTGAAAGGTGGATTTTAAGTAAAGGATACTTTACTTATCCTTATGTATAATTTCCATATCCTCAAAATCCAAATTCTTAGACTGATTCATTTCTCCTATTAAGTCCTAGTAATAGATTCTAAGTTAGAAGTTTATAAAACATGGTCTCAAAATGAGAAGATAGGTTGTCCTCCCATCTCACATCTCCAAAAGGCATCTCTAAGATTTTCTTCTTTGGCTGGTACTAGTAGGAATAGATGCATCCACTCATTTCTAAATCTAAGTGTTATCAGAATTTCTACATTTGTTTCTTCCTGTAATTTCCTTCAAAATAATAATTACCCACTCCAATAAATTTTAATTAAAAAAGTAATATTAATATTTGCCAAGACAGCTGTATATATAGCATTGATCTTTCCTATTCTCCCCCACCCGCCTTTTTGGCAATCTCATTGGTGATCGTGGTGATGGTGGTGGTGGTGGTGGTGGTCGTGGTCGTGGTCGTGGTCATGATGGCGATTCTGTTTTTCTTTTGTTAGATTTGTGTTTCTGTTTTCTGGGATTTTTCGGTTTTTGTTTTTGTGAAATTCTTTTCTCTCTGGAGGTGGCTGTCCTCTCTCTACTGGTTGATTCATCGTGCCTCAAGAGGGTGTGGTGTTCCTGAGTTAACAGAACAGTTATGTTGAAAATGACACTGTCATGACTTTTCTGATTTACCTCTTGTCCCATTAATAACTTGATATGAATGAAGATAATGTTACTATTTTAACCAAACTCAGGCAGGAATTCATTAAAAGGTAAGTATTTCAAGGAGTTATAGCCTGCATTATGTTCTCTTTTATCTGCCCCACAGTATTTCATATTTTGTTTATATTTATGGATGATAAAAATAAGCCTTTCTGGTATTTGAGGGTGGGTGGAGGAGAGTTTCTTGACAGCTGTATATTTTCTGAGGCTATCCTGTCGCTGTGTCAACAGCACAGTCAGCAGCATAGACCTTTAGAACCAGGAGGAAGTTTTTGTTTTGTTTTTTTCTCTGACTTAAAGTGAAATGAAAAGCAACCTTCTTTTTAATGAAGAAGTGAGTAATCTAAAAAGCCTAGTGTTTTCATGAGAATCCGGTATCAGCTTAAAGATATCATTTACCCTTCCTGAAATTAACCATTCTGAACCCTGACTCTTTTCTTCAGACACATTGACTCATGGACAGTTTCACATTTTTCCATTGACTTTTTGATGTTTACATACCCTAGAAGCATGGTGAAAAATTGATAAACATTTCTTAGAGACCCCTTTGACAGTTTTTCTCCCAGAAGTGAAAACGCTCCATCTCTTAGAAGATGGAAATGTGGGGGTAGAAAGATACAGAGATGAAGTGCTTGCCTAAATATGTAAGAAGAAACCAAAGGAAAATGACCATTAGCTGCAGCCTTAAATTAGAAACTTGCTGCAACAAATCTACTTAAATTACGTTCCTTTATTCAAAAAACCTCCTATGTGTTTTATATTACAGTCTACAGCAAGATTTTAGAGTATGACTTCTCCCCCCGCCCCATGATCTGTTAAGTTTTGCAGTAAAAGGTGTTTTAGTATCCATCTTTTCATAGCTTTTTCAAAACTGGAAACTGAGTTTAACTATATGTCCAAGAGTGACTCAAAAATTTCTTTACGATATTTTTACTTGTAACAAATTCTGGTAAGTTGCATTTATCTTTTCATATAACAGCTCATGTACTGTGCTTAAAAAGTAAACTTATTAAAAAGTAGAAAAAACACAGGAAACAGAATAATATTGCTCCAAGATCTTCCAATTCATCAGTCTCAACTTTTTGATATTGAGAATTTTAAGATCCATCGACATTAAAAAATTTTATGAAAGTATAAGGCATTTGCAGATAATAGGTCTCATGGGAGTTAATTTAGTAAAGGAGATAAAGACCTGAGCTGACAGCTATTATTAAATTTTCTTATATATAACAATAAAGTATAGCCTACTTTTCTTTCCAGAATTTTGACAGATGATGAATTTGGCTTAGAATAGCTTGTTTCTTTTCAGAGTTTAGTGTGTTTGATGTGTTTTGTCTACTAAACTAGACAACTCAGTAATACTGTTTCTAATTCTTTTAACTCTATTACTTGTAAAATCCTGGAGATGCAGTCATATTTATTAGAGAATTTTGTGGAAAGTCAAGCACATTGCTTCCTTTAAACACTGCAGCATTGGGTTGATCCATGTACAAAATTTCAGGATTATAATAAGTATGATTAGCTTAATTCAGGAATATTTCTTTAATGTTGCCAAATGGATTTTTTAAATCACTACATATTGAAATGAGGACAATAATTAGGTTACTGCATGGATTATTTTAGCATATCTGATTTTTAGTATCAGTGGTTTAGCCAGAATTTTAAAATTCAGATTCTGAAGTTTTAAATGCAAACCTCTTATTAACAGTTCCTGTTTAGTTGTCCTTTGAGAATTTTACAAGGTAGACTGTTAAGAGGTAGAAATTGAATCAGATTCCAATATTATCAGTCGACATGGCTACAAAATAAAAATAAAACTATGACATGCTTTTGAAAAAATTTTGGACATTAACTAATTATTATTTGTTATAGGTGAAAATTTTGACCAGAGTCCTTTGAGAAGAACATTCAAATCTAAGGTTCTGGCCCACTATCCTCAGAATATAGAATGGAATCCTTTTGACCAAGATGCGGTGAACATGGTATGTGTTTTTCTTTTCCTCTTTAGCCTTCCTTTTATTTTATTAAGACGACAATAGTGACTATATTTTGAATGTCCTACATTATTTCATTTAATTTAATCCTTTAAATAAACAGTTTTATAATATATCCTCATTTATAGATGTAGAAAATGAAACTCAGAGAGGTTCAGTAATTTGCGTATGGCCCCCATAGCTAATAAGTGTATACAGCGGACCCTCCAAGTCCATATTCTTTACCAACTCTCAAGCTGTGTTGTAAGTATGTATTAATACACGATGCTTTGGTAAACAGTGATATTACTTTGTTTGCCTGGAGAAGATCCTGATAGAAGGAATATGATTGCAGTTTTCATTTCAAGGAATGCCATGTGATGAGCCTCTAATTTATCACATTCACAGAGTAAAGAGGTACAGGAACTTCAATGCATTATTTAGACAGTAGCTGGAATTTGTTTATAAGGAATTTGAATTAATATAATGAGTTACTACTGATGATTATAGGTCCCTTTAGAGATTCTTGGACATAAGTAGGTCATAGTTTTCAGGTCATTTAGGAAGGGTCCTGCTTTGAAGCCTGGATAATATTTTGTACTTCCATGAATGCTGTGATTATAAAAATCAGGGGAGCAAATCAGAGATCAGACATGATAGACACAGAGATGTTAAAGGTGGGCTGATACACTGATTAGTGTAGTTCTTTTTGAGTATTTTAAAGGTAGAGTCAAAAGACCCCATTATGATGTGAAAACTAATAGGGATGAAAATTAATGTTTAGTACATGCCTGCTAGATTCTTCATGTATGTTACTTTCACAGATGTACTTACATGTACCCAGTGAGGATTCTTACATTTTATAGAGGTTAAGTTCCTTGCCCAAAGTTATTCAGGGAGTCTCAGGTTAAATTCAGATCCTTTTTACTCTCTAACTCATTTTTCCCCACCTGCATGCTGTCCCCTCCAAAGAAAAACTGTGTAACTTAGTTTTGACCTGTACCAAAATGATATGGGTCACATTGGACCCATTATTGTGGTATTTGTGTATCACAGTAAACCCATTCCAGTCTGGGCTTGCTCCAAGGAGGGAGTAGCATGGTAATTTTTCTAAGAACAAATGCCTAAGCCACTTGGCACTTTGATTCTTTACAGAGCAAAATGTAGTTATTTCTCTAAACTGCTACCCAATACCAAAATAATCAGAGATGCCATTTTGTTGGAAGTTAATACTGTGGGGCAAGGCCTCATTTTTGGTGAAGACAGAGCTATAGATATTAAGTAGGACACAAGTGTTATTTTTATGAGACTTGGAGTACAGACAAGCTTCCAACTAAAATAGTCAACAAACAGCAGTGACAAAAAATAATTTATCAGCCACTTATGTCAGCAAATAAATGAAAAGATATTAAAGAAAATAGTGTCAAAATGAAGCAGTCGAAAAATGGATAAGAATGTTAATAGATTGTAACACTTCATCCTCTTAAATTAGTAAAATATTTCAAGGTATAAATTATTCTGTAAGAAATCAGAATGGTGTCCAAAACTAGGTTCCTATGTAATATGAACCTGGAGTTATTTGGAACCAAATGCCACACTTGATGTGTTTTGTTTCTTTTAGTCATTTGAATGGATTAATAGTGATATATCCATGTTAGCTTTTGCTTCTATCTGCAAAACATTAAGTTTTAAAGCAATGATCAACTTCCTTGATCTGTCTTTGATATTTTCTTTACCCCTTTCCTTTGAGATTATTCTGTGTGAGTAGCAAAAGTTTCCCTCTGAAAAATAAATGCATAGGTGTGTGTTTTGATGGATAAGCACCACACAGCATTCTGTTCATTGCTGCAAATCTGAAAGGATTTGCTGGCACTTCTTGAAAATCTCTGAAAAACATCCCATTAAACCAGTCTGCATTTGGGTCATAGATTTACTGCCCTTAATTTCCTCTTTGATTTATTAGTAAGTGCATTTATATGAAGCTATAATTTATTCCCACTTAATGGTATAAAGCTTTGTTTTTTCCGTTAGCAAAATCCTACTCCAACAAGTCATCGCCTTCTGTAGTATCAGTCATTCCTCTAAAAAGCAACAGTGGTGCTTTGAAATAAGGGTCATTAATTTCACACACAAATTAAGTACCCCAAAGCAGAGAACTTTGTTAAATAAAAAAAAATGCCATGTGTGTGAGTGCAGTGCAAATATAATAGAATATATATATATATATATATATATATATATATATATATATATGACAGGTGACTCTGTTTCTGAATTAATTGCTTTTTATGTCTCTTTTGGTTGCTGATTCAGAGATTTTTATGAAAAAAAAATAAATGAAGTATCATAAAACTGAGGACAATACAACAATCATACACCCACCACCCAGAACTAACACATGTCAACAATGACAAATTTGTTCAGATCCGTACCTTTCCCCGTAAATGAAACAAAGCATTGCAAATAGAGCTGAAGTTCCCCTGCCCTTTCCCCAGTTTCAGATCTCTGAGGTAGTCTGTATTGGCATCCATGACTGTTTATGTAATGTTCTAGTTAGGTAGACCTTATCCTTAAGAATGTACTGAACCTGGGAATTGTTAGGAAGAAAATATTGTCAATACCTTTTAAGATACATGAAATATAAAGATTCAGTTTTGTATATCTGTCCTAAATGAAACATTTGATATATGAGTAATATAGCAAAGTAATTAAAAGTGTAATAACTATTATAAAGCTTTTTATAATCTTCAAAGCTCTGAGTTTACATTTTACTATTTACTTTGATGGGTGGAGTAAAATGATGAGCAAAGAGGAAAGAGTAAAGGGTTGGCTGGGGAAAACATATTCTAATGCCCATCTTGCAAGATTCAAAAGGTAAAGGGCACTATAGACTTTTTAGAGTCAGCAAGAATTTGAAATGTTACATTAATAGATTTGCCATTAGAATAAAAGTAAGCACTTTTTTACCCAAGTTTAAGTTTATTCTCACAGTAAACTCATAGGAATGGGGTTCTAATCCTATAATTTCTGGAGGAGCCCACTTGTTTTCTTAATATTGCAGCTAGAATATTTTATTGACATCTCAAACTCAGCATACCCAAACTGAATTCACGATCTTTCCACCAACTTTGGTCAATGAGTGGTACAACCATCTACCACTTGCCTAAGCCAAAAATCTAGCATCACCCTTAAAAGTTCTTACTTTCTTACCCCTCCCCGTATGAGTCAGCTATCTATCTACTTCTCTGTGTTTCTACAGACTCACTGTAGTCCAAACTATCAAGGTCTGTCACCTGGACTCCTGCAGGGACTAACTGGCCTCCTGCTTGTGCTCTTCCGTTCTTCACACTATAGTTTCTGCCTGCCGTCTCTGGTCCTGAAAGCCTCTTCCACTTCTACTTCACATACGGAATTCTTCTTATTGACCCTTCAGATTTCATTTTTAACATGATTTCCTCAAAAAAGCCATCCCTGAACACTACCTTCTACCACCCTTCCACCATTCAGTCAGGTCCCTTTAGGTTCTCTTAGCACCTTGTACCTTTTGTAACACTTATCACAATTGCAGTTAATTATGTAGCTGGTTATCAACTTTGTGTTTTCTACTATAACTTAAGCACCATTACTAGGACAGAACACTCTCTCTCAATCATTGTGATAGCCCTTGCTTTGCACATACTAGAGGTTCAAATCATTGAATAAATGAATGTTTGCTTGCTTACAATACTTCCCTTCCCCATCCTTGTCTATTCAGGTGTCACCTCTACTGCAAAGCCATCTCTTAAGCAGGACTAGTTAGGTGCTTTCTCTTCTCTATTCCTATAACATCTTGAATACATTCCATAGCAGCACTGATCACAATATTTTATAACAGTTAGTTTATATGTCTGTCTTTCCTATTAGGCTGTGAGCTCCCGGAGTAAGGGATTATTTTCATACTTGTCTTTTGAGTTATGGAGATCTAATGTAATACGTGGCCTAAAACAGATGTGTTTTTTTTTTAAAGGAAGAAAGGAGAGAAAGAGGGAAAGAAAGAAGGAAGGCAAATTGACCATCCCTTTGAGAGTTTTCTGAATAATTTCTCTTTTGTGTAATAAGAGAGAGGGCATACAAGTCATAGAAGTATACAAAATGGAAAAAAGAATTGTTAAAATTCTAGCCAAACTTCCTGAAAAGCCCAAAGAGATGATGAAGACATTTGGTCACTCAAACCAGAAGGGCACACAGCATTGGGAGCCCGCTTTGGCTAAAGTAACCTGATTACCAATGGCAATCTGCTCGACAATGACAACTCTAAATTTTTAGTTGTTTTATTGTGGGAGAGTGGGATGGGAAGGGGATATTGTTAGTAAACAGCAATATTAAGGGATAACTAGAGGTTGTTGAATGCCCTGGTGAGCAAATCTTGATTTATATCTCAGGTTTTCTGAAAAATAAACCTGAGAATTCTTGCAACAATTCTCACTTTTAAAAATAAAAAAGCAATAGCATTTTCCAGTTGATGGTTCCCAGGTTAGAAATATAATTCTTACTTTTTTTTATTTGTCGGAAGAGAATTTAAGGATTCTTACATCTGTTTTCTGTAGCATAGAAAGTCATTTTTTACTTTGAGCACAATTTTTGGCAAGCTTTTCCTGTAAATGTTTGAATGCGTGCTCAACAAAGCTACAAACGCTTAAGGGAATATATGGCAGCTGTTCAAAAACAGTTCAAGCTATAATTTTGTGGTTTATGATGCCAAGAAAAGCCTATCAATTAAATTAAATCTTTATGCTGACTTTGGAGGTCATTGTGTTTCTGTCTTGCCTACTTGATGCAAAAACAACTACAGACTGAATCAGGAGAGGAACTAATTCTGATCCTGTACCCCCAGCTGTTGTTTTGTTTTCTTGTTCATTCATTTATTCATTCATTCAAGAAATACTTATGTGCACTGCACTATGCTAAACAAGTTTGAGTTTAGCCTGGAGCAAGAGGAATTCAAATCATCCTTCCTACACTCTTTATTGACTACAGTATATGTGTCAGATCAGTTTTCATTGATATAATCAACAGAATATCTCATTGACTTACGATGAAAGCAACCTTAATGTGAAGGCATAATTTTAAACAGATCATGCCATGGCCTTTCCTTATACAGTTTTCCCTAAGATTAGAAATAAGCAATCTTTTTCCCCTAGCAAATACAGGTATTTGTGTGTTTTACCTAAGTCTGTATCATATTCTACCCAGATAAACACAGTAATTTAGTTTTTGTTGACATATATAAAGATAGTTAAGTAGAGGGCCGGCTGAGTGGCTCAGCTGGTTAAGAGCTCACTCAAGAGTGCGAGCTCTGAGCAACAGCAGTTCGATTCTCGGCCCGAGCTGAGCTGCTAACAGGTGGCAGGATGGCTCAGCTAAAAAAAAAAAAAGTTAAATAAAGCTACCTTAGTTTCTCTAGTCTCATATTCAGTGATATGAAATATAAAGACATTTCCACTGGCATACTGATGCTAAGCTTCACAGTTTTTGCTTTTTATTCTTTTCAACCATCCTTTTTTATGGCTCAAATAGTATACGAGGTGTGATCAAACAATACGGTGAATGTTTAAATTAAAAAAAATTTGTTACAGTAAAAGACACGTTGCCATTAATCTCCCTCAGAATACTACCCCTCACTTCAAACACACTTATCTCATCATTCTTGCCTCTTTTGAAGCAGTTCTGCAAGTCCTTTTTCATGGGTGTCTTTACTTCATCCTACATCATGACAACACTTGGTGTCACACATCGCTTCTGGTATATGGTAATTTCTGTCAAAGAAAAACATTATGGTGAGTCCTCATCCACCTTATTCACCGGATCTGGCACCGTGTGACTTCCAGCTCTTCCCCAAAGTCAAAATGATTCAGGACATCGAGGCAGCCACAACAGCACAACTAAAGACATGAAAGAGGACTTCCAGAACTGCTTCAGAAAGTGGCATGAATGATGGGACAAGTGTGTTCGAAGCAAGGGGGAGTATTTTGAGGGGCGTTAATGGCAATGTGTCTCTTACTGTAATAAATTTTTATTTAAACATTCACCGTTTGTTTTTTTTATCACACCTCATAAAAGCAAAAATAAATGAAGGGGACTATATCAAACTAAAAAGCACCTGCACAGCAGAAGAAACCATCAACAAAACAAAGAGGCAACCAACCAAGTAAGAGAAGGTATTTGCAAACAACACCTCTGATAAGGGTCTGATATCTAAAATATGTAAAGAACTTATGCAACTCAACAACAAAAAAACCCAAACAATCCAATTAAAAATGGACAGAGAACCTGACCAGACACTTCTCCCAAGCAGACATACAAATGGCCAACAGATACGTGAAAAGATGCTCAGTTTCACTAGCAATTAGGAAAATGCAAATCAAAACCACAATGAGATACTACCCTCACACCTGTTAGAATGGCTATCATAAGCAAGACACATAATAACAAGTGTTGGGGAGGCTGTGGAGAAAAAGGAACCCTCATACACTGTTGGTGGGAATGTAGATTGGTACAGCCACTAGGGAAAATTGTTCCATGTGAGGTACTCTGGAATGTTTGAGGTTCTTAACAGTTCTTGAGTAAGAGATCCAACAAAATTAGAGAAACTAGTAATGTATGTGAAACTAGTAATGTATACTATATACCAGGGGTGCCAAAAAAATGTATACAAGTGGACACTTTGGTCAACATTGCTCAAGCAGTAGTAGTTCACTGTAATCAGAAGTGTCTGGATGCTGATGGTAACCACTTTGAGCACCTCTTTTTTTAAAAAAATATTTTTATTGGGGGTTATTGGGGAACAGTGTGTTCTCCAGGACCTATCAGCTGCAAGTCATGTAGTTGTTTCAATCTAGTTGTGGAGGGTGCACCTCAGTGGCCCATGTGGAAATCAAACGGGCAACCTTGGTGTTATGAGCACTATACCCTGTGCTCTAACCAACTGAGCTAACCGGCCATCCCTGAGCACCTCTTGTAATTGCAGAAGTCAAATGTGACTTCATCTTTTGTTATCAGTATGTATTATTATAATTTTAATACAGTTTTTCCTTTCTTAAAATGTGTATATTTTTTTGGCACCCTCTGTGTACACACACACACACACACACACACACACACACACTGGTGCAAGATTTTAATTGCTTCATTCCATAAAGACTTTTTAGAGGAGAAGTGACATTTTAATGGCATTTATAGGATGAATACACTTTTTAAAATTTTTTATGGAAAGGTAAAGAGGGCCTCTTTAAGGTATTGGGTCGTCTGTTGGGAAAGTCATGATATATTTTTCTATGTTTTTCAATGCAAAAATGCATCATGACTTTCCCGATGACCCAATAGTATTTATGCGGAGACTTAAAGGAAGTAAAGGAGCATTTTCTTATCTACTGCTGCATAACAAACCATCTGAATACTACTTAAGTGGCTTAAAACTCAACTCAGTTTGGCAGTTTTTCCACAAAGGGCCAGATAGTAAACAATTGAGGCTGTAAGGGCCATGCAGTGTCTGTCAGTCACTCAGCTCTGCTGTTGTAGTGCAAAAGCAGCCATACACACTTGAGTGGATGAGCGTGATTGTGTTCCAATAGCATTTTATTTACAAAAAAAGTGGCAGATTGGATTTGACCTAAATGCTGTTGTTTATTGACTTGATATTAAACAACAAAATCATTATTTGGCTTTCAAATCTGCAGTCTGGATAGTGTTTGGCAGAGTGGCCCCTCTCTTCTCTACTGGATGTCAGGTAGGGCAGTTTGAAGGCTGAGGACTGGGATCACCTGAGGGCTCACTTACTCACAGGCTTGTCTCCTAGGCTCCCTCTGTTTCTGTGTCATCTCTCTATTTAGTCTCTCTAGCATGACAGCTTCAGGTCAGCCAAACTTCTTATATGTTGGCTTGCTTTTAGTGCGATGAGACCACTGAAGGGTTTTGAGAAGAGTGACAAGGCCATCATATTTTTAAGGATCACTTTGGCTACTCTACAGGTAATAGATTATGGAAGACAAATGCAAAAGCAGGGAGACTGGCTAGCAGGATATTAATCACCAGGCAAGAGAAGAATGTGGTTTAGATTAGAGTAGTAAGTGTAAATAGGAAGAAGTAATTCATTTCTGGATATATTTTTAAAGGTAGAACTGATGGTCTTTGGTAATGGATTGGATAATGGGGTGAGGAGAGAAGTCAAAGATGAACTCAAGGCCCCTAGGCATTCCTGCTGCCTCCTCCGAACCCCTTTGGAAACCACTGCCCTTCAAAGCAGGACGGTTGATCTGCTAAAAGAGGCAAAACTAATTCTGTCTCCCTCCTACTAAAAACCCTTCAGAGGCTTCCCATTGTCCTCCTCAGACTTTGGACATGACTCACCAAGGCCCTTCATGATCGAGCCCCTACTTATTTCTCCTGCGTTCACTCTCACCTCACCCCACAATGCGTCCTGTTGCCCATCCACAGTGAGTGTGTTTCACTGCCTCAGACCCTCGTAATTCTGCTGTCTGGGCTTTGGCACATGTTGTCCTCTCTGCCTTCTCTTCATTCACTAACACCTATTACTTATGCTCAGGTTTCTGCTTGGATTTTCTTTTTTTTTCTGGTAGCTCCCTCTTTTCTCATTTATGTCCTCCTGCTATGTTTTTTTCATAGCAGCCTGTATTGACCCTATTATAGCAGTTCCTATACTTTATAATTTATGATTTTTTAAATCACCTGTCAGTATCACTGGACTGGAAGTTCCAAAGGGACGATGTCTGTCCCTCTCACCATTGTATCACCATCAGGGGCCTAGCTCAAAAAGGCATTTCGTAAGTGTTTGTTGACAGTTTGAATAAAGTATGTGTAACTTTTAAGGCGAATTGGGTTTTCTTGGTAATGTGGGAATTTGGGAGAACTTTTTAGTTTTATACCAGATCAATGATTAAGTCTGGGGAAAAGAAAAAAAATGTACTGTAATCATGTATGGTAAAATTATTTCTGTGCAGAAAGCATATTGTAATATAAAAGTAAAAGGGAATATATAAATATTAAGAATGACCATTATATTGGGGTAGTTGAATTACAAGTTCTGTTTCCTTAGTATATTTCAAATTTTCTATAATTTGTTTTATTTTATTTAAAATGTTTTTGAAGGCTTTTAAAGAATCAATTCTAATTTTTTATGCATTTTAAGTATCTTAACTATAATATCTTTGACTCTTCAGGTAATTTTATTCCCAAACTTGACTCAACCCTGGATAGTTCCCAAGACCTAGAGCATAATATCTACTGAAAATAATCTAAAATATCTGATTTCTGCCTTTCTGCTTCAGTAAATCAAAATCATTACATTTGCAGTTTATTTTTCATGGATGAAGTATCATATTGTTCAAACTAGAGAAAATAACTGAGGTTTTATTATTCTATTTAACTTTTTCCTATTTATCAAATGACCCTTTACCGATTTCCCTATTCCCCTGAAACATTATCATTACTCCAAAAATAGTATTCATGTGTGTGTGAAGTGCCCTTGCATATTTTGTCCTTAACTTGCTGATGTAGCAAATGTTGTAGATAAAGAAACTGAGGCTCAGAGAGGTTACATGACTTGCTGCAGGGCACAGCTTGGGTTTTTCTGGTCTGCAGTTCATTCATGTACTGTGTTATGATGCTCTTTTCCCCCTTCCTCCACAGTTGTGCATGCCCAAAGGGCTGTCTTTCAGAACACAAACTGACAAGAGAGATCCTCAGTTCCACTCCTTTATAATTACCCGGGAAGATGGTTCTCGTACCTATGGTTTCGTTCTCACTTTTTATGAAGAAGTTACAAGTAAGCCAATCTGCACGGCCATGCAGACGCTCTACCAGATGCACAACGCAGAGCATTCCAGCAGCGTGTATGCGTCTTCCTCCTGCAGCATGGACTCGCTGGCGAGCAGTATCGACGAGGGTGATACGACTTCCCTTTTGAAACTCCAGCGATACAACTCCTATGACATCAGCAGAGACACCCTGTACGTTTCAAAAAGCATATGTTTGATCACACCGCTGCCTTTCATGCAGGCCTGCAAGAAATTCCTTATCCAGCTTTACATGGCAGTTACCTCGCAGCAGCCACCACCTTTGCCGCTTGAGAGCTACATCCATAATATTCTCTATGAGGTGCCCCTTCCGCCTCCCGGGAGGTCACTGAAATTTTATGGTGTCTATGAACCCGTCATCTGCCAGAGGCCTGGGCCCAGCGAACTCCCCCTCTCCGATTACCCTCTTCGAGAGGCCTTCGAGCTGCTGGGATTGGAGAACCTGGTGCAGGTGTTCACCTGTGTTCTTTTAGAGATGCAGATCCTTCTCTACTCACAAGGTAGGTCCTCCCGAGATTTTAAGTCTCCCCAAAACAAGTACTTATGCTCCCAACTGCTGTACTGCCATGGGGTATATTATTAGAACCATATAATTCGTGGTTAGAAGTCTTTTCTATTTTGTGTAAGAGGAGCAGGTATATAGGTAGGACCGGAGGCTGAGATGGTGCCTCTCTTTAGGGTGGCAGTGGCAGTAGAGAAAAACAGAAAGGAATACAAAAGCAGTAACTTGGCTGATTCTATTTTTTCATGGAAATGGACCCCTTTTCCCGATAATACATAATTACCACAAAAGAAACATTCCTTTTCATAATGAGAGTAAGAGAACATGGAGACTTCTCATTTTTTATAGATTAGTAAAGGTTTACGTCAAAACTTAGCTGACATTAGAAAGGGAGAAATGAAATTGTTGACTCCGAAGCTCCCTAAGGCAGTCAGCTTTGGATCTTTGCCTGCAGGCGATTTCACATGGTGAGAGAAGGGGTACTGGCGTGAAACAGACACAACTCTCCTAGGTCTAACAATTCCAACTAAGTTCTGTGGGGTTTTTGTTTTGTTTTGTTTTTAAGGAAGCTATCTTTGTGATATGTTTTTATTCAGAGTTCTCTCAACACATACCTAAGAAAATAACAAAATTTGGGTTTTATTTTACCAGTGCATCTAAGATGACAATGTTGAGCCTAGACTACTAGATAGAGTACTGGTTCCAATCTGAATATGAATTTGCAGAGAAAATAGAGATGCTGTGTCTTAATGGATAGCGAATTGAAGGAAAATATAAAATGGTACCTGTGCATTGATGAGTCCTTTGAGAAATGTAGCACAAATATTTAGGTTAGCATTTTGCTAAATTGTATTTAGGCTGGCAGAATTATAGTGCAGTCTCCTGACTGCTGCTGTCAAGCTTATTTTACCACTTTCTTTTTTTTGTGTTTTGTTTTCTATTTTAAATTATAAATGAGGCTGAGCCAAGTAGGCTATATTTGTACTTCCCCATCTTGTGTGTATGTTGACACTATTTGTGTGTTGACAGTCCTTCACAAGGTTATGTTTTCTTCAGTTTATCCTGAATAATGTTCTTTGATAATGTGTTCCAGTGTCTCAGTTCTTATTATCAGGAAGTTCTTCTCTAATAGCCAATATAAATTCTTCCCTTTCCTCGTGCTCTCACCTTCTTAGTGCTCATCATTACTTGCAGATCATCCTTTTGTATGTGAAAGATTTAACTTGAAATAATTCTCCCTTCTTTTCTCTTCCTTCCTTTCTTGCTTTTTTCCCTAAAGAGGGAAGGGGTTGGAGAGTTGCTGAAAGGGACAGGGGCTTGGAGCTTAACACCTTCAGATGTATTAACCCATTAGAAAAAAGAATTTTAGAACCTAGACTTACGAGGCATCTTCAAGGTCATTTAGTTCAGTGTCTCAATGTTCTGCCTAGAGAAGCAGTTTGGGCCAGAAAGAAATTGGTTTTTGAAGTTATAACAATCCTGGGTTCAACTCTCTGTCCTGTCACTTACTGACTATAACCATAGACAAGTTACGTAATCTTCCTGAGCGTCAGTTAATTTATCTTTATGGGGATAACTCTCCTCGCTGATTTACGATGAAGGGTAAATAAGAAAACCCATACAAAATACTTTGGGCATAATTAGCTGACTAAATTATAGCCAATGTTGTTATAATTATTAGTTTTATTAGTCTTACACAATCCTCTATGAATTATGCATATCTTAAATTGTGAGGTTCTAATCTATTACTGCATTTAAAGCATAACTTTGTTAAATTAAATAGTTAAGGCATTTGTTTCAGGGTTGAGAACCTAATAAATGTCCTCTTACTCTGAATGTCATGCTTTTTTCAGAAAAAACCCTTCCATTATCACACTTCTTGTTTTAAATAGCACTGTGTGTCTCACTGCTTGTGGTCTGTCCTGAGGTCTCATCTTCCTGTTCTGTTTGATTACCTTGTCCCACCTGGTTTATGAAGTCTGTTGAAAAGTTATAGTTGATTAATATCTACCTATTCAAATGAATGATTATTTATGAGCATGTTTTTGTACTCAAGTGAATATTTTTTGGTAACTTGGTCTTATGCCAAGAACAAGAATGACTCCTGAGAATATGAATATATATATATATATATATATATATATATATATATTTAAGAATGTCATACAAAAAAGTTTCATACAATAATTTTGTAACCATGTACTGTAATCACTCTGTGTTAGGAATTGTACTACAAAAATGCGTCACACATTTTGGTTTTTTCCCTGCCTTTAATCCTCTCAACAGTGAGTTGGTACTGTTATCCATGTTTTATCAAGGAGGAAATTGAGGCTCAGGGAAGGTGAGTAACCTGCCCAAGATCACACGGTTATTACATAATGGGGTGGATGCTAAAAATGGGGCTCAGATCCGTCTGTCTATGGAGTACTTAACCAGCATGTTAACAGTGTTGGGCACTGCACTTAACCTTTCCTATCTGTTTCAGTGTTTATTTTTAAATTGTAAACTCATTCTGCAGGTCTATTGTAGAGGTATTATGCTTACTAATTGTAGAATATAAAATGAAAGCTCTGTGTAAATGCAAATTTTAACATTGACCAGTGTTTCTGCCATTAAAAAAAGACATTTCATTTAAATGAATGAGATCATAGAATCATTATGTTGATTTGTACTCTGGTGACCTCCTTCATTCTTCCTGATGTGTTAAGGGGGTTTTAATAACATGTGATACTTCATTTCTTGTTCACTGATAAAGCTGTGCCATAAAATTTTTAAATATTGCAGGCGCTGAAAAATTACCATGAAAACCCAGAGTGAATCAAAGTAGAAGGATTTCAGGGATGAAAATGTCCTTCTGGACTGATTTGGAATTCTGGTCCACAGCCCATTTAAAAGAGATTCAGTGTGTTATTTAGAGATTGTATATGTCACAGTCACTTTGCAGGGGTAACTAGCTGGAAATTTTAAGTAGAGAATGCACCCAGGAGGTAAAGACTGTTTTCTAGGACCCCAGATCAGAAAACATCACTTTCTGCAGCCTAGAAATGCCTGGAACAAGACAGGGAAGCTTGGAGGATGATCCTCTTTTCAAAGGAATAGCGGAGGAATAACAGACAGGGGACTTTAAACACCAGTGTCTGACTTTTGATACCAGTAATTAAAGTCTCAGGAACATCTTTGGGCCTTGCTTACTTCCTTCGACCCTTCACAATGGAAATAAGCAGTTACCCACTGCCCACACTGCACTGCGCGCCTATGTGTGCCATGAGCCTTCATAGGACCCCCCCGCCTCCTCTCCTTCTTGTAAGTCCTGCATGAATTGACTTTGTCAGAAAGTAGAAGCTACTTGAAGTTTTCTTGAAAAAGTTGGGAGTCTTCTATTCACAAGCTGCTAATCATGCTCAACTGAACATCATAGCTTATTGGTTATGGAGTTTATAAATCATAAAAGCAAACTTGATATTTTGATGGCAGAGAGTGGGTAACCATGATCTATACCTTAAAAGCAGTAGGATTTGACCAGCTTTGGCCAGAATTTTTATGCTATTAACTTTATTTTGTGATAAATAGAATCTTAATATTAAGACATTTTTCTTAATAAAGTTTTGTTTTATATTCAGGAAACTAATCCTTTGTCAATTTATGTGTAGCATATATCTTTTTCCTATTTGTGGCTCTTAATTTTCTTTTAGGGGGTCTTTTCATGAATTAAAATACTCCTATTCATAAATTCCAGTTTACCAATTTTTAAACTTATGACTTAACTTTCTGTTTTATTTAAGAAATTCTTCTCTATTCTGAGATCATAAAAATAGTCTACATTTTTTACTAAATATTTTTATTTTACATTTAGCATTTAAGGCCTTAACCTGTAAGAAATTGATTTTTATATTGTGAGGAAGAGTTCAAATTTAATATTTTAGAAATATCTATACTAGTTATCCTAGTACTACTTATTGAATAGACCATTCTTCCTCCCTCTGATCTGTAGTGCCACTTCTGTCATACATAAGTTCCTATATGTAAGGGTGTTTTTCTAGGCTTTCCATTTATTCTGCCAATCTTTCTGTCCTAGTACAGTACTAAATCACACTGTTGTAATTACTGGAGCTTTAAAATAAGCCTTGGTTATCTGTTAGGGCAATTCTCTGCACCACCGTCTTTTTATTGGATGCATTGAATTCAATTTGGGGACAGTTGACATATTTGAAATATTGTGTTCCCTTCCATGAAAATGATCCACGTCTCCCTTTATAAGGATCTACTATAATGTCTCTCAGTAAAGTTTTATAATAGTAAAGTAGGTAATAATGTGCAAATAATGGCAGTTTTGTTGCTTCTATTCCAGTCTTTGTCATGCTTATTTCTTTTTCTTGCCTTACCACACTAACAAGGCTCTCCAGTACAGTATAGAATGGAATCGACAGTAACAATTATCCTTATCGTTTTCCTGATTTTAAAAAGAATGGTTTTAATGTTTTACTAGTAAGTATAACATTTGCTGTACTGTTTTTGATAAATAACCTTGTACCAGGTTAAAGAAGTTCCTTTTATTTCTAGCTCAAATTTTAAAAAAAATCTTGAATGCATGTTGTATTTTCTTGAATGTTCTTTCTGCGTCAAGTAAGACGATCATGTTTTTCTCTTTTTAATTGCTTAGTAAGGTGAAAAAAATCTACATTTCACCCTTATATTCCTGAAATAAACCTGACTTTGTCATGATGTATTTATTACCTTTTTAATATATGCTTCTTTTACTTTTCTAATATTTTTATTAGAATTTTTGCATCTATGTTTTTTAACGATTTGGCTTATAATTTTCATTGCTTGTACCGTCTTGTCTGGCTTTTGGTATTAAGATTATTCCAGCTTCTGAGAAAGAGTTGGAAAGTGTTCCATTTTTCTCTGGAAGATAAAGTGGAGAAGAGTTTATTTAAGGTTGGAATTATTTGTTCCATGACTACTTGAGAAAATTTGTCTGTAAACTGGTCTTGTTAGGACAATGTTAAGTACCAGTTCAGTGTTTTTAGTGGTTTATTTAGGTTTTCTGTTTCTCTTTCCTGTCCCCCTCCTGTTTCCCTCCCCCATCCCCTCCTTCTCTATCATCATCAACTGGGGACAAAGACCAAATATTTTTTATTATATCACAGGCCACCTCCCTAGTCTTTTACTAGGGATCCCCTATAACAAAAGATCCTAACAGTTAAAAGACGCTGGCCCATTACTAGTCTCATTCAGTTACTAACAGTTAGTTCATTCTATCATCCTATTGTATGAAAATGTCTTCAGGACAAGGCCACTGAGGTTTGCAAGTTTTCACTCAGTCTTGTCAGGTTCCAAAAGCAGGAATGGTCTCAGCAATATATGGCTTCACTCTTTCAAGGTATCTGGTATAACTGAGCTAAGAGACAACATCCTCTTACTCTGAGCCTCATTTAAGGTGTTAATGTAATACTGGATTTCCCTTATTGCACATCTGATTATTCATTCCTTTACCCTCAGCTACTATTTCTCCTTCTCTCTATTTACACCCAAACTTTTCCACCTTTGGAAGGGACATTAGGTTTGTCCATAATTGGTTTAAGTTGGAGTCAGCAATACTAGTCTAGCAAGTACCACCCCGTCAGTCCACTACCATTGGTATAGGGTAGGGTTACATAGGTACAGAACTAGTGGGCTGTTTTCACCACTAGGCAACACAGCTGCGTTCACTGTTAGCCCCAGTTTTGCCAGATGCGGTGAAGGCACAACTGATTCGGCTCTTAGGAATCCTGACATAAAGGTTTAAAAGTATAGACTTACAGTTTCTTGCTTTGGAATCATCCCTGCTTCTAGCACTTGTAATGCTGGTCCTACATCAGATAGGAAAAAAGAAAGTTGCGGTGATGCGGGGAAGGAAATAAAACCTGTAGTCCTCGCATCAGCATCCATCTCTATCCCCTTTTCCCCAGATGTGCCAGAACTGAGGAAACTATCTAGTTGAGACCATCCCTTAAGCCTCCTCATGTTGAAGGTGGGTACACACTCATAAAGGCATGCAGGTCGGCCCTCATGCCTTGATCTCCACCCGGGTTAGATAGCAAATGTTTCAGTTGCCTGTTCCAATTCTCTAGTAAACCATTATTCTGAGCATGATGAGCAACATGACTGTCCATTTGATGTGAGCTATCCCTTTGTCCACTGTTGAATACTATGTTTTGTGAAACATGCCCCTTGATCTGAAGAAATGTAACTTAGCAGCTCAGATTGGTCAGGGTATCTTCTGTTTCAATCGTCTCATGGTATTCTGAATGTTTGCATTGACCACCGAGTATTCAAAGCCAAATCTGGAGTTAAGTGTCTATTCCTGTTAGGAGCCCTTTATAGCTCCCCACAAGGGCGACCGGCATTGATCCAGTATAATCCACTTGCCAGCTATGGTGGGGGGGGCACCCCCCCACCCCGGGAAATCTTCCCAGTAGCCATCTGCAGCCTCTGTCTCTCTTGTTGACAGACAAAACAGCTCTTGTTGGCATTTTTGTGCCTCAGAGGGTGTAAGAGGAATATGTCTAGATTCAGCTCATCTCTGCATTGCTGCAGCGCCCCCATGTCTACTCATTTCAGGGACCCAGGTGACCACTTGAAGACAGCGCACCAAAAAGTACACTTGGTAGTTCAGTCACCTCCCAAACCTGGAAGGGGGTTCTTCTGATGGGCATCAACATGTCCTACTTCAACGTGCCTCATAAATTCCCAGTGATGTCCATAGGGCTACGCCTTGTAAGGCATCCTTTTAATAGTCCCGTTTTCCATCGCCCATGAGTCAATAAAAAACCAAATGCGTGCTTTTACCATTGTTCAGTTTTTCCGTCACTGCTGGGAAATAGCAGGCAGGTGAGCCCACTGAGCTGATCTGTTTTTACTTTCTTCCGTCAGAGTGGTAGCCTTCCAAACAGAAGGTTCTCCATATACCTTGGAACTGCCATTCATACACCAAGCAGCTCTTCGTTGATCAGTTGAGGGGTGTTGATAGGGCACTGTCCAAGTGATGATAGCGGCTCCTCACTCAGTTCCAGAGTCAGTCCTGTGGGAAAAGAGGCTCCTGGTTGTATCTGCTCCTCCTTGCATCCTCCCTGTAACAGGATCCCTGTATAAACCATTTCCTTTTTATTTTGTAACTCCTCTGAGCATTGCTTTCCCTTATTAGAGTGTTTTTCTGACATCACCCAAGACATCCTGGGTATTTCAGGTTTCAAGGTTATTTTATGTCTTTCAGTCATTGGGACAGTTTAGATTAATGTCCAAGCTAGTAACTGCCTTTCAAATGGAAATTCTCGAGTCCAACATCCCAGTAGTTTTCGCTGGGAGGTGCTTCAGGCCTTTGCTGTAAGCCCCAGTCTGCTCCACATAGGGTTACCGAGCAGTTTGTTCACACCAACGCTCCAGCTCCTTTTCTACACTGGCAGTCTCATGTCCATGTAGCGTGTCCAATTAATATTGCTTGAAGGGCGGTTTACATGCCCTCTGTTTTACTTCTGGGGGAAATGTTCCCCATTTAGACATAATATCCATTCCCATAAAGCATTCAGATAAGAGCCTGTTTAAATGTTCCAGTTTTCACCCAGACTTCCACCTTAATCCTATCAGCCTTGACATTTTTATATTCTATCAATCTAATTGTCACCTGCATTAAGACTTCACCAGAGGGCTCTCGTACCACAGTGCATGAAGCTCCCATGTAAAGGGGTCCCAGAAACTCCTCTACCCCCTGACCACTTGACTCACTTTTGTGCATTAGGCTTTGGGTCCCCAGCAGGGAGTTGAGCCAGGAGACCCTAGCCCTTTTGTCAATCTTGATCTTCATTAATCTGTCTGACTGTTGGCCCGGGTGATTCCAGGTCCGATTTCTCATTATGATCTTTGCCTTTTCCATTTTTAAAATTTCAACAAAATGGGGTATATAGACTAAACTTATTTGGGGACCTTTAATGTAGGGGGACTAGCAGGGGTCTTATATATTGGGTTGTCGAAAAGTCATGACGCGTTTTTGCAACGAAAAACAGAAAAAAATACGTCATGACTTCTACGACAACCCAATAGTCCTATATTAAGACCTTTGTTTCAACCACATCAGTGTTCGTTTCATTGGACCCATTTGTTATTAGCCACCTAAAGACTTCCACCCTGCTGGAATGAGTCCCTTAACTCTCCCCTCTGCCTCTTTGCATTTTCTTATTAAATAATCTAATGTTTTTATTGGTATCTAAGATTCATGAGGGAAGGCTGAGACAGCAAATCTGACTGATTTTGTGGCAGAGGTTACAGGAGGTGCCAATGCAAAACGTCCCCACAGTATGTACAATGATCCGGATATCAGGTGTACTCAGTGGGCAAATACCCCAGTTATCGCAAAGCCAGTTCCACGCGGCTTGCAAAATCTGACCCAGCACTTCATTTTAGCTATTACAGATAACAATCACCAAGGGATTGTATACTTCACTTTTTTCTTATTGGTTGGTTTGCCCTTCTTTATGCATCCAGCGAAACAACTCCCCGGGAGTTGGATCCATCTATAAATTCCATTGGTAACTTTGACCTTCAGTAATTTGTCTCAGCATAGCTGCTGCTTCATACTGTGGTTGGCCATGTGGCCCCTGGGAATCAAAGATTCCTCATCCCCTGCCCTTTCAGACTTTCTCTTCCCAAACCACATGCTTCTGTGGGCCTGAGCCATTTTAGCAAATCCCACATTTTCTGACACCAAATGAGAGCTTTTTTCCTCCCTGACATCAGCGAGTTCTGACACCAACAATTCAGTTCATTTGTGACACTAACTACCTGGAGTTAATTAACATCAGATGCCATAGGTTTAAAGTTTTATTAGTCCCACAGGACTGCCCTCCCTTCAGATACCAGCCACAAGTAGGGCCCCAGGCTACTTACATTTCTGCCCAGTCAACTGCGAATTCAGGAGTTTCTACGTCCCCGCTTTTGGGTTTCCTAATGTGCTGTCACTGGCTTTTTATAAAGGCCACAAACTCAGAAACAGCCAAATGGAAGAGTGGGGAGGAAGGCAGAGGGAGGCAGAGCTTGCAGGCCCTCCCAGGCCACCCCCCTCCCAGCACCCCTGTGTTCACCAAACCAGAAGCTTCTCTGTTTCTTCGTGAATCAATTTTTGTTCATTTCTGTTTTCTCTAGTAATAATTTTATTTTTTTTTTCCTTTTTATTTTTAGTTTATTTTTATTGCAATATAATTGACATATAACAGCTTCAGGTGTACAACATAATGATTCAATATTTGTATACACTGCAAAATGATCACTATAATAAGTCTAGTTTTCAGCATAAATTGGTAACTACAATATGGCCTCAGGGATAGAAAAGACAGTCTGGGGAATATAATCAATAATATTGTGAAGATTTTTTAGGGGACCAGATGGACTCATGTCTTGTAAGGGAGACCACTTCATAGACGGTGTAGAGGCCTGACCACTGCACTGTGTATCTGAAGCTGCTGTTGAATAATATTATATGTCAACTACAGTTTAATACATATATAGTCATGGGATGTGGAGTATAGTGTGGGAATGGAGTCAATGGAATTGTAATAGATATGTATGACATCGGGGGTGGGAGGGCAGTGGAGGGGGAGGGGGGGTTGTCACTTTGTGAGGGGTAAAAAGGATAACTATTGCATTGTTTTGTACACCTGAAACTAATAATAAAAATAATAATAATAACTATTTAGTTATCATATATAGGGATAATTTTTTAAGCTTTCAGTTTATTGACATAAAGTGTAAGTAATATTTCCCTGTCTTCTTACTCTCTGCAGTAGCTTCACTTTTTATCCCCCTTTTCATTTCTAATACTACTTATGTGTGCCTTCTTTCTTTTTCTCTTGATTGGTTATTTTTACCTAAAGTGTGTCAACTCTGTTACTCTTTTTATTTTTTTTATTTTTTATTTTATTTTTTAAAGATTTTATTTGGGAATTGGGGGAGGGGAACAGCGCTGGGGAATCAGGGGAAGGGGAACAGACAAGTTGCTGTCGTTTTGTTCTTCAGTCTAGTTGTGGAGGATGTCACTTCACTGGCCCATGTTGGTATTATCATTCTGTTACTCTTTTTAAAGAACTTTGTCTTTGTTGGTACTTTCTATTATATCTTTGTTTTCTGTTTTGTTAATTTCTGGTTTGTTTTTTACTTCTTTGAGGCTTATTATTTTACACACACACACCACCTAAATACTAGCATCTTAAACATTTGAGTCTTGTGTTAGCTTCGTCCACAAGTCTTAGTATCTGATATTTTCATTATTCAATTTTAAAAATTTTTTAATTTTCTTTTATTTTGACCATTTGTCCTGCTTCCCCCCCCTTTTTTTCCCCTTCTTCAAATAATTGAAATGTTTTTTTCCTCATTGCCATTTTTCCATTTAATTAGTATAGATGTTATATGCTCTTTTTTCTTAAGGTGAATTTTGAGGTTTTAATATGAACACTTAGTCTTATGTCAATCAGAATCTTTAAAATACAGATACTGTGAAATGTTTTGACTCTAGTCACTTCCATCATGGCTTACTTGTTATAGTTGTTCAGAATTTTGATAATCCTTCAACTTAGACATTTTTATTTTATGCACTTGGTTAATGGTATAGTAAGGAAGAGAGACAGAGAAACAGCTAATTATAAAAGAAAGTTAATAGTTTTAGTGAGATGAATAATTACTGTGATAGAAATAAAGATCAGGTACTATGGAAGCATATGGAAGGGACTCTAGTGATGATAAGAAGTGTTACCAGCATAGGGAAGGCTTTCCAAAGGAACCATTGCCTAAGGAAAAAGTAGAACTTTGCCAGGCCGCGTAAGAGGTAGGGACATTTTGGGTAGAGGGAAGAGGTATACAGAGGACAAGGACCTGTGAAAACTTGTCACATTCAGTGAATGAATTGCAAGCAGATGATTTGACTGCGTAAGTGTGGTAAGAAATGAGGCAGGAAAGGCCAAATCATTGAGGAAATCTCATGCCATGCTGAAGCATGTCTTAAATATGAAAATAACTTCTATACATTCATTACTTTGAGTATTAAAGAAAAAATAATTTTCCTAAAATATTAAAAATTTTAAAACCACGCTTGGAAGATGAAAACTCTACCTTTATTTCTTGATTTAGTTAAGAAGAATTGTCTTGTTTCTGCAAAGTAATTGTGTTATTTAAAAGAGTGTGGCATTTAATCCAATCTTGAAGGGAGCACAGAATCTGGAAAGAATAAACATAGAACATCCCCAAAAGGTGGTGGAATTGTGGTGAAGGAAAAATAAACCATGTGCATCCGTCTCTCAGTGTCTACTAGATTAGAAACTTCCCCTGCAAAAGTTTTCCCATAATTAAAGCAAGAAAATAGACCAAGATAGTAGTTTCCAGTTCTTAAAGAATTTGTATTTTCTGTGAGATTGAACATTTTCCCTATCAACAGTAAATAAAGTAGCCAAGCTGTCAGGGATTTGATTTGACTGCTTAAAACCCTCTACCTTTCAGCCTAGGTCCAACCAGGAGACAGATTAAACCACACAGTAACTTGAAAGAGAAGAATGTAATATGAAGAATTATTAAGCTATACTAGGAAAGTAACTCTAAAGACACGAGGGAAACTCTGAAGGGTACCCTAGGAAGGACAAACTTGGAAGGGGGGCCCACTTCCCAAGCCTGAGGTTCACACCTCTTTGAATAAAGTGTGGCTGCAGGTCATTGGGTGGCAGAAAAGGTTACGGGGTTGTCGGGGCCAGAGCTGATCCTCAGTCACTGGACAAGCAGAAAGCAAACCTCCCAGCACAAGTGAGCTGTGGGTGGTGAGTGGGCATGCAGAAGTCGTCAGGGTGTCATTGTGGGTTTGAGATCTGAGTGTGCGGTATCTGTGTTGCGAGGGCCATGTGAAGGTGACCACTGACCCATCACTAAAGACTGCTTGCTCTGGGTATGTGGCTGGGGAAGTGTACCACCAGATGTCCTCACATATCCACACTACTGATCAACCATGCGACAGGAGCAAGAACAAACAGAACACTGCACTTGCACACCGGAACCGAGAAGAGAAGCCCCTTCCTCGCTCAGTGCCTCTCCAGGGCCCTCCACTGCCAGAGCTGAACATTGTGCTCATTGTACAAGAGAAATGTTTAGTCCAGTCCATTATCATAGACCAGGTACTGAGTAAATCTGGAGCTGAGAGGCAAAAAATACATAACTGGAACAGGATCGGACTGCTTAAACCCTGAGCCTTTCACTTGTGTCTGGCCCACGATCTATTGAGAAAGAAATCCAAAGCAGCCCCTGACGCCCAGGAACTGATCTAGCTCCCACAGCTAGGCCCCACTGTGATGCAAACTGATCTGATGCTCACAACTAAGCCATGCTGTTCTAAAGAACATAAACAGCCTCACAGGGACATCCACTTACAGCAAGGTCCCTGTACAACCCACAAAATACCAAACATCCTCTTCTTGGTAAATTATAACTGCTGCTTTACTTCCTTACCAATCGCAGCTTTATCCCCACTTTAGTCTGCCTTCCCTATATGTCAGATTATTGACGTAACCCAGCTTTAGAATTGCCCTGATTAGACAGCACCCACTTCCTTAGACCATCCCCAAAATTATCCAGACAAAGCCCAAATCTTATAATAGGTTCTCTCTAAACCCTCTTACTAACATACCTGTAATTCCCTGGGGTGTATGTTCTCCCTCTCTGCAATGAGTAATAAATTTCATTGTTCAAATACAGGTGTGTCCTTGGGGTTTTTGACTGGGGAGCATTGGCGGAATGAGTGATTACAAAGTATTTCTTAGCCAAATGAATATTCTCCTTATCCTTAAAAAAATCAAGTAAGGCATTCAGAAGTTTGAGGTGGGTAAGGGGTTGGAGGAAGAATATCCTCTGACTTTAAATTATTTAAGGACTACTAAGTAGGTTTTTTTCTCCCATTTAGTATTGAACAAAATGTAATTTTTTTAAAACCTAGATTTAGTTTAGTGTTTTTTTTTGTTGTTAAGCTAGCTGAGTCAAAAACATGAATCTTTTATTAAGGAAATGATTGTCTTAGAATGCTAATCTTTAAGTAACAGTATCTCCTCTCAAAAACCCTGGCAATAGTTTATTTCTATAACTATTTTTATGACAGCAAAACTCCGTAGAAACCCAGAGTAAAACTAACAGAAAGTTTTTTTAATTTAGCAAATGTTGTAGACAAGAACAGTCCAGTTATTTTTGTAATAACCCATCTATCCCATTTTGAATACAGTCAAATCATAAAATACTTAAGTGAATATAAAGTTGTTTTTCTCTTAATTTTCAGTGAGTTCTGTGCTCCTCAACTTCAGGAGTGACACCTGATAGATCTTCCTACTGGAGAGACACAGCACTTTCATTCTCTGGTTACTTCCAAAAAGGAAGCTTCCTCAGAGTCTTTTCTCACGCTGAAGGGCCTTGGGAAATCTGCATTACATTTCACCATTAAAATCTCTACATTTTTAATATTCAGGAGGAAAAAATGTTAAAGTGTGATACGTGTTTCTAAATAGCAGTTCTAGTCCCTATAAGGTCTACTTACGCATAGTTAGAATGAGTCATTTGGTAACAGTTCTCTGTGTAATGAACAATATCCATAGCTTCGTAAATGGATATTTGAATTTTCTTTATAATGTGCCTGGGCGTGCACATAATTAACAAAATATATGAATACCCAGGAAATGTGATTTTTGAGTGAATAGTTTCTTGCCTGAGTAGTTACTATTTTCTCCTACTGAAAAATTAGTGGTTCTTTAATCTCATGTGCACAAAATCTAATCAAGTTTATTTACCTGTGGATATCCAGCAAAATTATATAGTCTTATCCCACTAATTCATTTATTTATTTAAAAATATTTTTGAACATCTGTTATGTGCCTTGTACTAGGCTAAGTGCTGAGAATACAAAAAAAAAAAACAAAAAAAAACCCTCCAATCCTTGATTGAAATGGATGTCCATAGAAGAGAATCTTCAGAACATTTCTCTGGATTTGTTCTTTTTATGGTTACTTATCTGCATGTCTTCCTACTCTTTTGTGTGTGTGTGTGTTTTGTTAGGCCTCTGTTGCAATAAGAGGAGAAAAATATGTCATTCAATAGCGTCAGTAAATTTTGGTCAGCACTGGCTATGAGCTGGGCCCTGTGTTTGTGGGCAAAATGAGATTAAAGCTACCACTCTGCCGTTAGGGAGCCCACAGTGAGGGGAGAGCCCATGGGGCAAATGCCATAATGGCGTCCTGTCACAGTGCAGAGCTGCTGTTAGTTTCTAAACCTAGAGCATTGGACAGATTTCAGGGGTGTTATGTCAGCTGCCCGTCCCTAACCCCACCCACATGATGTAAGAGCCTTGTCTTCTACAACTCAAACATCTGCTGATCACTAGCAGGGTGATAGGTCGGTGACTGGTTATCTAATCTCCTTTGACTACCATCCCAACACCCCACCTTCACAGAGCATGAGCTGTTTCACCCAGATTCTTCTCGGAGCCTCAGCTGATCTAGTGTATTTTTCTATCTGTCTGTCTGTCTCCCCATGTTCCTGTATCACCACCTTAGGTCAGCTCTTTGCGTTCATATGACTGACCCCACCCCTCAGGCCATCTGGTATTTATTTTTTAGAAGTATTCCTGTAAAGAGATTTTCACCTAAAATTTAAGTCTTAGTAATGACTCAGATAAAGAAACTAGTACACTTGGGCTATGGACAGCTGGTGATTCATTACCAAAATCCCATTGTAGACTATTAAAGGCAGTCATTTACAAATTATAAAAGAAAAATTTCATAATGAAAAATACTCTGTTTTTGCTTGATTAAGTGTTCTTTGAGTTGATACGAACCAAGTACCTAGCATTTGATCATTTTCCTCATCCTTTTTAAGAAGACTCCCCAAAGTCTAACTCACAGATTTTATTGTATTTTTGCACAATGAATTCTGTGAGAGATTATTGCAGTTCTGTAATATCCTGTCTCTTCAATTCTCAAATCCAAAAAAAATTCTGAAAACCAAACATTCTTTTTGTAACTCATTCATTGGCAAAACCAGACCTGACCCAAAGTGACCCTATTTCAATTCTTTGGTTATGTGCCCTACTGGAACACTTACATGGTTTGCTGCAGAAATATTAATGTGTTTGGTTACAGGGTACTGCCCTAGATAGTTCATGTATATGGTGTATGTACAATATTACCTTTTCCAATGAAAAAACTCAGAATTCTGAAACATGTCTTCTTCCAAGGTATTAATTATATGTATGTATAAAGTATGTATGGCAGAGTGGTTTAAGAGGGTACTTTATTTGTAACTATATGAAGTGATTGATATTAACTAAACTTACTGTGGTAATCATTTTGCAATATATACACATCAGATCATGTTGTACACCAAAAACTAATACAGTGTTACATGTCAGTCATATCTCAATAAAACTGGGGGTGGTGGGGGTGTGAAAGAAAGCACTTTAACATGTAGACAGTTTTTAGTTTTGATATATTAGTTCATGTAAACAAAATTAAAAAAAATAACAACCTTTAATTTTCTGTTCACTTTCACTTTGTCCCTAGATTTTATAGTTCTATAGCTGGGGATTAAATATATGAAGTGTGACTATGAGTGCATATATTTGTTGATTTCTTGTAACTACAAAATGAAGGCTAACATAAATATAATCAGGATAACTATAGATTATAGCCATGATCATAAACACAAGAAAAAAAGAGCCTCTGAATTGGAGATTGTATAGATATGTATGTATACGAAAAGTGATCAGTAGCGATATTCTTGTACATTTTTAATGGGAGAAATGCTAAGAGCAAGTTTATTAGTTTTTATTTCCTCCTCATTTTAAAGGAATGTAAATTTACATATTAGTGATTTCAGAAGTAAAGAGTATGACGATGTTCCCCACCTACCCACACCCCCTTAAAACCATTCAAGTCAAACCATTTAACTCTTTAATTAAGGTGGGATAGAACTGACCTATTTTCTGAAGGGTCATAAAGGAAGATTTTATTTATTAGTACAGAATTTTTTTTCTGGAAATTGATATTTTCAAGCTTAATGCAGTAATTATGTTTTTACTTGGGCTCTTCCCCTCCGTTTTTCCTTGTTCTGTACAGATTATCAACGCCTGATGACTGTGGCGGAAGGCATCACCACACTTTTGTTCCCATTTCAATGGCAGCATGTTTATGTGCCCATCCTCCCTGCATCTCTGCTACATTTTCTTGATGCTCCTGTCCCTTATCTGATGGGCCTTCAGTCAAAAGAAGGAACTGACCGTTCTAAACTAGAACTTCCTCAAGAGGTAAAACTCAGAATGAATGATGAAGCATTTGCTGTTTGTTGATTTAGGTCAAGGCTACCTTTATTATATAGCATTGTCTTTGTCCTAACTGTGTCTCTGACTGTTCTGAATCTCCCAAGTAGGTCTGAGCCATAGAATGCAGACCCTGACTCGTGGTGGTTATTGTGGCACAGCCATTAATGAAATGTGGTTCAAAACAGGACAATAACAAAATTTTCACAGCTATAAATTTGTGAAGCTGGAACAATAGTAGTAGTATCTAGTTGCTTTGTTATTCTAATAACATTTCATTTCTTTTCCCCATTCATGTTATAAATTTTGTTTTCTAAACGGTACAGCCCAATTTTAACATCCTTTAAAATCATTACATTAATTGAGGTGAATTTGATTCTTGACCTCCATCAAATGAAAAGTAACATCTTTTAGCAAGCTAGGGTTAATGGAATTATCAAATCCTTTAGTATTCTTTGTTTTCAGACCCAAGGCTAGTTATCTTTTTCTAAGTGTCAGCTTGACTAGGTGGTTGAAATAAAAATTCTAACCCCTAGCTTTTATGCTACCTTAAGGATACTATGCTTTCTGTGTGTTGTATTTTCAAATGTTGCTTAAGAAGAAAATAAACAGGAATTCTTGAATCTAATTTTTAGCTATTGTTAATGGTGCTCAGAATTGCAATGTAAAACGTTTGAAATGAAATATTGATGAAAGTGCCATGGCCTATTAAAAACATACAATGGTTAATTACATTATATTATTAGCTATTTAATTAGTACCTTTCTTAATAAAATCTTTCATGCTGGGCTTCACTTTTATTTTTTCTTACTTCCTATAGAGATTCTCATTTTAATAAGTGAATTTAAAATAACACACTAAGCCACAGCCATTATACCCAGTAATGATTCCTGTAATCATCCATTGCTTACTTTATTCTAATGAATGTTTCCCTACCAAAATTAACATTTTTGTTCAGGGGAAAATAGCTGGATTCAGATCATACAAAATAAACATGTGTACTGTCTTGCTCTTTTTGAGCTTGTGTACGTCCTCTGCCTCCCTATTATACCTTTTCTCTGTTACCTGAACTCTCTTGTTTTCTCTTAAATTAATCTAGGTATCTTGTTGATTCAAATAAGTAGATTCTTTAAATTTTTAAGGAAAAGGAAGTAGACTAGCCAAATGCATTTTGTTTTAAAAACTTAAACAGTGACATGTTTCAGTTTCTTGAGTATCTGGTCTATTTGTATGTTAATCAAATGATATTTTATAAGATCATTTGTTTAGGTGTATAAATATTACCTTTCCATTTTTTCATGAGTCATAATTGTTGAGAATTTTTAAATACCACCTTGATGTATTTGTAGTCAGAAAAATTTTCTGTCTCTATGTCTGTGTGTATCCTCTGATTCTAAAGATAAATGAACTTAAAAATTCTGAAAGTTCTTACAATAATGTCTATAATTTTTCTACTTTTTGATTTAGCAAATCAATGCTGTTTAATAAATACACACACCTATCTATTCATAGAGTAGAATAACATGAAATTACCAGAATCACTGTGAAAATAGCAGTGCTTCTATATAAAAAGTATAAATTAGTACATGACTATTTAGAACAAATGGCTCACAGTATATCACTTTGCTCTTGTATCGTTTCACAATGAGATGAAATAATCTACTTCACATAATTTTGAGGAGGAAGTAAGTATAAAATTAGCCATTTTAAAAAGTGACAAATATATTCACTAGTAATACTCACCTCCTCCACCCCCATTTTTTTGAAAACTGTAAAATAAAATAATAGCTAAAAATAGTGACAGGGCTTCTTAGTATAGTTGTGGAAATGATGTTTACGAAATGATTATTTTAAGAAGGTATGGTTTTAGTTGTTAGCTAACTAATATAACTATATAGACTTATAATTAACCACCCACTCACTTTCCCCATGATTCCAAAATGATAGGTACAAGTAGCCATTTGTTGTACTGTTTCTTCGGGGGTGGAAGTGATGGCTGAAGGATATAGATAGCACTGAGGATTAATTGCATAGAATGGTACCTCACTTTCTACCGTTGTTACTCGTCTTTCCAGTAAATGGTGGACAAAAAATCAAGAGAAAAGTGAAATGAAATTGCTTTTCCCATTTTGCTTTTGCTATATTTTTCCCTGAGATTCTGTGGAAATGTTTTTGTTGTTGTTGTTTGTTTGTTTTTTTAGTTTCATGTCATGGACGGTATGGGAATGTTTTACATGTTCTCCTCTGTCTTTTCTTTATGCCAGCTTAGCTTTAGCCATTGAGAAACTAGATCAGCGTGGAGGGAGCTGCCCTGGCCTCACGTTCTGGGTGCTTCCTCCTCCTGCCTACAGTTCTAGAGGTCCACAAAATGACCATCTCCTTGAGCCTTATTCATTCATTCAGCACATAGTTTTCTCACACACTACTAGTGTAAGATACATTGGGAAACATCAAGATAAGTAAGAGGTGATTTCTGCTTTCCCAAATAAGTCATTTAACAATATCGGTAACAGGCTAAAAATACATGTTAGTAAGAGGAATGAATGAACTAAGAATACACACAGAGGAAATCAAAATGCTTTTAGGATAGGAACATAGGAAGGCTTCATGGCAGAAGAGATAATTAAGCTTCAAGTCTTTTTTCCCTTTTGAGGGAATGTTTGTTTTTCATTGGAAGTGATTACATATCATGAAGGCCTCTGGGCATCATTGATCAGTAAAATTATAGAAATATTTAGTCTGAAAACAGCATAAGATTGAGATGTCAAGTATATTTTTATTGTATATTAATACTTCTTGAGCTTTTCTCATAGAATTTTTTAAATTTAATGGTATTAAAAGTGAGAAAGTGACTTACCAGCATACTCTTATTTATTTTAGAAAACGGCTTTTTAGCTCTTATTAAATAAATTTTATAACATAAGTTCACATTTCCTATTTCTACTTTGTGATAATCAAAGCCCCAATGTGGGCCTTCTAAACAGACAAGAGGTATGAGAGTCTTGTAGGAACATGGAGGCAGGACAGCAGCCGTGGTGCCGGAACACCCGCCTTGCCACACACTTTCAGCTCAGCAGTGATGACATGAGCATAGCAATCATTAAAATTTCCCAAAATGTATATTTGTTTCTTTTCATAAGAGAAGGCAAGGGATGGGAGAGGATAGCAGGAAGGCATTACTGAAGGAGATAGCACAAAATGTAAGCGGTGGGAGGTTGCTGGTTAACATTTAGATTAGCAAGTTAGTGGATTTGTTTCCTTCCAATTTTAAAGATACTGACTCATCCATTTGAATTATGGTGACCTACTTTCTCCCTTTAAGCATTTCAATATACGTATCCTGCTTTCTAGCCACTGTAGAAACATATATGAAGATATGGATTTAAAGAAAGCAATAGGCAGCCCTACTGTCTTCAGTAAGATGTGACTACAGCTCTTACTTTATTTAGAGAAAACTTCTGACATTGAAGATGAGGAAAACTGCAGGAGAAAAATCCCTTAAGCCACCAGGCTCTTTGAGGATGCATATCTGGGACATGTGCCAGGAAGTCACCTACCTCCTTGGGCCTCAATTTCTTCATCTGCAGAATTAATGGGTTGGATTCAAAGGTTGCTTTAGGCATGAAGAAATCATTGTTGGTTCTCTGTTTTTGTATGGAGGGATATCTTGAGTTTTTATTGAGCTCGATTTGTATCTTTGCTATATTTCTTGCTTATCATTATCTAACATGAAGAGAAGGAATCCAAAGAGAAAAACAGAGATCCCTCTCTTTGCGCTCCTCTTTTCACCTTACCATGGCATTCAGAATCAGAGCGCAGTGTGAAGCCTCTCCTTGCTGACCTGGGGGTGGGGGGAGGAGGCGGGGGAGCCGAGATGGGGAACTGTGGGGTGAAACTTGCTATTGTTTGTCGACTTCCACCCCATGCCCCGTGTGCGGCACCTATAAGGCATCAGGATCAGTTTTACGTGATGGGCTGGCTTCACCTTTGCCACCTCTCCCTCCCTCCCTGGTTCAGGAGCACAGCCTTCCTTTACACCACAGCCCAGTTCTGATTAAGAACTAGGTCCGAACAGTAAAAGTAAAATACGGTTTTGGAGTCTACTATAATCAGGTACCTGAGGGATAATCAGAATTTTATGCAGGTACTTGGCCCCTTGAATTTTCCATATCTACTTGAAAAATATTGAAGTCTTTTTACTCAAAATCTAGAGTATTAAACAAACTCAAAAAAACACATTGACTCTGATTTCTATCTCCCGTTTTCCTCAACTCAAAAATATCTTCTGGGTTAACTCTTCATTATCCAAGGGTTAATCATTTATAGTTCTCTAAGCACTGCCTCCACCACCTCTCTCTGCTTCCTGCTGTTTATGTAATGACTTCTGAAATGGGTTTTTTGTTATCCAAGAGTTTGAAGCTAATTTTGGATAAAGTGAAAATTTGTGGATTTTTTGCAAATTGGATTGCTCTTTGCCAATTTCATCCCATTTTGGGGGTACTAAGACTGCTAAATTTCAGCAGTTATTGTTAATTCTAAATTACAGATGGCAATAGAGCAGTGAAATGGCATAGAAAGTTCAAGGTCACTCAGTGAGCATTTTACCCAGTACCTTCAATTTGTACAGTATTATCAGTCTGTGCACCTTTACCCATTCAGAAATGCCTAATGGATGCCAAATAATTACACAGTAATGTCCCAATTATAATGAATTGATGAGAGCCGGAGAAAATTATATATTTGTATTAAATTTGTCATAAAAATACATGGGGGAAATGCTGGCAAGAGAGATTTATTTTTAAAGAATAAATTCTTAACCTTGAGAAGGTTAACATAAGAGTCAGAGTAATCTATGTTTATAATAGTTAGCAACAATATTTTAGAACATAAATGCCTTTATTTTAAAATCTTTATATTTCTTTTATCTCTTTCAGGCTAATTTGTGTTTTGTGGATATTGACAACCATTTTATCGAGTTGCCTGAAGAGTTTCCACAGTTCCCCAATAAAGTGGATTTTATCCAGGAACTCTCTGAAGTTCTTTTTCAATTTGGAATCCCTCTTGAGGGCAGCCTCCATTGCAGTGAGAATGCCACCAAACTGAAGAACCTGGTTCTGAAAGACCTGGTCAATGACAAGAAGAATGGCAATGTCTCGGCTAATAACATCAGTATGTATGAGTTACTGAAGGGCAATGAAACGATCGCCCGCCTCCAGGCTCTGGCCAAGAGGACCGGTGTGACTGTGGAAAAAATGGACCTTTCTGCCTCTCTGGGTGAAAAAGACAAGGATGTGAAACTTCAGTGTGAAGAGACAGAACTAAGGGACTACCAGCTCAACGTACAGCTCCGAGAGGTCTTTGCTAACCGCTTTACGCAGATGTTTGCAGATTACGAAGCCTTTGTGATTCAGACTGCCCAGGACATGGAATCCTGGCTGACCAACCGGGAACAGATGCAGAACTTTGACAAAGTAAAATGAACCATAGTTTCCCTTTTAGTAGTTCTTAGTGGGGTATTTTACTGGATTTTGTTCACTTTTTTTAAACACAGATTTTGTTTCCTCTCTTCCTTTCCATTAAGAACTTTATCAGTATCTTACACTAGCTAAAATAATTTCACAGGAAACAAATCAACTAGCTAATTAAGCTGGTCATTGAATCATGTTTAAATTGCCTTTAATCTCATTTTTTAATTTTCTATACTTTGAAAAATCTTGAATTATAGAAACTCGAATTTCACAGGTTTTTCAAATCTGTTAACACTACCTGACCTTGTAAGAATTTCATTTACTCTTGTTTTAGGATCAAGCTCAGTTATATAAGGCCTATTCCTTTTCTTAAGCAAACTCTTAACCAACTGAGCCACTCGGCCCAGCCCTAGGCCTATTCCTTTTCAATAAATCCTTATTTATATTTTGCCTTCAACCTATAATGAAATCACAACTTGTCCATGTAAAGGTAACAAACAGTTTAGTTTTAGAAGCCAAATTTTTATTTAGTTCTAGGATCATAAGAGAGTGAATGAATTGGGTTTTATGATGGTAAGTCTAAGGCTTTGTTCCATTTTGGAGGAAGGGAAGACAAAATAGCACCAGCTTTCGATTGTCCTGCTGACATTGAAGCTTCTTTCTAACTAAGATTTACTATAGAGATTCTTTTGCCCGATTTTATGGACATATCCACCATATTTTTTTTTTTCCAGAGAAAAGCATTTAGGGATGGGCATTAACTCTTTCAGGTCACCAGGGTATATTATAGTTCAATCCCCTGCCTCTGTGATTGCTGAGGCATGATATTGCTGTTAGGATGAATTATGGCTTTTCCCTAAATGCTATCTCTGTGTCATGAAAGACCTCTCAGAGGGGTGAATACATTCTAAGAGGCTAATCTACAATCTTGGAACATCTGACAAATAAGTATGAGTAAAAATATTCCGTTCGGGTAGATAGCAATAAAAGATTTTCCGATTTCATCAGATGTTTTTTCAGACGGAGGATATAAACTATGTTGAACAGTTAAGTTCTGGTGCAGTTTATGTTTGAGAAAACTTCTTTAATAAATTAAGAAGCCTTCATTTCTCCAAATGTATTCCTGCTCTTAGGTTCCTTTCTCATTAAGCTTACCCATTTTTCCACGTTTTTTCCTATCCAGCTTAGAACTACTCTGTGTACACTCATGATTTGTCCTTGAATTCAAATTCTTATCTGGATCAAGCACTAGTACTTTCTTCTCTCTCAATCTTTGTGTAGCTTCAAACTATAAATGGAATTCTTCTTATACAAGCCCTAGAGAAATGAAAGTTTCCTGTTGGATTCCAGAAGGCCTATAATCACCTCATTTTTCACTAGGAAGATTTACAGGACCATTACATACTAGTCGTGCAAGCCCGTCTTTGCTAACCTTACATGTTATAGTCCGTGAGGGTCTGAATATCAAAAGCCAGACATTTGGCCCACTTAGGGAAAAAAAGGTGTTTGCTCTATAAAAAGTAAACTTGATGTTTATCTGTAAATACATTTTGAAAGGTGAACTGATTTCTAGAGACTACTGTGAAACTTTCTCTGGCTATTTGGATTTATTAATATGTGAATACATCTGAACTATGAAGGCACTTAAATTGAGTAAGTGGGTTTTTGTAAGGAAATTTTTAAAAGGCTTCCTACATTTCAGAATGAAAAATAAATATGCGAGGAAAACAGGGACGCGTATTAAGGAGAGCAGCCTTATGTCAGAATTCACCCTTCCATCCTTCCCCCTCCTGTCTTCTGCCTCACTCCTTCTATCTAATGAATAAAAAGGCAAACCAACCCAGCAGCTGACATAGTAATTCACTTCCAAACTTCAGCTAGCACCAAGCTGCAACTAGAATTCCTATACACACGTAGCCCTGAAGAACCAGAGAAAAAAATGAGCATGCTGAATTAAAAACTGATTGCAGTTTACTGAACCATTCCATGCAGCAGACACACTGGCAGGTAACGGGAACGTGTAGCTGGTAACATGCTTTCCAACGGCTTGGCTGGCTTTGAAAGTTTTTTGGGCAATACTTTTTCTAGCTGTTAAGCCCCAGATTATTCTGTCTGCACAGGTCTGGAAGGAATTTGATTTTGAATGAACCTCATCCATCAGTCACTAACAGAGTTGAAGCCTAGAAAAAACATCCACTTACTTGAAGAACAAACAGACTTCACCTATAAACACAAACTCCATATTGTTTTTACTTAAGGTTATTACTTAAGTATATATCATTATTATATCAGGTAATTACCTCACCATGGCCTTATGATGTGGCGGGATAGTGCATAGACTAGGAATATAGGAATAGATAGCAGAGGAAGTTATAGCTCGCAAGGGAAAGGGGTCAAATTTAATGGTAAGTGAAAAGGATGACTGATGATTGTGTAGCAACTGACCCACCATCTTTCATTAATGATGCTCTCTTTTCTACATAATGGCCATGAGAATCGGAATGTAAATCAATTTTGAAAGGTAGGATCAGTGCTAAAGATCTAAGTGACCTAAATTCCTTGCATTTAGAAGAAAGGAAGGAAAAGTGAATTTTTAAGGATTTTTGAATTTCAAGTGTCAGTTTTATATAAGATTAAAATGACCTTGGCAACAGATAATTTTTGGATTTATCATGTCGTGTTGAGATGGTCTCTTTGCACTAATAATTTTTTAATTATCTCATTACAGGCTTCCTTTCTGTGTGACCAGCCTGAGCCATACCTGCCATTTCTTTCACGCTTCATTGAAACACAGATGTTTGCCACCTTTATTGATAATAAAATTATGTCTCAGTGGGAAGAGAAAGAGCCTTTGCTTCGGGTCTTTGACTCTCGGATTGAGAAGATAAGACTGTATAATGTAAGGGCCCCCACCTTGAGGACTTCTATGTATCAGAAATGCAGCACTTTAAAAGAAGCAGGTACATTTGCCATCCCCTTGAAAGTTAAAATCCATGGTTATTTCTTTTTATACATTGTTGGCCTTATAAACCACAAAATTAATTTTCAGTTTTAGACTTCATACTTAATCTTTGCACAGTATCAAGAGGTCCTTTCTTTAGTTTAGTTTCCTTCTGTTTCTGTGAGTTAATGTCCATCCAGTTGCTACTTGAAATTCCTCTTGTCTTAGAAGAGGAAAAGCAATGACAAACTGAATGGCTTCTTAACTACAGGGTTTCTATGATTTTTGTCTTATTTTCTTTATTGCCTTAATGGAAAAGAGACGTTAATTTCTGTCTTGCTGTTTATGTTGCCTTTTTACTTCTCACTTCTTTTCTCTTTATCCAGGAAGAGATAAGCATTCATTTAAAATAGTAAATCGGAGATGCTGCCTAATTTACATAACTAAAACAGTATACTGATTTTAGAGGTACCATCAATTATAATAGCTTCATTTACTGAAATTAAATCTCTGGATTCTTGTATTCAAATTAGAGGTTTTTCAGCCCTGACACCAGTTATTCCCTCAGAGAATTATGAGTCTTGGCCAGCCTTGTTTGGCAGTGTAATATAGTCCACTAAAGAAATAATCTTATTAATAGTCAATGTTTACTGAGTATTTACTAGGTACTGGACATTTTACCCAGTGTTTTAGATGCGTTTTTGCATTCGATTTTAATGATGTGGGGGCAAAGGCACATTTACTTCTGTTTTATTTTATAACTATACTCATTTTACAGTTGAGAACACTGAGTGGTTAAGTAACTTGCTTACGATTGCGTAGCTAGTGATTGGCGAAGTCATGATTTGAACCCGGGTTTGAATGACTTTAGCCCCTGAAACCTTACTGCCATGTTAGCAGTACATTCAATAAAGAAACATGTGAAATGTATCAATCCATATCGTTTTATACATTTATACCTGGTTTCTAACTCTTTATTTGCAAAATACATTGGTATTTTCACCTGAGTGCCCCCCCCTTTTATTTCTTTTCCTTCAAACATAGGCGCTATTTGAAAGCAATTTTTCCTCTGGAGAAAAAGGAACCATGTGCAGTTTCTTTGCTCTGCCTCCCCTTGCCTTTCTCACTTGATTTAAATAGACCAAAGTCACAGGAGTTGTGATGCTGTAGTTGTAGCATATTTAAGGAAAGTAGCATATTTATGTCGCCGTAGAGGTCTCTCTGATAACTCGCTGGCATGTCACCCTATCTTATTCCCACTTAGGGTAGATCCTTGGAGCCCTTCAGGAAGTGGCAATTACTTCTGTGTTTTTGGAAATGAGGGAGTAGAATGAATGAAATTGTCTATGCCAGTTCCCAGAATAGTGTGACTTTCAGTGCTTTAATGGCCATATGAATAGTATAATGCCTTGTTGAGCCAGTTTCATTCCTCCCTTCCTGACAGAACTTTTTTTTTTTTTTATGATGGAACTAAGCATTGATTCCAGAAAATCTCTTATTTTGTGTGCTTCCAGAAAATCTTTTAAATTAAAATAGATTTTTCTTTCAGCCTCTCAAAAAGTTTGCTCCCACTATCATGACAGAAATTATATAATACTCTTGAAAATGTACCATCCTAGGTTTAACATATATGAAAATGAGATTCGCTAAAGCAGTAGTCTCCCAGGAATTTAATTTATCAAGACTTTTTTAAAAAGTTAAAGGAGGCAGCTGGCTGTGACTGTGTCAGTTCCACAAAGAGGGTGCAGTTATTTCTTTTATCAGGTCAAATTGTCTACCCACCCCAAACAAAAGTTACAGAGGTTGGGGTTTTGTGGTCAACATTAGATTTTTGTCTAATTGTTATTTTGCTTTTGTTTTGCCTCTCACTGAAAAGAAGTTTGATTTGCAGGTGAACTCTTTAGGGAGAGACTACCTGCTGTTGACATTGTGGCACCAGAGCCCTCATGAAGTTGACGGGAATGCAGTTTCTTTTTCTTTGCTAATCACAGAAAATACATTTTGGCACAAACCTTTGAAGTATAACAGGCCCATGACCTCTCAAAGCATGCATTTAAATCATTTCTGAATGTTCAGTATTCACTTGTGGTCTAATCACTGGAAAGTAACATTGCATTCATTATGTTTATGGCAATCTTAAGTGTAAACCCGAGAGTAATTCACTGTGCATTATGATTTCGGTTTTTAAAAAGCATTCCAACTAAAGGAGAATAACTCAGTATCAGATGAATTTCTCTGTCATTTTAAGTTCAACGGAAAAACTGAAGCTGCTTTTCTTTTTTCCCTTTCATGAAGACAGAGGCACTCGTTGGCAGAGATGGAATTTTGTAGTATTTCATGGAACATAAAATTGGCAGGAACTTCAGAAAATTCCATGCCATGAATTTAAGCATCATTTTGCCTAAACCATCTGTTAATTGTGTTTTATAAATATTAGGAAGAATTGAGAGTATAGATAGGGTTGTGCAGAGCCAGGGGCATCGTGGAAAATTAAATATCATTCCACATTAAAATATGGCAATCTTTTGCCTAACATAGAACATATGGATTATGTTTCAAGAGAAGTTACAAGCTGCACATTAAAAATAAAATGAAATTCAAAAAAGTTTTGGATAAATTCATATGGGTTATGAAGAAAAATTAGGGAAGTTTAAAGTAGGTGTTTAACATTTTGAAGTTTAAGACATAGAGGGTAATAGCGACTTCCACAAAGCTTCCCTTGCTACTATCATCAGACACAAGCAACTGGCATGGGTGAAGCATCGATCTCACATAAGATGGTATTAAGAATGTTCTTTTCACAAGAGCAGAGTGTGTCATGGACAGACCCTTCCCCTCCCAAGAAAGAATTTTTTAGACTGTGTGCGATGAATACCTAACAGTACTCAATCTGCTGGTGTAGAAGAGGCAAAATAAACTGATTCTATGAGACATTTATAAAAATGCTTTTTTACTTCTCTTAAATCCCAAGATTAGTGCTTCCCACAGTGTGTTCTGTTTACCACACAGCCACAATCACTGCTTGTTCTCCCGTTTTAGTAACGTCTAGGCAAAGGGTTGGAGACATCGTCTTGATTCTCAAATATTACATTTCCTCTTGAAAATGCAGTTGATAAAAACATTTAACATCATATTTCTTACCAGAGACATAATTCACTATTTCTTGTGTCTTTGAGACATCCTCCTAACTTTAATGTTTAAAAATAGAAATGATGAGTAATTCCTATCTTTAACTTTGCCCTGTTTTATTCTTCAAAAGGTCAGTTTCTTATCCTCTGGACATTTTCTAAATGCCTGCTTATTTTTTCTCTGCATTACCCCTCTTGATCTAATAAACACTCGTAAGAGACTCCTACTAATGAGAATGTGACCATGGGTAAAAGTAATAAATTTCACACAGTTCCTTGTTTTCACAAATGGAGAACCATGAATATTTAATGGGCCTTCATACAAAGTAATATAAGGCTTCTGTGCTTGCTTTTTCCTTGCCTTTACTTGTCTTTCAGCTCAAGGAAAATATTTTATTTGCCATCATTTTCTTTGATGTTGTACTTAGAACCATATTTTCATTAAGAATATTGAATTTCCCACTTACTGGAAACCGTGCCAGTACTGAATTACAGATTGTTCAACCCCACTGCACTGCTTTTGACAAAGGTAGAAATATCAAGAAAATTAATCATCCAGTATTTACTTAAAATTAACCTTTTTATACTTACATTATACTGATTTCTGAAGAGCTTTTGTAAAAATATATTTCAGAGTGTCAGAAAGATTGAGTTCCTTGTTGGTGCATGAGTGGAAGAAGCATTATTTTTTAAGGCTTAGCCAATGAAATGTCTCTAATTTGTTATAAATTTAATTTATAGCCCAGTCAATTGAACAGCGGCTGATGAAAATGGATCACACTGCAATACACCCACATCTACTTGATATGAAAATTGGTCAAGGCAAATATGAGCAAGGGTTCTTTCCAAAGTTACAGTCCGATGTCTTGGCAACAGGACCAACTAATAACAAGTAAGCACGTTCTTTACTTGAGTAGTTGGTTGAAAATGAATGAAGGGTACAGTAGTGCTTAAGCATTAAACATCCTATCAATCTGATTATTTTATTCAAAGGCCAAATTAATCCATTTGAAACATGGATTGACACTCTGAGTATCTAACGTTTAATTTCATCATGTAAAAAAAAAGACACAGACTAGAGATTTTTTTTCTTTTTTTAGGTAATGTGTCTTTGGGAATAGTTTCACTTTAAATGACTGTTTAAATATAATGGTAATACTGTCTAATAGAATTAGAAAAGTTATACTTTGATTATCTGTATTATTTCACTATCTGTATTAGTTTCCTAGTAACAAAGTACTACAAACTCAGTGACTTACACCAACAAAAGTTTGTTCTTTCACAGTTCTGGAAGCTGGAAATCCAAAACCAAGGTATTGGCAGGGCCCTGCTCCCTCTGAGGCCTCTGGGAGAAGATCCTTCCTTGCCTCTTCCAACTTCTGGTAGCCCCAGGCATTCTTTGGCTTCTAGTCGCATAACTCCAGTCTCTGTCTTCATCGTCACATGGCTGTCATCTCTCTGTGTCTGTGTTGAAATTTCCCTTTTGATAAGGACACCAATGATGTTGAATTAAGGCCCACTCTAATGACCTTATCTTAACTTGATTACATCTGCAAAGACCTTATTTCCAAATAAGGTCCCATTCACAGGTATCAGGGTTTAAACTTCAACATGTCTTTTTGGGAGACACAGTTCAACTGATAACACCATGTTTGTACTTTTAAAAGTATCTTGTGCAAAAATTACAAAACAACGAAAAATAAAGGTAAACCCTGTCATTCTTTATGAGAGATGATTCCATTTAGAAAATAACTGACTGTGGTTAGAATTGAAAACAGTTATTTGGGTCTAGGGGAGTTCTTGATTTTAGGTGAATACAAGTGTTTTATTAACAAGCGAGTAATAAAGAAGTGTTTTACAAGAAAGGACACAAAGGAGGGTATTTATGGGGAATAGGGTAAGTTGGAAAGAAAGAGCTTTGAAGAGGAAAGCAGCAATTCCAGAATTTAGTTCATTCTTAACCACTAACCATCTTAGGAACCTTGGACAAGTTGGAATTACTTGCCTGTCTTCTCATCTGAAAATACTCTTAACATTCTACAGCGTGTGAGCTTATTAAAGAGAATCAGAGAAGGCCAGGGGAAAGAAGCCAGGTCATAGCAAAGAAATGAGATAGAAGACTGATATGAAGATTTGGTACACAAGATGGAAGTGGTGTTGAGCCACCTGAGTTTTCAGAAGACAAGTATAGAGTCAGTGAGGGCAGTAAAAAAGAGGTGGAATTATGCCTTTTGACTTAAGTGGCCCAAACTAAGTAAGTAATATGAAGTTTCTTAAAAGATGACCTTAAGAGTATGACGTTTCTCCCTTTTAGATGATCTGTTGAACCATAAGTTGCAGAGTTTTTGGTACTGAACTTTTTATTTCCCAGAATGCTATTAATAAAGCAGTGATGAAAATTTCCAAATTTTGTAACTGAGACCTGTAAGGGGTGGAGATTTATAATGATAAATACTACGCTCTGAAAGGAAAAGAAAGAGCAGTATGCACAGTTAATTTACAGGGTTTCATCCTCCACTGCAGAGCTGTCCCTGCTTTGATAAACACTGAACTTAGAAATGTGTTAATTGATGTTGACAGTTGTGGGGTTCAAACTGTCCAGGTCATGGTATAGATACAATGTCCTATTTTTCAGAAGTGGATGAGTTTACATCAGAACAAATTAGTCATCAGTTTGTTCATTTTTTTTTCTTACTTTGTAAAATACCCTAATTGTTTGAGTCACTTTGATACAAGTAGATTAATTTTAATAATTTTTATTTCCTTTTTGATTGCACTGGATTGCTCATTCATTCATCTGGCAAATATTTATGGAACCCCTACTATATGTGAGGCACTGCCCTGTTCACTGGGAGTCTAACAGTGAGCAAAACAACAAAAATCCCTGCTTTCAAGTAGAAGGAAACAAGCAAGAAAGGAACTTAATATGTAAAATAAGTAACCTGTTAGATAGTGATTAGATTTATGATGAAAAATAAAGCAAGGAGGGAAGTAGGGAGTGCTCAGGTGGGAAGATTTCAATTTTAAAATCTTACTGCCATATTTTCTTGCTTTTAGTCTTATATATAATCTCAGGATTTCCCATGTCCACACAGAGCCCCAAGCATCACATTTTCAGGTAGATTGTAGTCTGAAAGAAGAACGATCACAGAACTAATTGCAGGGTAGAGATTTATAACCAGGCCTGTGTAAGTGGTTGATCGACTGTTAGAATTTAATATGCTGCTTACAAGGCAAAAGCAAATAAGCGATCTTTAGTGATTCAGCAGATGGGATTATCTTTGGTAAAATTATGCTTAGTACATGAGGTTTAATAATGCAAAGAATAAATTAATTACCTAACAAGACCAGGAATGTGTGGTCTTTTATTTTCTTAAGCAGGTACTCATTTCCCTGTTTTGAAAATAAAATTATGGCATTTTGTCCCACAGAGTGTATAGTGAGATGCTAGTTATATTAGATAAGTTAATATTTGTCCACTTCTTTACCTAAGCCTTTTCCACTTTTGCCTGCCACGGGAAATGTTCTGCCTTTTGTATTCATCTCCCCCTTCCCTTTATTATATACTTTCATTAGCTGGCATTTATGTCCTGTTTCAGATGTTTATTATTTATTTGAACCATTCTACCCAGTAGCCCTAATTTTTTAAATCCCTAAACAAATTTTACTACCTTACATTGACTTTTCTTGCTACAGAGCTATTTCCAAGGCCTCCAGGTCAAAAATCTCTACCCAGGTCTTTATACTTTTTTATTTTTTTAAGATTTTTTTTTTAATTGGGGAATTGTGGGGGGATGGGAACAGTGCTGGGGAATTGGGGGAAGGGGAACAGGCAAGTTGCTGTTGTTTTTGTTCTTCAGTCTAGTTGTGGAGGATGTTGCTTCACTGGCCCATGTTGGCACCATCATTTCCCAGGCAAGGCAGATCAGTCGCCGGCTTCTGGACGGCCGCTCACATTGGCTGCTGGCCGCTCACGGGGCTGCTGGCTACACACAGTAGCCCATGGCAACCCACTGCCACAGGGGCTGCAGCCTACACTGGCGCCCCCGACTCACGGCAGCCCAGCTCCAGGTTAAGCTGTTGTTCAGCATCTTAGCTGTGGAGGGCAGTGTCACTGGCCCTCATATGTGGGATCCGAACCGGGGCCCTCTGGCATCCCAAGCTAGCTCTTAACCAACGCGCCACTCGGCTGGCCCTCTTTATACAGTTTTGTTCTTCTTGTTCTTGTTACATATATTTAACTCTTCTCCTTTATTTATTATGTAAGTTTATCAGCTGATGTTTATATTCTGCTTCAGAGTTGTTAAAGAACAAAAATATTCAAGACTCTTGTTGAAGATGGTGAGACAGACTTTAGTCAGGGAGGTTCCATGGTGATAAGTGTAGGGACCACCACAGTGGGAAGGAGAGATTGGGCTTCACTCCAAATACAGCATGGGCAAGTAGAAATTGATAGCCAAGCAGCAGAGTGGAGGAAATTACTAAGAGGAAACATTAGGGGTAAGGGACGACTCTGACTAAACTGACCTACCAGGATTCTTGCTGAAGGCAGGTCAGAGTGATTAGGCATCAGCTGGGGGATGGGGCAGGATGAGGTACCAGATCAGATAAGAGTGATCATCTGAGGATGGGGTTCCTTCCAAACTGCCTTAGAGGGTTCTTGCTAAAACTGGATTTCACAAGGAAGTGCACCAATGGACCTAGGAGATGGTTCAAGGAGCCTGCCTGATTAAAGTTTGGTCAAGGAAACAACCTTTGTCAGTGTCGTACTGGGTTTTTTTCTGGATCTTTTTTTTTCAGTTACTCCAATTTTCTTTGTCTCCTCTTTGCAGTCTTACATTGATCTGCTTTAGGGGAATTTCCAAGGATTCCACTTCAAAGATCTATCACTAGATCTTTGCACATTTTTTTCCTGATACAAACCTGTTCCCTTTTTTTAAAACTACTATAAGAGAGGACATCTTCCTTGCTACCATTTTTATCAAATTATTCAGTGTTCCTCTAGCAGACTGAAAGTTGATGATTCAGAAGCTTGAAGCCAAAGGCATGCATAAATTATTTAAAAAGAAAAGAAGCAGCATTCTCATGTTAAGCTTTTTGTAAATTGAATACTTTATTAATAAAAAAATTTAATAACAAATTGTCAGTAATGCAATATGACTGTTCCTGAACGGCAAAAATGTAAATTCATTTTTTAAACTGTTGTAACTCTGTGCTGTCAAGGATATATACTCAAAAGTAAATAATTCTTAGAATAGTGTGATGACTACATAGTTAAGACCTGAGAAAATTTTCTAAATAGTGTGATATAAAAATATTCACTTGAAAATTTAGAATATTGGAACGTGATAAAAGTACATTTTACAACCACCCATAATGCCATCACCATGAGATGTTAGCATTTAATATGTTTCCAGTACATGGATCCTGGTGTGTGTGCACATGTGTATGTTCACACTTTTTTGTTCGTTTTTTTTTACAAAATTAGAATATTGTTTATACAGTCTTGCTTTCCATTCATTATTATATCAGGAACAATCTCCCATATTATTAATATTTCTAGAAACTTGATTTTTTTAAATGATTATATATTTCATTGTATAGCACCCCCTACTGTAGAACATTTAGATTGTTTTGAGCATATTTACTTAATTCTAAGTAACTGTTGGCTGTAAAATCTGCTATTAACTCAAAAGCTTTTGGAAAAATTATGCATTCAGCATGCTTTTGAAGTGAAAGATACATCCTAATTTCAGGAACATTTAAAAGCCAAAATGTGGGTCTCAAAATGAAGGAAACACACAGTTTGTTACTGCTTACATGCTGTGATGAACATCTGTACACTTAAATGTTAGACTGCATCTCTGATTATTTAAAGTGTATTTATAGAAGGGGCAGGTGATATAGTAGATATTGCCAGTAAGTTGGCTGACAGACATGATATAAGCCCTTCAAGAGTTTATAGTAGAGAGGATTTTATAGAAAATAGGGTTAAGTAAGAATAACACAGTGTGAGAGGTACTACAGTTGGGAAGTACAAGAGGGGTATCTAATTTAGATTTGGAGTAATCATAGAACATGTCTGTGTGCCATCTAAGCTATCTAAAGATGAATGGAAGTTGGGAGAAAACTTCATGGACAAAGGTGAGAGAGCGTATCTCGTTGGAACCATTGAGATGGTTGGAAATAGTTGGAGTTTTAAGGTAGGAATGATCAGAACAACTAAACATAGCAGAGAGGTTTGAGTAAGCTGATAATTGACAAATAATAGCCATTGCATATGGCAGGTAGGGATATCAGTGGCTTTAGTCAAGAGCATTTTCCCGGGAAGAAGATGATTTGAGATGAACTAAAGATCCAAAAATAAATAAGTAGAGACCTTACATCTAAACTTTTCTCTTCAAGCATTTTCACACGAGAAGAGTGAAGAGATTTAAACATAACTATAGAGGGCTGAGAGAGAGAGAGACCAGCATGATTGTAAGTTGAAAGGAAATATTCAATTGGAAGAGAAAAACTGGAGAGAGCAAAGGAGGTGACCAATGGAGCAGGCTGAAGAAGGCAGGAGAGAATTGGTCAGGGAACCAGGTGGAAGAAATAGTTTTGAGCCATGGCCAGAAAGACGAGGTGACTGTGTGTATATATCATTAAATGGAGGGCCAGAGGAAGGAGGCAAGGTGGGTATTTAGTTACAAGTGGAGAACTTGAGGGTAAAGTGAAAGATATAGAATAGCTTTTGAGGGGATTGGGGGAGAGTTGATAAAGGACAGGTAAAATGGTTCTTAGGTAGTCATGAGTGAAATCAAGAATGAGTCTACATGAATAGAATAGGGAAGAGAAAGGGTAGTATTCAGCCAAGGTTTGGGGCTCTGTTGGACAGGTATGATAGAAAGCAGAGGATCATTTCGGAGGAGATGCTATGAAGTTTTTAACCTCAGTTTTAAAAAAGTATTGACTGTGGTGACGAAATACTAAAAACCATGGAACTACATGCTTCAAATGGGTGATTGTATGGTACTTAAATTATATCTCAATAAAGCTGTTATATTTAAAAAACAGAAAAATAACTATTGTTAGTCTTTTGTTTTGAACAGTTCATTCTTTCTCTTTTAAAGGTAAGTGGCCCCATTTTTTGGTTTGGTTGTTTTCACTGACACCTCCTGTTTTTTCAGTCGCTGGGTGAGTCGGAGTGCCACCACACAGCGCAGGAAAGACCGCCTTCGCCAGCATTCCGAGCACGTGGGGCTGGACAACGACTTGAGGGAGGTATGTGGGCTGCCTTCCTGGGGTACCTGATGCAGGAGCCACGCTCCAGGCTCACTTGGCCCAGCAGGTGTCATTGTGTAGGTTCTTCCCCATTCTTTGTATAAAACAGTTCAGTTATATTAATATTTTAAAATAGTAATCCTTTTGTACTGACTTATAGCAGAAAACACCTTTGCTTCCATTTTGTAATTTCAGTACATTAAAATAAGGCTTTAAAACAAGTCTCCATAAGTACAAAGCTAAGTTGAAGTAATATTTTTGGTCTGTATGTGTCCTGTAAGGAAAAAAATTTTCCAGAAGTGTAGACATGTCTAAGTTTCAAGCATAATTTAAACTTAGCGAGTAAAGATGGATTTGCTTCTGCTTTGTCCTTGGCTTGCTGACACCATTTTAAAAGTTTTTTTTTTAATGTTTATTGTTTTAAAATTAAGATCTTAAGCTTTATTTGTACTACTTGAAAATAAAACCATAATTATATATTTGAATAATATTAAATAAGTTGATTATTTCTTGTGATCAAAAGAAAAATCAGAAGATCTGTTAACTATTTTCTAAGCTCAGATGTGTAGAAATAAAGCAGAAAACATCATTCCAAATATATACTGCTTTCTGTTGATGTGTTCACACATATATGATTTTAAACATTGTTTTAAGAATCGAAGCATCATCTCTCTAGTGCTTTTCTTTGTGCTACCGTATTTTCTTCTCTCCCCTTTCTTTTGCTGTGACTTTATCATATGCATGCCTGTTTTGCTTGTCTCTTTCTCCCATATCCTTTTCTTTTTTGCTTTTCTGTCATTGGCATTTCTCCATCCTCTTAGCCTCCGGGGGAACTTGTGGTCTGTCAGAACTCCATGGCATTCTGGGAGTGGGATCAGGGTCCACCTCCTCCTGCACGACCTCCCAAAAAATCCTTCTCTGAGTGCTGCCTGGTATGTTCTTGGCCTGAAAGTGCTTTGCAGATGTTCCCAAACCTTGTCTTTGGTGTTCCTTGAATTATCCACATGCGTGAGTACACATAGATTTAGAATGCCTCACATCACCTTGTGACGTTACCTCTCATTTGGCTCTCCACTTCCTCTTGTGTGTGGTACGGTACCTTTTCGTGGTGGTGTGTGCTAACACGAGTGATTCTGTACTGTTGGCAGGTAAAACTGATTATTCAAACTCCTAATCAGTGGGTTTGTGGGGGATGGAGGTGGATTTAGCAAATTGTTTTTCTTCCAAAGGGAAACGTATTAAATATTCAAACTCTCCTTTGTTTAAGCGTTTTGCTGAAGTGATTCATTTTCAGTCAGCGTTTCTTTGGCTAGGATTTATCTCCACAGCACTTTAATTTACTCTTTTTGGTCTATACACGGTCAGAAAATCAGGTCATCAATGTAGAATCTTAGTGCTAAGGGGAACACCTGAGATCATCTTGTTCAACTTGATGTGATTTGAAGTCCAAGAGACTTGTCCAAAGTTAAATGGACACACAAAGGCATCGCTGAGCCTATGGCGCAGGACTCCTGAACTCCAGGCCAGTACTCTCCCTGGGAACCCTGCATACCAGCCGGCACCAAACAGCTACTCACCTCAGGGCAAGAGCAATTTAGGACTATTGGTTGTAATTTTTTCCCATTATGATGTATTATCACCAATTAACTTCATAGTGGTCTTCTCTTCACAAGCTCCAGTTAGAGGAACAGGATGTTTCTTAGAAAATTTAGGGAGAACCTGTACTAAAGAGCAGTTAGTTCAGTGTTTATTGGCTAATAGGACATGTTTTCATAAGTACCATATTTCCCCATGTATAAGATGCACCTTTTTTGGAAAAATTTGGGGTCTAAAACCTGGGTGCGTCTTATACAGTGGTTGTAGATTTCAAATGCCATAGATGGAACTGAGGACGAGGCAATATATGAAGACAGTGATTTGTCATCACACACAGATGAGAACAAGCTAATGGTTGGGAGTTTTGACAGTGATGAGGAGTTGTATGAATTTTATGATGAATGAAACTTGAGTTCAATAACTTTATGTAATACATTTNCAAGCTAATGGTTGGGAGTTTTGACAGTGATGAGGAGTTGTATGAATTTTATGATGAATGAAACTTGAGTTCAATAACTTTATGTAATACATTTTTTTTCAAATTTCGGGACCCAAAATTAAGGTGTGTCTTATACATGGGAGCATCTTATACATGGGGAAATACGGTAGTTCCTAGTAGTTTGTTACGTTTGTCTTTGACAAAAGTGAAGAAGAGCATAGTAGGACTCTCAGCAGAAATCTGAGGTGACTTGCCTCTGCAGTGAAACGGACTTTATTATAAAAACATTCCTTGTGAAATGCTTCTCTTTTTTCTCTATTTTCACCTTAAAATACACCTTTTCCTCCTGCTGCATTTTGAAGAAAGTCACGTTTTTCTCATCACTTAGTTATTGTAAAGGCACTGCTCTGTTTTGCAATACACAGAGGCAGCCCGTTGCTGTGGGGAAGGGCCTGTCCCACCTTCTGTATTCTTTCTGTGCATGCTCTTGGCGTGTTGCTCATTCTGGGGCTCCAGCAGAGCTGCTCAGGCCCTGCGGAGCTCACTGTTGCCTAACAACCATCCCCGCCCCATGGGCATGGTGCTGGGTGCTCGGTAAATGTGGCCCCTCAAAGGACAGCCCCGTTCTCGCTTGTTTTCACTTATGAAATAGAACATAAATTTTAAACAGTGCTTAATTTTTAATCCAATTATTGACTTTAAAAAATCTAATTATTCATATATTTCGGGAAAAAAGAGAATGCCCGAGGCTTCTTCCTACCCTCCTGCCTGATGGTGCTCCTCACTCCTTTCCTTCCAGCCGGCATTTCTTCCTAAACCAACTTTGATATGTAACTTTTCTTTAGAATTGAGTCTCATGGTGATTGTCTCTGCATTTGCCCAAGTCCTAGAGACAGGGATTGAGACTGGGGGAGAAACTGAGCCTTGTAGCATTCACCATTTGACATTTGTTTTTACCAGCCTTTTATCTCTGATATGTAATATTCCAAAGAACAGTAGCACAACCTGAAGTAATAGGAAATGCAGTTATCATAATTCTCACGTAGGGTCCCTGCCTTATACAGCGGGTTGGTTTTTCTGAAGCTTTTCATTTCATGCTTTTATTTATTTGAAAACTAACCTTCAGGATGTTTTTGATAGACCTTGTTACACTTAATTTCCCTCGTGGTAATAGTTGTCTCTCATTCTCAATTTTCCATCTTTCTTTGACCCTCTAAAAAAGATTTAAAGCAGAAGGAAGTATACACAAGTGTTAAGAGGACTAAATGCTTGTAGAGTTCATTTGATTTTTAAATTTGTCCTTAAAATTATTGCACTGGAAAGGAAACAGATTATTTTATTAATGCAGCTTTTCATCAGGAGGGTTGGGAAGTAGCAGCTAAACTAATCAGTTGAATCCCTAATCAATGGGTTTTTTTAAAGATTTGTACCAGTTTTAGTGGACTCGTTTTCTTCCAAAGGGAAATAAATACACAAACTCCCTTTTATTTAAGGAATGCAAAGGATTTTACACATCTTCACTTGTAATTTCAAATTTCCCCTTAAGATAGTGAGATGGATTTCACATATGTGTCTGTGGGAGGATGCGCTGGCTTGCAATCCCTCTCTCTCCCCCCAACAAACTGCTAGTTCTACTATATAATTTAGAGTAGTTATTCTCTAAATATGGTCCCAAGACGCGTGGACTTTTTGGGAATTCTTCCCTATGGTCCTGATACAAACATAAGGTATCTGGATGGGCTTTTGCAGATGGCATAGAAAGAGACAGCAGGTATTCTGTGCTAATCATATGTAGAGATTTTTTCCCCCCCCTAGATATGCACTAACCAAAGGTTAAGAGCAGTGGACCGGGTTTCTGTGGAACTCTCTGAGCCATCACTGTCTCTGAAAGTGATACGATGTTTCTACTTTCTCTTGATTGTGGAAGAAGACAGGGGAGGGATGTAGGAAACATGTCACAGAAAACAAGAGGCCTCCTGCATCTGGAGCACATGATACTTTGCAGAGTGATCTCACGGCCCTTCTCCTGACGGAGGTGGGCACGTTTTATGCCCATTTATGAATAAGCAAATATGCTTGAGGCCATAAAGTTAGTTGTTGCACCTAGATTCTAGAGCTCCTGATTTTACTGTTTGGACTTGACTAGAGCAAAGGGCTTGGTTACAGAGCTAGAGGTATGTTAAGTTGCTTAATCTGTGGGGAGAGGGAGGAATGACGGAAACCAGATCTGAGGATCACTGGGTTCCTGCACAACCTTGAATTTATAATCCAGATGCTCAGATTTGTTCATCCAACCGGGAGCCTGACTAAATCACAACATTGGGTATTCCCAGTAAAAAGACTCAACTAGATGAATTGCCATCTCATTCTGAATGGGTTTTAACCAGATGGGGTTTCTGTCACTGTCGTTGCCACAGGGGAGGGGGTGGGAGGTACAAATTCCTCTGCCTTTTGGCACACCACAACTTGAATTGCTGCTGCACATGTACACTTATGGCCTTTTTGCATCTTGTTGTTCCTGCACTTGTTTGTCTAAGGTTAAGTAGGTCAGAAGAATATCTGATGTCTATGCATTAAAAATACTCTTTAATTTTTAGAAATATATGCAAGAGGCACGAAGTTTAGGAAAAAACCTGAGGCAACCCAAATTGTCAGACCTCTCTCCCGCTGTGATTGCACAAACCAACTGGAAATTTGTAGAAGGCTTATTAAAAGAATGTAGAATGAAGGTATGTATTACCCACTAATGCGAGGAGGCAGTGTGCATTCACGTGTGCGCCACGTGTGAGGCTGAGATGAGCAGTCAGCCGCCGTCTGAGCCTGTAGCTTCTCTAGAAAAAAACTTGTACCGGGGCCTAAACCTTGTGTGCTCTCTGCTGAGGACATGAACCTCCATGGGTTCTCCATCACCCCCAGAATCAGTGACAGGGGAGCCCCGCACAGTTTTTCTCACCTTTTCAGCCATTGCTGTTTTCCTCTCCAACATGACTGGGTATTAAGCTTGTCAAGGGTTGTGTTGGAGATGCTGTCATCTTACGCCAAAGGCAACACATTTTTTCTGTGTGCCTGTACATGCCTCTGTGTAGAGCCCTATCCATACCCGTACTTGTGTGTATATCCATAAGGAGGAAGACCTTAGCTGTGTTGTAAGTTTCTGTGTATTACACACTAGTCTCCTCTGTGATATCTGTTTTTATCAGAGGTAGGAATATAAGTTGACAAAACTCAACATCATTTTAGCCAATAATTTCATTCATTTGTTTGACAGTCATTCCTTGAGGACCTTCTCTGTGTATTCAATAACTGCACAGCTTTCAAAGCATCAGCAGACAGTGCTGAGTTAGCCAGACAAGGCCCCTGCCTAAAGGAACTAGATTCTCTGCATTTTATAAGAGCAGCTAAGACTGCTACAGATTAACATACTTGAAACTGATTTCCATTTCCTTTCCACTGCATACTCCTGAGCAGAGAGAGATAAAAGAGTAAAAGAGGAAGGAAAAAAAAAGGCCTGGTTTACTCACAAATTAGAGTTCTCAAAAAAATTTGTATTGTGGTTTCTGCCTAAACACAGTCAAAACTCAGTGCAGGAATCTTTAATATGTTAAGATGCGGGGCAGTGGGTTGCTAGTTGTGGCAGGATGGGGTTTCAGGTTCTGACAGTACATTTCCTAGGTCTGATGTAATTCCCCAATGCTGCTCAAGTTAGTAATCTGAAAACTATCGTACATAAACACTTACATGGGGATACTTTAAAAGAGTATCGTAATCTCTCTCTAGTGACCCTCTATATACATAATATTACTCCAGTTATCTGACTACAGAGATTAAGACACTTTTCCCAAGGTGAAGAAAAATCTGCAGTTAGATATACGAAGGGAAGCCAGGTCTCCTGATCCAGTAATGGCTTGTTGGGTTTTGGCTTCCCTGCCGAGACAACACTTGTGACCACACATGATGTTTTCAGACAAAACGCATGTTGGTGGAGAAGATGGGCCACGAAGCCGTGGAACTGGGCCATGGAGAAGCAAACATAACCGGCTTAGAGGAGAACACCTTGATCGCCAGCCTCTGTGACCTGCTGGAAAGGATATGGAGCCACGGTTTGCAGGTCAAGCAGGTAACAGTCTCAGAAGGCCCTGGTGACATGGCCGCTTAGGAGCTCTGTTAGGAAATGTAACAAGGAAAAAAGAATGTCATAAAAATTAAAGGATATGTTCCTTTGTCACGGGATGACTAGGAATGCGCCACAGGCGTTTTAATTCCAGAAAAAGAAAACGTAACCCATGATTAGGAGGCGCTTGGGGCTCTTTCCTGGTAAACAGGACAGGATGAAACAGCACATTCACTGCAGAGCCACATCCCCTGTAAACTCCATTAAGTGTCTGCTTTCATTGGAGTCCAGGGCAGAATCGCAGAATATACAGTTCTTTACCGTTTTATCTAGCTATTCAGAGTGGAAAAAGTCAAATGGTTTCTTTGCTTTTGTCCCTCTAGTCTTCCTTTCTGTTTTTGTTTTTGGGTTTTTTTTCCCTGTTGTGTACATGTTTCTTCTTCCCCTTTTCTCTTTCTCCTCTTGCCCCAATTTTCTTCTCTCACTGCCAGTCAATATATTCAAACATATTTTGCATATGGATGTATACAAATACATTCTGTGCTGCTAGAGCCTTTTAATTCCGTGGCTACTAGTGTGACTAGTAGGGACAGCCCTAATTACATACCTAAGTAACCAAGCTGAAGTCAGAAATCTCTGGGCCAGCACTTGGGGCCTCATGCTTAGCAGCTGCCCTTCCCCAAGCATTGCCAGTCTTCTCAGTGAGGCAAAGGGTGATGCTCAGAATGTCATGCTGCTAGGAATGGATGAGCTTGAATCTCCAAACTTCAGAATGGCCATTTCAGTGGGGATGGTTTTGATGAGAAATTATTTTTTTAATGAATTATTTCTTTTTTTTTTTTTTTTTTTAAAGATTTTTATTGGTGAATTGGGGGGATGGGAACAGTGCTGGGGAATTGGGGGAAGGGGAACAGACAAGTTGCTGTCGTTTTGTTCTTCAGTCTAGTTGTGGAGGATGTTGCTTCACTGGCCCAAGTTGGCACCATCATTGCGCTCTTCCCAGGCGAGGCAGATCAGTCGCCGGCTTCTGGACGGCCGCTCACTGCGGCTGCTGGCCGCTCACGCTGGCTGCTGGCCACACACGGTAGCCCATGGCAACCCACTGCCACAGGGACTGCAGCCCACGCCGTCGCCAGCGACTCACGGCAGCCCAGCTCCAGGTTGAGCTGTTGTTCAGCATCCTAGCTGTGGAGGGCAGTGTCACTGGCCCTCATATGTGGGATCCAAACCGGGGCCCTCTGGCATCCCAAGCGAGTTCTTAACCATTGCGCCACTCGGCCGGCCCGAATTATTTCTTATAAAATAAAATTTTTTATGTATCTTGTACTTTCAGGGAAAGTCAGCTTTGTGGTCACATTTAATTCAGTTTCAGGACAGAGAAGAGAAACAAGAGCACCTTGCAGAATCACCAGGTGAGAGTTCACTGATTCCATTGTTTCTACAGAAGTGGCAGCATTGGACCATGTGAAGAATCAATACTGTGTGGCTTTGTCTCTACCTCTTTCTCTCAAGCTTGTCAGTAGTGAGGTAAAGTAGAAGGAGCAATATTGTCTGCCAAGTGTGAGAGCTGGGAAGAGTCACCTGACCTTTCTGATCTTCAGCTTCCTCAGCCACAAGATAGGAAAAATAATATTAGCTAGGCCAAGACTAATGATGATCAAATAAGATAATGTGAATTGTAAAGCATCATACAAGCACAGCTGGTCTTTTAATAATGTCGTTTTGTTCAATGTTGCTTCGTTATGACATTGATGAGAAGAAAAATTAATTTCTGACCGGGTCCACTGTCTGTGTGGAGTCTTTTCTGGGGACTCTGGTTTCCTCCTACATCCCAGAGATGTGCCCATGAGGTGAACTGGCGTGTCTCCACTGTCTCATCTGAGTGAGTGTGTGGGTGTGGGTGTGGGTGTGGGTGTGAGTGGAAGGGTGTCCTGGCCAGGGTTGGTTCCCGCCTGGCACCCTGAGCTGCCGGGATAGGCTCCAGCCACCGGGACCCTGAGCTGGAATAAGTGGGTTGGAAAATCATCATCTTACTTGTTTTTATTCATCTTTCTTAAATGTATGTATAACTTATATTTATTTCAGTGTTTAATATTAGAAATGTTTGGGGTCTTTATTTAGAAGTTTGGTGATGTTTTGGTAAAAATATGTGCTGTAGAAATATGCTGTAGGCACTTAATTATTGTTTATAGCCTAGGGTAAAAATTGGCTTCGTCATATGCCATTTAACTCAAAGTTGCACTTTCTAAGAACTTATCAATGTTAAGTGAGGACTTAGTATATACCTTACTCTCAGCAATATTAGGGTGAAGTATATAGTGATTTTTTTCTTAAAGATAAGTTTTATGACCATCATTAATCTTTCAGGGAAAATAATGTGTATATGTTGCCAAAATCTTCAGGAGTCAGATTTCTTCTTCAATTTGTAATAGGATATCTCAAGTTAGAAGTGTCATACTTCTTTAGCTAATTCTAGTTATGTAGGGTTCCTAGACGTTCTACCTACTGTGTATTTTTCACAAGGAGCTTGCTTTTCTTTATGTAAAATAGCCATCTGTTTCACAAAAAGTAGAAGTAAAAGTAGAAAGCCTAGTAGAGATAAAATGCTTTATACTGAATCAGCTATTTGGGAAACTTTTCTAAAATTATGGGGGTTTTTTTAGACACTCAGAAGTGTAAAAAAGTAATATTTTTACAAACTCATAAGCCATCCACCAGCTTAGGAAATAAAGCATTTCAAATATGATTGAAGCACCCCATTTCCATTCCCCTCACTACCCCTAACGCACAGTACTCCCCTAAATGTTGTGTTTGTTGTTGGGAAACTAGTTTTTACATCTATCCAATGAAACAGCTCGGAATATGAACTGGTACCACATTGCCCTGGCGCCCCTCTTGACAGGATGTTAAGGTTTTAATGCCCCAGAATGTAACTATATTTATAAAAATTGAGATCAAGTTAAAAAGCATTCTCTAGTGTCCATTCCTTTGCCCTTTTCTCTACTGAAAAAGTAAAAGTGCATTGGCATGTGTTCTGAAACTGTCTGTAACACTTACCTGTGTTCCTAGAAAATGCAGCTTTTCAGCCCATAAGACCGTAACCAAAGTAGCTTACCCTAATTAGAAAAAATAAATTCCTAGGAAGAAACAGCCATTCGTAGGATGAAATGTTGGAAAGCCAGGCTGCGTTAAGACAGAGAGGAGGAAGCATTTGGCTCTTGTGCCAAATGAGGCCTGTGAGAATGTCCAGCTGTTAGAGTAAGCAGCTGCGGGCACCACCAGCAGCTTCGTGGCTTAGGCTGCTGGAGACCAGAGACCCAGCTGTTGGCAGTGGCCTTCAGTCAGTTGGTCAGTAGTGGGACCAGCAAAACTCCGAGGTTAAGGCTAAGAAATGCCAAATGTGTCAAAGCCCCATGCAGTCACTATGCTCCACTGTCAAGTGTTGACAAAGGGCTAATGAAAGAAGAAGGAACCCAAGCTAAGTATTGTACTGATCCTAAATAGGATTATATAAGCCATGTAGCTTTTGAAATCAATTTATTGTCTATTTGGATGAATGGATTTTATAAATATTGCTCTAACACTTTGGATGACTCAGCCCATGAAGTTAGGATTCAGAACTAGGACAGTGTGAAATATATACATAAAAACATCAGTTTAAAAATAAAATATTTAATTACTGAGAAACTGTGTGTTCTAATTATACAGAAATTAGCAGTTCATTGACTTTTCTGCTTTTAAATCTGGGTGGTTTGTTTGGCTTGGTTTGGCTGTTCAAAAAATAGTTTTTGTTTGCCAACTGTTAATTACAATAAACAGACTGCATTTTTATATTAAGGAAACATCCTCCAAGTCCTTAGAGAGTCACAGTGGGTTTGAAGGCTGCTCTTATTAGCATTGAGGCAGGATGAGACTAGATGACAGCTCATTACTGTTTCTTCAGAAGCAGCACTAAGCAGGAGTCAGAGATGTTTTAAGGGCTGCAGAAGAACAGAAAAGGCTTGTCTTAGCAAGAGGGTAGACTATCTTAACTTTTTTAATAGACTTTATATTTTAGAGCAGTTTTTGGTTCACAGCAATACTGAGCAGATGATACAGAGATTTCCCATATGCCCTCTGCCCCCCACATGAATAGCCTCCCCCATTATTAACATCACCCATCAGAGGGGGTACCTTTCTTACAATTGATGAACCTACATTGATACATCATCACCCAAAGTCCATAGTTTACATTAGGGTTGTTCACTCTTGGCGTTGAACTGTGGGTTTAGACAAATGTGTAATGACATGTAGTCCCCATCATAGTATCATTCAGAGTACTTTCACTGCCCTCAAGACCCCTCTGCTCTGTCTATTCACCCCTTTCCTCTCCAACCTCTGACAATCATGGATCTTTTTACTGTCTCCCTACTTTTGTCTTTTCCAGAATGTCATATAGTTGGAATTATAAAGTATGTAGCCTTTTCAGATTGGCTTCTAGCACTAAGTAATATGCATTTACGTTTCCTCCATGTCTTTCAGACTATCTTAATTGTGACCTAGTCAAACTTTGACTAAGTCACTGCACCTAGTACTTTGAGATCCTACTTCAGAGAAGGGATCTCAGAATGCAATTGATCCTAAAAAGAGGACTGTTCTTGACACATCACCCACAAGTTTCTACATTTAAAAATGGTGGCCAGCTTAGACATAGGTGTTGTTCTTAAACCTTGCATCCTCAAACAAGGTTCCGCTAAACCAGTAGGTCTCAACCTTCCTAATGCTGTGACCCTTTAATACAGTTCCTCATGTTGTGGTGACCCCCAACCATAAAATTATTTTCGTTGCTACTCTATAACTGTAATTTTGCTACTGTTATGAAT
>NW_017731960.1:565939-685090 GCF_001890085.2 Hipposideros armiger | reverse complement strand
CCGGTGACTCATGGCAGCCCAGCTCCAGGTTGAGCTGTTGTTCAGCATCTTAGCTGTAGAGGGCAGTGTCACTGGCCCTCATATGTGGGATACGAATGGGGGCCCATGCCAGCTCTTAACCAATGCACCACTAGGCCGGCCCTTTAAATGGATTTTTAAACTGATTGGCAAGGGGTGGGGTAGGATGCAGAAAAGGGTGGAAATACTGCTTTTAAGTGGTTTTTCTGGATCTAGCCCAAGAATTTTGGGTCACTCTTCAGTCATCTTCATCAGAAGTTTTCTATTAATTAACTTACCTGCCTATAGACTATAAGATGGTTCTATAAAAATAATACATATAGTCTTCACCCTCTGCGAACTGGCTATGTGTGCAGTAGCATTGATTCAGGCACATATATAAAGGGAATTCCTGTTGTCTATTGCATTTAAGTATATTGAACTAAGAAATAGTAATAAGAGTATACATTTAAATAGTAATAAGAGTATACATTTAAATAGTTTATAAATTTCTCTTCTGGAATAAACTTTGTAGAGATCTTAGATTTTTAGATCTCTAAATTAAAAGTATGGCTTCACTCCTTAACTCCTATCTGCCTTCTGTTCATAAGCTTCTAAACTGTTCCCTCCAACATCACTAATAAATTACTATCTTAGTTTCCTGGGGCTGCTGTAATAAAGTACCACAAACTGTGGCTCAAACAAGAGAAATTTATTGTCTCACAGCTCTGGAAGCTAGAATTCCAAAACCAGAGTGTCAGCAGGGGTGGTTCCTTCTGAGTGTTTTGAAGGAGAACCTGTCCCATGCCCCACTCCTAGCTTCTAATAGTCTCAAGAGTAGCTTGGCCTGTAGATGCCATTTTCCCTGTATTTTCACATCACCTTTTCTCCACACATCTGTCTCTATGTCCAAATTTTCTCTGTTTGCAAGGACATGAGTCATATTGGATAGGGCTACTTGGGGAACATAATTAAAACCCTAATGAGTATTGTCCACTGTGGTGTCATCATGCAACTATTCCATTAGCAGATTATTCACAAATCTCTATCTCCAGCCCTGGTTCCTAGACATCCATCTTTGATGGTCCATTGGGACCTCAGACTCAACATATCATAAAACAGATTCATTATCTCAGCACCTCTCTCCTGTCCATATCAGGCTTTCTCTGTTCATCTTATTTAATGGCATTAGCACCCTTCTCGCAGTCAAGCTTAGAAGCTAGAAAGTCATCCATAATGTAGCAGAAAACCCACTGGACATGACATCAGAACACTCTTCCCTCTTTAATGAACATATGCAATTGGGCTGGTTTCTTAACCTCTTTGAATCTCAGTTTCTTCATCTGCAAAATTAATATTTTTAAAAAGTCAAAGGAAAGTTATAATTACATAAGTTAATATGTATTAAAACATTTATATCCATACTCAATATTGTTTTTGACGTGAATCTTGCTTACCCTTTACATCCACTCATTAAGTCCTGTATTTTCTCCTCTTTGTTCTCACTGGTTGCCACTGTCTTAGTTCATCCACACACTGGCCTGTGCAATAACTCCTAGCTAATCTCTCTTATTTCTATCACTCTAGTTAACTAACTAAAAAATACTCAGGAGCATATCAGCAGCATATCATTTCTTTGCAAAATCTCTACCCGCTCCCTAGGATTTCCATAAATGTCTAATTTGTCTTTAAAGGTTCTGTCTTCTGGCCCTAAATAGTCTCATCTTCTTCAATGAATATTTGTTGAGCATATATGTGGTATGGGGCCCCTGGTAGGCCCTCTGGGTATTTTAAGAATAAGATATGACCGAGCCTCAAGAGGCATATTGTTTCAAAGGAGTAACAGAAACAGAAATGTTCAATTGTGGTAAGTTTATGATGTTCAGTTTTACAGGTCCTGTTCAAGAGGGAATAACATCTAATAATAGTGTACCTAGGGCAGAGAGAATATTCAGGAAAGATTTCACACAGCAACAAAAATTAAAGCTATATTATATTTTATTTTATTTACCGAGAGCTTACTTTGTGCCAGGCACTATTCTAAGTGCTTTACATCTATTTGAATAAGGTAGGTACTGTTAGTGTTTTCCCAGTTTGCAGATGAGGAAACAGACTATAGACAGGTTAAATCTCTTACCCAAAGACAGTGAGCTGTTAAATTCTCTGTAGGATTTGAGAAAGCCATGTTCTTAGCTATTAAGCTATACTGCGCTCAATCTAAAGTGACAAGTAGGCTATAAATAAGAAAGATACAGAAGTGTTAAAGGATAAGCAAAAGACTTTAGTAAATTGTATAGAGACATGAAAAAGTACATCGCATGTATAAGGAACATTGATCAGAGAAGGGTGGCTAGAATATAGGGTCCCAAAATAGGATTTCCTGAACATGCTTAGGCCTGTGAATGTGCTTATTGTGGTTGCTGTTGTAAATGTCAGCCTCGTTTATTAAGTCTCTCACCTGTTCTCTGCTCCCAGAGGCACAATTCTTTTTTGTCATGTCTCCCTCCAGCCAAGTTGCTGATTACAGTTTCAGTTCCTTTCTCCTGCCTCATGATCTTTTCTTTTTTCTTCTCTCAACCTCTCTCTTGTCGCTCATGTGGCCCTCTTTCACGCTGTCTAATCATCTGGAGTGTAGAGGCATTCTCTGAGGTATTTCACTTTCCAAAAAGAGAGATGCACCTTCATTAATAACCCACTTATGTGGCGGTAGTCTCAGACAGGAAGACTAACATAGCACATTACCTGCAAGTCTCTGGAACAATTTCCTAGTGTCTTTTACCTCCTGGGTATCAAGATGAACCAGTGATTTCAGTGACCCATTGAAAACTCCCTCCCAACACTGCTGTGACACATGGCCTATTTGTCACCCACCTGGTATGGAAGACCCTCAAAAGAGCTTTCTTTAGGTTGGCCTGGCCACCTTTTCTTTGTCCTGGCAGCCCCAGTAGTACACGTTTATACCTGCCAAGTGCCAGCCCTGCTGCTTTCACCAAGCGCCAAAACATGTGACCCTAATACACCAAAACGTTCCCCGTCTTCCTTCAGCCCCAGCTTCAACTACATATATGTATTCTGGTATTGCATCCTAGCCCCCCAAAGTAGAATGGATCTAAAAACTGAGAAAATACGGGTTTAATATACAGCAAAACCCACATCCTAAATTCTAATAGCACCAATATACAGTTTGTCCCTTAAGAACTCAGGGGATGGGCACTAACCCCCTCCATGCAGTCAAAACTTCACGTATAATTTTTGACTCCCCAAAAACTTAACTAATAGCCTACTGTTGATGGGAGGGATGCCTTACCAATAACAAAAGTAGTTGATTAACACGTATTTCGTATGTTATATGTATTATATATCATATTCTTGAAATAAAGTAAGCTAGAGAAAAGAAAATGTTATTAAGAAAATCATAAGGAAAATACATGTACAGTACTGTATTGTGTTTATCGATGCCTTAAATTTATATCGTTTGTTTACAAGATGAATCATCTGTCAGTATCCGCATCAATATTGTCTTATATGACACAAAACACTGTAGATGTTTACACGTATTACTAACACTAGACATCAAAAACAAAAAGATAATGTGAAAAAGAAATTCATACTTACGTATTTACAGATATAATGATTCATGCATTGATAACAAAGACGCAACAATATGATTGCTTTATGGTAGCCTAATGACATCAGTGTGATTGCTTCTCAGTAGTAAGGAAATCTCCAAAAAATGTTTCAATATATTTACTGAAAAAAATCTACGTATAAGTGGATCTGCACAGTTCAACCCCATGTTGTTCAGGGATCAACTGTATTTGCTAAGTGTGGTGATGCAATTTATTAATAGTTTTCATTTGCAGATGGAAAAATAGAAATAAAGGAAGAGCACAAAACTCCACAGCGTCTCACTTAAAGTGAGATTGAGCACTCTAACTATAGTACATTAGCCAGTAATTGATTGTTTTACCTATTGCTGTGTGAGAGAATAACCTTTCCTTCTTTTGTAAATGTTATTTATTCAGGTTTCATAAGAGACTCATGCACATTATACTTTGATATTTCTGTTCAGATTCCTCACTTTGCATGATATACATACTGTAGTTTGGATTCTGAACTTGGAAGTAGAAACTTAACCAGACTAGAAAGCTTAAAATCTTAGATTTTTCCTTTTTAAACACTTTCAGAGTAGAGTAAGTCCTACTTAACATCCTCGATAGGTTGGGCAACTTTAAGGGAACTGACACATAATGAAACCAATTTTACCACAAGCATCTCATCAATGTTATAACAAAACAATGTTAGTCAAAGACCTGCTGTATAGGGAAATTGTGTGATGGCAATTCATGAGCCCAGAAATGATTCAAATACTTAGTAGCTAAATTTATAGACATTGCTTTCATGTAATTATCCAGTGCAATTAGAGTGAATAACTTTAGAAAATGACTGGCCTTTATGGCCAAAATTTGGACACATTGCGTTATTTGCTAAGTGGGCTTTTATGATTCATTTTAAATTTACAAATGCAGCCACAGATTGACTAGAAAGAAAATAGCTGGTTTACTGTATTAATAAAGTAGCAACATTCGGGAAAAAGAATTTGAGCTTTCCTGTTGTATTGTTGTATTCAAAATGTGTTCTTATCAAAGTAATTTCAAAGTATTTATTTGTAGAATGTGAATTATGTAAATGTTTTTGTCCTGACTGTTATTTTTCTAATACTGTGCCAATATTTTTCTACTCAGTTGCCCTGGGACCAGAAAGAAGAAAATCTGACTCAGGAGTTATGTTGCCAACACTCAGGGTCTCCCTTATCCAAGACATGAGGTATTTGTCCTGTGTGCTAGCATATGGTGATAGCTTTGAAACGTTCATGGCTTTCACTTAAATCGCTCAAATGAGCAATAAAAGTGAATTTAAGGTGTTGTGTATCTTTTTGTTTATGTAGTCTCAAGAAAACATTTGTATAATCTTGTTTATTTTACTCTTATACAATTATATTTTTCCTGACATTAAATCCAAGAGGCAAATGCCACTGAGGAGCTTTTTAAGGATCCCTAAATTATTTTACAACTTCATTTGTTCAGTGTTTTAAAACCTCCTTAAATACCTGCTGCCCATAGATACAGACCAAAAAAGTCTGCAAATAAAGACAGGTTACTTGGCAGAAAAACTGCTGTCAAGTATATTTAATTTGAAGCAAATGCAAATCTGAGAGTTATCACTTGAAATTACTGGTCTTAGAAATCATTAGAAGGTATCAGGATATCTAAAAAGATTTATTGAATGAGGAAGGCACAGGCTTTTTAAAAAAAATATTTTAGGTACAATACTTAGTCAATTCTTAAAATATATGGGTTTAAAATGAACGTTATAACACTTTTAATTGTTCTTTTGTGGTTTATTGCTTATTAATATTATTTGATGTTTATTTGATTTGTCAGATACTTGCAACCGCAAAGAATAATTTTTATTAGTGGCAGCTTAGTGTCGTAGTAACACATCCTGGCTTCACCACTTATCAGCAGTGACATTATGCAATATTTGTAACTTCTCTGTCTCAATTTCCCATCTCTCAAGTAGAGATAAAAACAGTTACCTATCTTATAGGACTGTTATGAAAATTAACTGAGTTAGTTATTAGTGTAAAAAGTTTCAAGAAGACTTGGCTTATAGTAAGAGTTCAGTAAATGTTGGTTTTTATCTCAGTCAGTTTAGATATTTGTATCTTAAATGTCATTATTCCTTGGTAGATGAAACGTAGTTGTCCTCATGTGGTTTATGATTCATTTTGATGGTCAGCATAAGGGGAATAGTTGTAACTATGAGGGAAAGATGATCTCCAGCTGTCTTAATGGAAACGTAAAAAGCGTAGTTTGGTTATATAAGATGTTAACATCGGGGAAGCTCAGTAGACAATACCCTGTACTACTTTTATAACATTTTTGTAAGTAAATTATTTCAAAATAAAATATACATATTTTTAATCAGTCCTGGTACAAAGTAAATGTATAAGTGCTGTTATTTTTTAGGTATTTTTTGCTGTTATTATTATAGATATGCAGGGGTAGATAGCTTACTATCTAGGGGTTGATAAGTACAATTCTTGGTACAACTGCTGCTCACCTATTCCGTTGAATGTTAGATCACTGAGCTGTGTGACCTCTCTTGTCTTAACCCCTAAAATTTCTCACCTGGGTTATGTTATTTATGCTCCCTATATTTGACTATTCTAGGAACCTCATATAAGTGGAATCACGGTCTTTTGCTTCTGGTTTATTTCACTTAGCATAAAGTTATTGAGGTTCATCTGTGTTATAGCATGTATCAGAATTTCCTTCCTTTTTAAGGTTGAATAATATTCCATTGTATGTATATACCACATTTTGTTTATCCATTTATCCATCAGTGGACATTGGCTGTTGTGAATAATACTGCTATGAGTGTGAGTGTACAAACACACCTGTTTGATTCCCTGCTTTCAGTTCCTTTGGGCATGTACCCAGAAATGGAATTGCTTTATCATACAGTAATTCTATGTGTAATTTTTGGAGGAACCACCATACTGTTTTCCACCAGTGGCTGCGCCGTTTTACATTCCCACAAGCAATGCACAAGTGCACCAATTTTTCCACATCCTCACCAACACTTGTTATTTTCTAGGTTTTGTTATTTTTTTATTTTTATTTTTTTTACAATACCCATCCTAATGAGTATGGCTTCCCAGTTTCTTAAGGCATACATAGCCATAGCTCTTCACAGACCATATGTTAGAGTCTTCAGCTTTATAAGCTCAGAAACAAAACCATTAGTAAACCAAAATGTAATCAGACTCACTAAGATACTCTTACTAATCTAGAGATTTACTTCAAATACCTAAAAGAGATGGAAAAATAATGGGCTGGATTTGTATCAACTGTCCACTCTTGTCTAGCCATCTATGACCAGGTAAGGGCGGGGTCACAGGAAGCCAGGGAAACCAATTTATTACTTCCCTAACCAGATGACTTGATATTCTTTCACTGATATGGGTAGGTTCTGCCTGAAAGCTAGGTTAAAATAAAAAAGCAGATAAATGGAAGCCTGACCATCCAGCTCCAACCTAGTGACCCTCGTGCTCATGGGACTGATGTCACCTCAGGAAAGCCCCGCAGAAACACTGCCCATGGTTGGCGCCCTCTTTTCTCTGCTTCATTCTTCCTTTTGAAGATGACTTTTTATGTATTGTTCTTATTCATGATATGTTTACTTCAGAGTTGAACTCTTCAGTGGACAGGCTTATTTCCCTATTTCCAAATTCCTGGCCAGTTCTCCATTATAGTCCCTAATTGCTGCCTAGATAGTTGATGTACATGCTTTTCCTTAAAGAAAGCTCGCAAGTCATATTCTAAATTTGATTTCTTTGGATCTGGACAATTAAATAGAAAACTTACTTTCTAAAGATTAAGTAGTATACCCCTTTGAGTCCATGCCCTCTGCTGGGCCCATGCCTCTGTCAGTACCTCACATCTTCCCAAGTTTATCTCTTGAGGCAAAGCCATTGGCAGTGTCGGGACTTGGAGTGCTCAGTTGTCGAGAGTCTTGGCACTAGAAGGCTCAGCAGCTGTAATGAGTCCAGGACAGACATGTCTAAAGGCTGTCCACTTTGTCTTTGTGTCTCAACGACTTCCCAAGACCTGCATAATTGCCAATATCACCAAACTGTCAGTTATAGAACTTTTTTGTTCCAAAGAGAAAGGCTGGGGACAGTAAATATCTGTACAGGTTATCTACATATAACAGAGGAGTATTATCATGGCATTACTGTTATTACCAGTTTCTTTCTAGAGTAGCTATGCACTTATCATCTAGCAATTGAGACTTTTATTCTTAACATCATTTTGTCAAATATAATTAATGATGATGGGCAGAGTAGAACATTATATAGTCCTAGGAGATTGTGAGTTCTATAATCCAAGTATAGATATTCTGAATATGTGAACAAATGAACAGGATGTCTGAGTAAATCCTAGAAATATTCTGTTTACATATAACAATGAAAATAAATTACTTGAGGGTAAGTTGGTGAGTCACTTTGTCTTTTTCTAAATAATGTGTACATACGTGCTTATGAGTAGCTGGCTTTATTCTACACTAAAATTAAGTAGTCATGATTGATTTTGTTTTCCCTGGGAAGGAATACTTTGAAGAATTTTTATGACTGTATAGTATATAAGCTTATACTAAAATTGGCTAATTCTTTTATTTCTCTAATAAATATTATTGGGTTTCATTGGTGATACAATGAAATAAGAACCAGGTTTGGACTCAGGAAATATGGATTCAAATTTATTTAGGTGCTGCCACTCTCAGAAATCATTCCGTTTTAGGGAACAGAAGCCCATTCAAACTGGCTTTAGCAAAAAGGGGGATTTATTGGAGATTACATAAAGGGAGTTTCCAGAATCCAAGCATAAGAATTGTGGCAGCTGAGTTGGAAACAGTCTCGTCACAGGTTACTCTCTCTGTCTCACAAGAAGCAAGTGGTCTCTGCTTCTCCGTTCACATCTGCTGCTTCACGCCTCCTTTCTCTTCCCTTCCTTTCCTGCTTTACTGTACACATGATATTCAAAGCAACAGAGTTTTCTCTAACATAGGCTAGGCCTTATAGGGTGCAAAGAAGGATGTAAGGCTGCTAAGAAGTACCGGGCTCCTTGTCCTCGGGGAGCTTTTGTCAAGCTGAGAAAAATGTACAGCAAGAGAAAACGGTAAAAGTAGTAGGCAGTGCATGATAAATGTGAATTAGACTGCAGAATTCCGTAAATTGGAGAGGTCGGTGAAGGCTGTCATGGTCAAGGAAAGCTTTCCAGAAGAAGCTGGGATTTTAAAAATGAGCAGAATCAAATAGGGAAGCTGGAAGAGAGTAAGTACTTCAAGTAATGGAACGCGGAGTCTTAGAAGTCAACTGCTCGGAATGGAGTTTCTTTCAATAGCAAGAAATGTTGAGGCAGAGGGGGAGTGAGCAGTTCAGGCTATATATCCTGTGGGCTCTAGAAGGTTCTGTAGCAAAAGAATTACATTAAAGAGACAATATTTTAGGCCGAGTACTGACCCTCGTGCCAGTGAGCAAGACAGGCTTGAGAAGCATCTGGCGGCCTCATCTCCCTTGCCTCCTGTCAGGAAAAACTAGCACAAATGCTTCTATGATTTTCCACCTAAATAAAACCAGTTTCAATTTATGTATTCCAATCCTTCCCATTTTCCTTAAACATAGACTGCTTTTCAATTTATTAATTATTTTCTGTCATTCTTCACCTACCATGTCTCCAGATACTTGTTTAAGGTCAGCCTATAACTTCAGTAGATTTTACTGTTTAAGAGTAGGAAGAATACTTAGGGAAAGATACAATGTAAGTACTTACCAACACTCTCATAGGTTTATTTTCAGTGAATTCATTTTAGTATTCCTGGATCGTGTGACATTGCACTCATAAGGGTACCATGTAAATACTGTTGAGCTTAACATGGTAAATGCCTTAGCATTTCCCCCTTGTTGCTTTTAGTCAGCTGTGTCATAATTTGGGAAATGTCAGTAGGGCTGAGGAACAGCCAGTGCTGTTTCATGGGCTCACACTTGGGTTGTCAAGTGCCCCACCACTGCTACCACCACCAGTAAGAACCAGGGTCTAAGGGGAGGGCTTGCTTGACACCAGCTTTCTACACTCATGACCATGTTTAACGATATTAGCACTTTAAAAATAAAATTAGTCTCATAATTTCTGAAAAAAATTCTTAGAGGTGAGATGAGGTTGGCTAAGCCCCACACAAACGGCAACAGCATTTTCTTGTATCTCCTCATTCTGACTTGTTCGTATGCCCCCTCGTTAGTGTGTCTGTGTGATGTGATATAATGCTTTACATCTTGTTTTGTATCAACAGTGTTTGATCATAAATCAGCACTGAGGATTGAGGGCTTAAATTCTCAGATCTAGGGATTGAAAGAAAGGGAAGGAGGAAAGCAGAAAGGAAGAGAGGGAGAATAATGCGTGTGTGCTTCAGGGAGGCTGTTCCTTATTGTGAATACTTAGAATCATCAGAACAAAGTGTCCGCTGCAATATTTATTACAGCTAGGATGAGTCATTTTAGACATAAAAAAAAAATCAAAGGAAGGGATGGTGGGTCACAGTCACAGGCTTCAGTGACTTGCTGCAGTGACTCCGTAGCTTTTATGGCTACCCCTCCTTCAGGCTAGCCCCTCCTGCCCGATCCTTCTCCCCCTTGGGAAGAAAATAATTGAGGAAGATGAAGTTAGTCCCGCTGGGCATAGCAGTGACTTCTACAGAGAATACTAATTTACACATATATGGAACATTCAGTTGGGGTTTGACCACACAGGTTGTTCGTTTGTTTATTTGTTTTGTAGCCACAGTTTTCCAAGTCTTTCAAATTTTTAAGGATTTTGAATTTATCAGTGTGGTACAGCTTGTCTTCTAATGCTACAGAAAGTAAGATTTCATATTTTCCATGTGTTGTCCAGGGCTACTTGAGAATGATTCAGTGGATTAAAGTTGTGGCAGATATTTAAACTATAGAACAATCATTTGGAATAAAAACTTGAATATTTTGCCTGTTTATTTTATTTTCCTGGGGGTCAGGAATAACCAAGTGCCAGCTTAGTTATCTATGAGGCTGAAACAAGAACATAAGACTTGAAAGAATAAATGAGTGTTAAATGCATCATCTTAGCATGTTGTCTGTGTGCTTGTGTTGTAATGGTAATTCTGATGTGGGACTAAATTCATGATTCAGAACGAACCTTTAAGGTTTAATCAACATAAATATTGTATTACCTTTTGCAAAGTGCTGTAACCTCTAGTTCTTTTCCAGTTTAAGGTTATTCTTAGGATTCACATCTTTGCTATTGCTGCTATTCTTTAGGCATATTCAAAACATGAGTGAGATCAAGACTGATGTTGGACGAGCTCGGGCATGGATACGATTGTCTCTAGAAAAGAAACTCTTGTCCCAGCATCTCAAGCAGCTACTCTCTAACCAACCTCTCACCAAGTAAGAGCTTGCCTCTTGAGGCATTTCTGTTTCTATGACCTGTGTGCTTAGAAAAGCAAATTGCATAAGCTCACAAACTGGTTTTATTTTTCTTACGTAGTGAGAAGTCTCGAGGTAGGCAGTCTGCAGTGCGTGCCGTCGTTGATGCAGGCTCTTTGTCCCTCTCCTCCTGGACTGTCCTCAGTGTGTGTTAATCACCTCATGACCGCACGATGGCTAGTCTTGTATAAATTACTGAGTCAAAGCGTATGACTGGTTTAAAATGAATATCACCAACAAATTGCTTTCCTGAAGTTTTCATTCCACTATCAGAATTGCTATTTACTACTTTTTCCTCCTAGTCAGCACTGGTCATCATTTTTAAATTTTTATTAGTTTGATAGACAAAATGGACTCGTGGAGTTTTTTCCCTTTATTTGCTAACTAGATTAAAAATATACTGTTAACTATCCATTGTTCGTTTTTGTAAATTGTCTATTCTTTTCAGATTACAGTTTCTACCCATAGATTGTCTAAGTGGAAGTTTTTACTTTTAATGGAAGACAGAGTGAAACCTATACTATACTATTGATTTGTGCTTGTCTTACCCTTTCCTAGAAAGCTTTATAAGCGGTACGCCTTTCTACGTTGTGAAGAAGAAAGAGAACAGTTTCTTTACCACCTTCTTTCCCTCAATGCTGTGGACTATTTCTGCTTCACCAGCGTGTTCACCACTATCAGTAAGTCTGCAGAATTGACTGTTAAGTGACTAATGGAACAACAGTTCATATTTTTCAAAGTGAGCCATACCATAGTACAGTGAGATAGACACTGTGATGCCCCCTTCCCCCATCGCCCTTCAGGAATGAAGGTTATGCTCCAGCTGCTGCTGGAAGACCGCCCTCAGCTCTCAGCCCTGTGGGGAGTGCCTCACCAAAGAAAGCTACCTGACCCAGGTGAGCCCTCCTGCCGGGGCCGGCCAGCCTCCTGTGACTGGTCCAAGGACTGTCTCAGAACTCACCATCCGATCAGCTGAGGACTTCATTGTGACTGCATCACAGCTCAACTTGTCCCTTCCTGCTTTCTTCCTCACGTGTTGATCCCAGAAGCAGCATTCTGAATGCTAATTTCTGACTCGGAGTCTGCTTCCCAGGAAACCCAATCTGCAATAGGAAATGGGATGGATGTGAAAAGGAATGTGTTATTAACCAAATATTCTTATATCTTATCCAACACACATAAATTCAAAGAATGAGTATATGATAATAAACTGCTACAAGTGAACATTGCTAAACTTTGGTGATTCAGAAGGACTTGAGGATCTTGACAGACGTCGTAGGTCTGCAGAGGAAGAAAATACTGATTAGAGACGTGTTTTGGATAAGCTGAATTACAGCATTTATTCTGTTCATTACTAAATCTTATTTGCAATGGGTCCCCTTCCCTACTTTAGAGAATTTTTACTTGTATCAGTTTGAAGTTGTATTCAGCCGCAAGTATCAGAAACTTAAAAAACAGTGGTTTAAACAAATTGGTCATTTTATTTTTGTTACATAATGAGAAGTCTTGAGGTAGGCAGTCCATAGTGCCATCATGGACGTAGGCTGTTTATCCCTCTGCTCCTAGACAATCCCCACTATGTCCTAATGACCTCATGGTTACAAGATGATTATTGTCAATCCACCTTCCAGCAGGAAGAAGGAAAAAGGGTAAAAATCTGCTAGAAGGGCCGGCCGAGTGGCTCAGTTGGTTAAGAGCTCGCGCAAGAGTGCAAGTTCTGAGCAACAGTGGTTCGATGCCCGGCCCGAGCTGAGTTGCCGCTGAGCTGCCAACAGGTAGCAGGATGGCTCAGCTAAAAAAAAACCAAAAAACAAAACAAAACAAAACAAAATCTGCTAGAAAAGCATAATATTTTGAGAAATCAAAATAAACATCACTAACATTTCATTGGCCAGAATTGTGTTGCTTTTTTGGTTTTTCTATTCTCTGGTAGAGACAAACAAGGGAAAATGGAATTGGAATGGTAAATTGGGCCAACCTATAATATCCATCAGGCTACTATTAGTTTATTAGGCTACTGAAAGTATAAGAAGATAAGATGTTATTTACAGTTTTGAAAGAGAATAGCAGTAGGGGTAGTTAGGACTCTCCAAGATCCTCCTTATATCTGCAGATTTCTCTTCATCTGAGAAACTTTCAATATGAGGAACTGAGATGCTTCGTGAAAGAGCTATTCTGAGTTTAAATAATATTACTCTTTTTCTACTTTATTGAGTAACTGCCACGCATCTCCGGGCCCTTTACAGCCACAGAACTGCTGACCTTAATAGGTCTTTTTCATCAGCTTTTCTAATCCTGTCAGTGAAAGATTCAAATGAGAGAAGCCTGTGGCACCTAAAATAGTCTAGCTCTAACCTCTTCTGCTTTCAGTTTCAAAAGCCATTTGACTCTGGTGATTACTAAACCATGAAACTATGGCCTTTACTCTGACTTTTTCCTTTCCTTCAGCCAAAGTCAGAGGACAGAAAGGGAGGTTATTCACCCAACAGAAAGAAAGTGATTTATGTAAAATTGAGGAAATAAACCATTTATCCCCTTGCTTTTCCTCATCGTAAGAACGCATTGAACCATAAGCCCATATTGTAAGGCTGTATCTGGGAACCTTGTCTAGTAAAATGTTTTTCATCCTACGTGTAGTTCTTTCAAGGAGAGCTTCTAATACACCCTCTTGTGAATGAGAAGAAATCCCAAGAATTAAAACAAAAAATATTAATTCTACCCTGCTTAAAAAACAAGAAAGCGTGGCTCTGAAGGATAAAAATGTGCTAATGTGTTTCAGCCATCTCCATTTTTTAAAGGAAAATGATGGGAGTGTCGTAATGTCTAACTTGATTGTGTTGCTACATTTGAGCAGAAGACAGTGGTAGGACAGTGACATCTAGTGGTGTGCCTTTTGAACAGCTTGCAAAAAAGGTTTCCCACAGCTCTTTGCACCTCTTGATTCTTTTCCTCAGGCCCCTCTGTGAGTCATCTCAATAGCTTTCCAAGTTGTGGCTTATAGACTGTATGTTATATCCAGAACGCTGGTGCCATTGTTTAGTACTCTTGGCTGTGCATATTGAGCTGTAAAATTCGAATGGGAAAGCTCTGAAGTGCAGTGCTTTCAAGCAGTGCCCAAGAAAATCAGCAGCAAGGGGATCCTATCCAAGAAGTCATCCACCCCCTTTTTCATATGAAACCATGCCAGGAACCATGCTCATTTGTACTCGATTTTGGAACAGAGTTAATAAAAACATTAAAGCAATAAAAATACTATATAGCACCGACAGTGTTCATGTCCTCAGGTGAATACCTGGTGCTGATTCCTGAGATTGTTTATAAATGTAGCAGTGATGCATATCACCATGGTGATACGCATGCCATGCATACATGGTGATGGATACGCCGGGGAAACCACCGTAGGTATTATATTAGGACTTATGGCTTATAAACTGGACCTCACCTTTCTAAACTGGGAGAGGTTATGACCTCATCTTTTTGTTTACGTACATCTTGATAGATTGTAAAAAGTGAATTATCTGTGAAAGCCAACTGAATTCTTAATACATATTTGTTTTGTTATCAAGGGAATTTTATTGTAATTTTTAATTAATTTCAGCCATTTTCTTTCAGTGATTCCATATAGGTCAGTCATCATCCCCATCAAAAAGCTGAGCAATGCAATCATCACATCGAACCCCTGGATCTGTGTGTCGGGGGAGCTAGGAGACACGGGAGTGATGCCGATTCTCAAAAACCTCCTCGAAATGACTTTTGAGGTAGGTCCAGCTGATACCTTTCTTAACAGGAACTGCTGTGCAGTTTTACACAAGGGTTCCAGTTTCACTTTTTCTCTTTGCCTTGCGTCAGACAGGATAGGGAATACTCACGCATGCAGGATCATTTTTGTGATCACATCTCTAAAGTTGTCTTAAACACGCTCATTTGTTTTGTATTTTTATTGTCATTATTTTAATTGCTAAGCTCTATTTTTCTGCTTGTAATGGTGCACTGTGGGGCTTTGCCAGGTCCTGTCCCATGATCCCCAGTGCCTTAGCACTAAATGCTTTCCCCACAGTGGTTCTCTTCCTTACTGTAAAATGCTCCCTGCCTGAACCTGGACAAAAGGACAGGAGAGCTGACATCCATGCTTATGGCTTTTAGACCACATGGGGACATTTACAAAGTGATTTTGTAAAAATACCTTTCACTGCTGTAGTTCAGGTCTCACCTGGTGAAGTATTCCCATATGTTTGAGTCCACACGCAGGTTGATCCTGGCATGCAGGACACAGACAATACCTGCTCTTGTTTCAGGAGGGAAGTGGTACTAACTGAACATCCTGTTCTCATGTTCCCTGCAATCTAAGACTAGCACTTTCCATTCAGAGTCATAACACCCCCCAAGAGCCCATTTTGGCCTATCCAGTGAATTTGTAGCCATCTGTATATAAAAGATTAAAACCCTGGGCTTTTCTTTGACTACCAAGTATGGGATATAAACTGCATTTTAGGTCCCAACTCGCGTTTCCCAACTCGCAGTCTGCCCACGTCTCCCCATGCTGCAGCCACAACTAATTGACAAGGCCGTCCTCCGTCCCCTGGTCACTGTGATGCCTTCTCACTGCCATACAGAGAAGGCAAGGGCTTTCAGAACGCACAGCTCTGATGTTCCCAACCTCACACAGTCATTTGGGGTCTGGGATCCTTTTTCAAAATTTAAAAGTCAGAATTTAATGGATATTTATTTTTGCTATTCCTATTATCATCGCTTCCTTTTGTAGTTGTTCATAAAGAGCCAGGAAGGATGTCGATTAACTATGCTTTTTGTTTTATGGTAGCTTCAAAGACTTCTAATGGATGAGGTTTGAGGTCACTTCTGCCTTAGTATTTTATTAGAAACAGAAAAATAACCATGTCAGTGATTTTTTTTTTTTTTGCATCTATAGTTGTTTTTCTGACCTCTCTGAACCCAAATAGCATCCTTTTCCCACTTCTTGAAATTCTTCTCATCCTTTAAGGCACAAATCATTGTCTGTGTGATGTCTCTGGGTTCCCCAGTTAGAAATAAGTGTTCCCTCCCCGGGGTTCTCCTAGCAGTTGTTTCCATCTCTAGCACCTTGTGCAGTCCTCCTCGTTAGATAGTTAATGTCCATTTGTGTGCTGTCTCGTGAGGTGTGAATATATTTGTCTAGCACATTAGCCCGGCACAGTATGCAGAGTGGGTTCTCTGCAGTTAAGTTAGATAGAACCAGAGTACCACAGGTAAAGCTGAGAGGTAGTGGGATGCGATCGGGTACTGAATAACCCGTGGTCCTGTCCCTGCAGTGCCAGAACCTGGGGAAGCTGACCACTGTTCAGATCGGTCACGATAACTCAGGACTGTTAGCCAAGTGGCTGGTGGACTGTGTCATGGTCAGAAATGAAATCACAGGACATACATACCGGTAAGTAAATGTCCTTGGGAGCTCAGAATTCTTTGTTTGAGACACTTGAGACAAGAAAACATTTAAGAATTTTTTTCTTTCTAAAGCTTCCCACTGCCTTCTGAATTTTAGCTTAGTTTTTTGGGTTGTTTTGTTTTTGTTGATATAATACAAAATTGCCCCAAAAAGTCTTTAGAAAAACTGATTGTATTTGCTGCTAATGCTTAGTCCACAAGTGTTGCATATTGTTTTGAAAAAAATTGATGTAACTCTGATTAAGAAAGGAAGAAAGAAAAAAGAAGCTTAAAATAAGCCAGGGAGAAGAAAGGATCTTTTGGAATCTGCTGGTTAAGGCCAGCACTCCCCTTTGGGGACAGTCTCCTGTTTTCTTCTGTAACTTAACTCCCACATTCATTTATAGTTTGAAGATATTCTTTATAGAACTAATCACAAAATTTTAATATAGGCTATGTATGAGAAAATATTAAAGAATTAACTTGGTTAGGTGTGATAACAATGTATGGCTATATAAGAGAGAATATCTTTATATTTTAAAGATTTATACTGAAGTGTTTTTAGGAGTGAAATGTCCTGGTGTGTGATTTACTTTAAAATGCTTCAGCAACAAATGAAGCATACAGCAAAACGTTAAGTCTAGGTGGTGAGAATACGGATATCTATTATACTATTCTCTCTACTTTTCTATATGTTTGAAATTTTTAATAATTGAAAGAAACAACCCACAGACACAAAAATTATGGGCTTCACCCATGATGCTATTTTTTAAACTCTGATTAAAACTAGTAAAAGATTGGCAATTCAGAAATTTTGTTTTTTTGGGTTTTGTCCTGCTAGGTTCCCATGTGGTCGATGGCTGGGAAAGGGCATTGATGATGGGAGCCTGGAGAGAATTCTTATTGGAGAATTGATGGCACCAGCCGCAGATGAGGATCTAGTGAAGCAGTGTCGGACTCCACCCCAGCAGAAATCACCCACCACAGCCAGGAGGCTGAGTGTCACGTCACTAACTGGAAAAAGCCCCAGTTAGTACTGGTTGTTTTTTGGTTTTTTTAATTTTCCAAAGTGCCTCAAATGTTGCAGATGTCATGTGGCCATTTCACAGAAAACTGTCACATTAATAAATTCTGGTAGGAAGATTAAAAAGAAAGAAACTGAGGAAAATTAATTTGGGAGGAGGGACTTTAGAAAAGAGGGAGAAAAGACAAAGAGAAAAAATAAGACAAGGCATTAGAAATAATTAAAAGCCTAAAGAATTTAGATGTTAAAATGAAAACTGCATGTTCTGTTTCAATTAAGCCATGGAAATATGAATCATTAAACCTAAAGGAGCAACAAGGACAGTTATATATGACAGTACTCCCAGATAGCCACCTCTAGCTATCGAGAGCCCCTTATACTAAGAGGGATTCTAAAACTTCTTCTCCCCACCCCCAACTTTCTATAGAAAGGATGAAACAAGGTATTATAAAGAGTAAGTTCTATAGATAGGATACTGTGTTCACATGCCATTTTTAATAGTACAGTGAACTTCTATTTATATTAATTTAGGCTTTAGTAGGCTGAGTAATGTCTCCCAAGGATATTAGATCCTAATCCCCAGGAGCTGTAAATGTTATCTTATTTGGAAAAAGATATGATAAATTAAGAATTTTCAGATGGAGAGATTATCCTGTATTATCCGGAGTGGGGGAGGATGGGGGGGCGTGCTAAGTGCAATCCCATATTCTTATAAGAGAGCAGCAAAGGGAGATCAGGCGCACACAGAGAAGTCAGTGCAAAGACAGAAGCAAAATGGAGTGATGCAGCCACAGCCAAGGAAAGCTGGCAGCTACCAGAAGCTTGAAGGGACAAGAAGCATATTCCTCTAGCCTCTGAGAGGAGCGCGGCCCTGCTGACACAGTGATTTTTGCCCTGGGATACTGATTTCTGACTTCTGGCCTTCAGAACTGTGAGAGAACAAATTTCTGTTGTTTTAAGCCAATGAGTTTGTGGTAATCTATCACAGGAGCCACAGAAAACTAATGCAAAGGCAGTATGATTTAGTGAAAAATCACAAAAGTTTATCAATGAAGTGGTTTTATTTCAGCTATAGACAATAGCCATAAGTAGAGTAACAAAAGTACCTAAGAGGTCCTTAGTTCACTAACAAAGTTGTTTCCTTACATAGTATTAGTCCCAGTCCATTTGTTAGCACATGGCGATATATTCACCATTAGAATATTATCTAAAAAGCCCTCTTATCCTTTCATAAAGTATTCCCCTGATTCATAAATCCTTTCTGCATTCAAAAGTAAACTGTACACCACGCACCCACTAGCAGAGATAAAATTTAAGATGATAACCCCATATATTGTTGAGGATGGAGAGCAGCTCATACACTGCTAGTGGGAATGCAAAAGGAAAAGCAGTTTGGCAGTTTCTTTTAAAAATATACATCTGCTTCCCATCCATTTGACCCAACATCCCACTCCTAGATGTTTACCCAGGGGAAATGAATACCTGTACCTACACTAAGACTGGTCCTCTGATATTCGTAGCAGCTTTCCTCGTACGTAGTAGTCAGAATGGACACAACCCTAGTATCCACCAAGCATGTGATGGTATGTCTCGTCAACAGGATGTTTCTCAGCAGTATATAAAAATGAACACACTGCTGATGCATCTAACAACATAGATGAGTCTCTGAAGCGTTCTGCTAAGCGAAATAAACTAGACACGAAGGACTCTGTCCTATATGATTCCATTGATATTAAATTCTGCAAAAGTCAATGTAGTAACAATAGGAAGCAGATCAGCAGGTGCCAGGGGTTGGGAGCTGGGGAACGGGATTGACTGAAAGGGGCACGGGGGAACTTTCTGGGTTGATGGAAATTTTCTGTATTTTGATTGTAGTGATGGGTACATGACCATATGTCTATTAATACTCACCCAATGGCACACTTAAAATTGCTGAATTTATTGTATGCAATTACGCTAATTTAAAATTTAAAAGTAGATTTCAGCTCAGTCCATCCAAATTATTACAACTTCTGAATCAGTCCAGTTTCATGGGATATACCTGTTTTCAGAAGCCTTACCTTCACTTTTGGTCGTATTTTCTTTCCTTACTCAATAAGCAGAAAATTTTAAATAACCTGAAACTCAGAGATGGGTAACGGTATTTTCTTACAGTGTGTGCAAGGTGATATTTAGAGAACTAAAGGTTTTAAATCAGTTCCAATATACTCCTGATCAGTACAGAGCTCTTTTGGAATGAACAAAGGCTTTTAAAATAGATGTTAATGTTTAAAAGAAAAAAGACTCAGAGAATGCTATAAAAGTAAAAATAAAACTACTAGGTAGCTAAAGAGGCCACAGAATCAGTGCTTCAATCATAAGAGGTTTCTATTTTAACAATTTTTATGCATTGATGTATAAAAAACTTACTTGAGTTTTTCCTAAAATGAATTCAGAGATTCTTAAACACTAGAATGTATAGTTTGTCCTTTACAGTATGCTATGTCAATTAGATATAATAGTTAATCACCACAAGATTATACCAAATGTATACTTTTTCTCTTGTTACCTACTTCTATCTCTGGATTAAGCCTGTTAGCCACTTTTTTTTTTTAAGCCATTCTTGGGGTTTGGGAGGCAAAGGCAGTTTAGATCCCATCCATGCAGCCCACCAAGCTCTCCCCCAAGGACCAGAGTCTAGATGAGCAAGTGCTGGCTGGAGAAAGAAGCAGTGCCCACGTGGACTGACTAGCCAGGAAAGGAAGGCATTCTGATCTTCAGGCGGGATGCCCCAGTGGGCCTGGCATCTTTTCTTTATTTTAAACACAGCAGCAAAAACACAAATTCCAGGTTAGCCATTCAGAGCCTCAGCAGCTTTGGTCTGTGCCCACTAAGGAATTTGGAGCCAGGTGGGATAAGGGAGTGGGGTACCTGAGAATGAAGCTGTGGGCCTTCCCCACCTCACTTTCAGATCCTGGGGACTTGCCAGCACTTGGGGCAGGCACTATGCCAGGTTATTTACACGTAATGTCTCATTCGGTTTTCCCAGTGACCCATATACGAGGTATGCATTTTTCCCTATTTTAGGTTGAGGAAATTCCTACCCTAAGGCAGTTAGACATTTGACCAATGCTATAGATTACTGACAAGTGGAAAGGCTGGGAGTTGAACCTAGGGGTCTCTTGGATTCTTTTCCATTGTGCCAAGATGTCTCTCACTTGGCCGCACGGGCCTGAGGCAAGCCCCTGGCCTAGCCAGCCTGCGCTGGTGAACTGTTTCCTGCGTAGATGGGCACAGCTCATACCCCACAGGACTCTGGTTTATTTCCCTTGTATGAGAATTCAGCCAGTTTTTTATTTTTCAGAACCCAATGCTGGACAGATCCAAGAAGGAATTGGAGAAGCTGTGAACAACATTGTGAAACATTTTCACAAACCTGAAAAAGAGGTATGATGAGCTATAAAACTTAGTGGAGTAAGATTTTAAAGCCTCTTTTATACATGATACATAAGGCAATACAGGGTGTTTTAAATCTCACTTGTAAGCTCTCTAATAACTGCAGAAAGCATGCTTCGTAGCTGTGCTATGCACTTGTTTTCTCTAGTATTTTTCTCAGACATAAACATAGACACCTCACATTGTTCTTTGGCAACGTGTTATGTTCCACAGAGAGGGAGCCTCACGGTGTTGCTCTGTGGAGAAAATGGCCTGGTCGCAGCACTGGAACAAGTTTTCCACCATGGGTTCAAATCTGCCCGCATCTTTCACAAGAATGTCTTCATCTGGGACTTCATAGGTAAATTAAAGCAGATGTATGTTATTGTACAGTCAATGAAATGTTTCTTAGAAAACTCAAAGATCCAGGAATTGAGCAGATAACAGATAATGATAAGGGAGTATGTTTTTAAAAATAAATATCAAACAAGCACCACCCTTGCTTTTCATTCAGTCAACAAATACTTACAGTATCCACAGTATTCTAAATACTGTTCTAGATGCTCCCGATATACATCAAGATGTAAGTAAACAAACACAAAAACCTACATTCTGGTCTGGGTGGGGAGGACACGTAATACACAGAAACATAACAAATATGCAATTTAGCTGGTGTGTTAGCAGGTGATCACTGATCTGGAAAAAACAGAGCAAGGTAAAAGGAAATGGAGTGGCAAATGCCCTTTTAAATGGGGTCATTATAGGCTTTGTTGGCAAGGTGACATTTGAGCAAAGACTTTAAGGAAGTGAGGAAGTGAGCCGTGTAGTGTCTGGGAGGAGGCACTCCAGGCTGAGAGAACCACAGGGCAGGTGCCCCAGGTGGAAGTGCGCCTGGCCCCTTGGTGAAATAGCCATCCGTGTGAGGGAAGCAAAGTGAGGAGAAAGGATGTTGGGGGCGACAGGTATTTACTGCCAGAGACAGGTTGTGTTGTGCCATCTAGGCCATGTGAAGGGCTTTGGTCTGTATCCTGAATGAAATGGGAAGTCATTGGGAGGCTTGGAGCTAAGGGGTGACATGAAATAACACGTTTTAAACGGATTACTCTAGCTCTGTGCTGTCCAATATGGTAACCACTAGCCTCATGTGGCTATATAAATTTAAATTGATTTAATTTAAATGTAGAATTTACTTCCTTAGTCACAGGGGCCCTACTAGTAACTACCAGTTGGACCTTACAGGTAAATGTTTCCATCATCACAGAAAGTTCCATAGAAGTGTGCTGCTCTAGCTTGCTAAACTTTGTAATCTTTATTTTGGTATGCAGTTCTGCTAGAATTCCCAGTTTCTTTAAAGGGTTGATTAATCATTTTGTGTTTTGTAAATAAGGAATAGGTGAAGTAGTTGATTTCATGTAACAGAATTTTTGGACAAAGAAAGGAAAGTTGACAGATTAGGCCCTGGGCCTAGGCATTGTAGGCATTCTAGAATGCCTGGAATATTATTGCTCCTGCTTCTGATATGTGTACACTTTTTTTTTTTTTTTAAGCTGAGCCATCCTGCCACCTATTGGCAGCTCAGTGGCAGCTCAGCTTGGGCCGGAATCAAACCGCTGTTGCTCAGAGCTCAAACCTTTGAGCGAGCTCTTAACCAACTGAGCCACTCAGCCAGCCCCACATACCTTTTTCTCAGAGTTACTGACTCAGTTGCATTTCAAGAGTTTTGTTGCAAAGTGTTAGCCAGCTCTTGTGTAACCAAAACAGAGGGCACCTTCTCAGTGGCCACCATGTGCTTGCTGCTCGCTCCTAGTAGATTCCTGTCTTAACAGTGGAGTCTATTTTTATTTTCTTTTTTTGCCAATTTCCATTTTATGAAGCTATTCTAAAGACAGTACACTTTCCAGCCTCCCAGAATGCAATCTAGATAAGAAAATAAACTCCCAGGAGCATATTGTTCCCCCATGAAGTGTTTAACCTCTCTGTTATGAAGTGTTGATGTGTTCTGTGATGTGACTCTGACTTCCTTCCCCAGAGAGAGCAGTTGCTTATTTTGAAACCACTGACCAGATTCTAGACAATGAAGATGGTGTCCTTATTCAGAAATCATCCTGCAAAACCTTCTGCCGCTATGTAAATGCTATTAATACTGCACCCAGGAGCATTGGGAAGGATGGCAAATTCCAGATTCTAGTTTGCCTTGGAACACGGTACAAAGCCAGTTCTTTTTTTTTTTTTAAGATTTTATTGGGGACTTGGGGGAGGGGAACAGCATTGGGGAATCAGGGAAGGGGAACAGACAAGTTGCTGTCCTTTTGTTATTCAGTCTAGTTGTGGAGGATGTCTCTTCACTGGCCCATGTTAGTATTATCATTGCGCTCTTCCCGGGTGAGGCAGATCAGTCGCTGGCCTCTGGACGGCCGCTCACGGTGGCTCTTGGCAGCTCATGCTGGCTGCCAGCCATTTGCGGTAGCTTGTGGCAGCCCACTGCAGCTCCACTGCAGCCTACGTCGTCGCCGGCGATGCACAGCAGCCCAGCTCCAGGTTGAGCTGTTACTCACCATCTTAGCTGTAGAGGGCAGTGTCACTGGCCCTCATGTGGGATCCGAACCAGTGCCCTGCTGCTCAGAGCTGGCGTCACAAGCCAACTCTTAACTGACGCACCACTTGACCGGCCCCTATAAAGCCAGTTCTTGACTTGCCCTATCTTTGCTACATGTTGACCAAGAGTCCAGAAAGTGTTAAAACCAGATTATTCCCCTTCCAAAGCTCTCCCATGGGTTTCTTTCATTCCAAGTTTCCTTATGAGACTACTGTTTATTGGGTACTTGGTGTGTGTTGGATAAGGCAATGTGCTAAAAACTTTATGTACATTATCTCATCTAATCCTCCTATTGTTCACCACCACCACTGCATTAAGTAGCAACTGATATTCCCGCTGTATAGATGAGAAAATAGAAAATAGATGAGGCACAGAGAAGTTAACAGATTTTCCCAAGGTTACACAGCTAGAATGAGTTGCACCCAAGATTCACACCCAGTCTCACTGCCGAGTCCAGGCTCTCAACCATTACACTGTCCTGGTCCCAAAGATAGGTAGGTAGGTAGGTAGATAGATAGATAACAGGTAGGCTGGTAGATAATCAGACACACCAACACATACACACACATATTTTTACTATGCAGTGCTTGTATGGTGTATATACACCACCATATTAAATTTAATAACATTATGGAATTTTTACTATATAAAATCCTCTCTTTAAGACAATTTCCTACCCCTTTACTTTTTGAAAATGACACATAGGAGCTGTATAATCCATTAATTTTTAACACCTCTAAGAATTGTAAGAAAGGAAACACACAAACCTTTAGAAGATTTTTTTGTGCAAGTTTGTTTTCCTCTAAGCCTGTGGAGGCCCCAAACAGAGGTGCAGGGTGGCCTAGAGACGCTGTCCTTGTTGTGAAAGGCACACTGAAAGATGTTCAGTCAGGGTGTCATAGGTACTTAGAGACAGATAATTACTGTCAGTGTTTAATCAGGACACACGGAAAACAGATTCTGTCCTGAACCAACTGGTTTACAGAACTAAGTTCTGAATTTTTTCATAAAAGGGGCCCAGTTTCAGCTGTGCTTTTCAAGTTCCTTTTGAACACGATCCTTATCTCCTTTTACCTCTTTTTTCAGTTCTGATTTATAGATCAATGCAACCCCTCTTTTGGTTTATAAAATCTGCTTAATATTCTTCTGCTTTGATTTGTTCCCTACTTTATTATGTTGTGTAAATAAAAAAAAATTTAAAAGGCTAGTCACTACTATGTAATGTAGCCTTTCTTCCCAAAAGGTTAGTGTACTTTGGCATGTCTTACTACACATGTCTGAGCAACACCCCTGTAAAAAGGAAATACAAAATGACATTCTGCCTCTTTTTAAAAGTATAAAATCAGAATAATTTCTTTAATGTGCAGAAGTCCTTACGGCCAACCTGTCCAGACCTTCTTTTAGAAACTGATGGGGTTTCCCATTAGCTTCCACTGCCTCATCACTGTATCTTTTTGACCAGGAAATATTCAGCTTCTTGCGTTTGGTTTCCTCTCTGCTGACCTCAGAGCTTAGCTAGATTTTGCCCCATCCAGCCCCACACCTGCCTTCCTGCTGGAAGCTCCCATATGAGCCTTGTTCTGCAGCGAAATCTGTGCTCAGGACCTGTTTCTGTTTGGGTCTGTAGGGACCGCCTGCTTCCACAGTGGATCCCGTTATTAGCCGAGTGCCCTGCCATTACCCGAATGTATGAGGAGAGCGCCCTCCTGAGGGACCACATGACCGTCAACTCCCTCATCCGCATCCTGCAGACCATCCAGGACTTCACCATAGTCTTAGAAGGCTCGCTCATCAAAGGAGTGGATGTGTAACCCAACTGGCTGGAAACTCTCAATCCAGACCCCTCGCTTCTGAACCTTCCCCGTCCACGGGACCGATCTGGACTTGTCTGACAAGGTAGTGAGTCACTGGGGGCAAGACACTGTATCCCCCAGTTTGAACAATCGTCACGCCACAGACAAGGTAAAATGCTGTATTGTAGTTCATTTGAACCAGGAATTTAGTATAAAATAGAGTATTTTCATGTGTTAGATGTGTGTAAATATGCTATCTTGTTTAAGAAATTATATTACTCTAATAAGATACTTTTCTTAGATTGAATATTCCTGTGACTTAAAAATGTGTAGCTTCAAAGCATTGGGAGTTGGGGGGATGAGTGGTGCTAGTCAGGAAGAAGCCAGTAAACATGTAAATATAGTGCAACCCAGTGGGGCTTTTTATTTCCTCCAGGTATCACAAAGGAACCCAGAGTGCATTGTTAAGTCGTATCCATCTATCCAGGTGTCTGATCCTTTGTATTGTGAATGTAAACAGCTTTACCTACTGTATGGGGTAGTCCTCACTTGTATTTTTTAAGTTACAAATGGTTTCATACATATGAATTGAGTCACTTCTCCAGCCTATTAGGAAATTTTTTTGTTAGCACAAGATGAAGATATAATTCAAATACTTTAAATACTGAACCCCAGGAGCTTGGCTGAACTGGAAAGGGAACACACAAAGCCCTGAGAAGTGTGTTAAATTGTGGGATTATACTTCTTTACACTTTGGAAAGATTAGCTTAGACTAACTTCATTCTTGGCATTTTTATTCTTGTTATTTGAGGTACTTTGGGCAGATGTGAATTTCAAAGCATTCGCCTCACAGTCATAACAACTGCAAACAGCAGTTCGATTCTGTACTTTTTATTTGGCCATCTAAACCCTGCAGAGGTCCCTTACCTCGTAAGGATAACCATAAACTCTGTCTTTGTTTGGTTCCAGTCACCCCTCCCCTCTCCCCGTGCCCATCCCCCTCTCAGGAAATGGAAGGAATGTCTAAGAAGGAGGAGGGCTCTGTGTGGTTTGGAATGTTTTTGTGAAAGTATTTGTTGACCATGATAATGCAAATAACAGAAAGAGAGAGAGAATGAACCTTCTTGGTGTTCGGGGCAAGCTTTATGTTCCTTTGTAAGAAGGGGCAATAATGTAAAACAACTCGCCCAGAGAAGGTGAAAGCTGGGACAGCACAGCCCGGCAGAGTGGAAGCAAAAGAAGAGGCAACAGTCTTACAAAACCAGTTGTTGTGAGCAACTTTCCAGTTTGGTATTTCATGAGGACGTTAAATAAATGTGGGTTAGCTAGTTAGTTACCTTAAGTCTTCATCTTGTGGTAGGTCCTGTACCTCTAATTAGGCATTTGCACATTGTTAGCAGTGAAATTGCCTCAGCAGAGCTCCGAGTTTTATTCCCACTTGTGGCTGAGAAGCAAAGCCATGGCCTCCCAGGACCCTTGTGCAATCTGAGGGTCCTGGGCTTTAGCCAACAGTGGTTTCCCTTATTTCCTAGAGGAAGAAACTAATGAAACAAGTGCCTCGCTCCCTTTACAAACACTGTATTCAGCCAAGGCACGCCCCCTTCCGATAGGGACTTAGTACTGGAGAAAGTAGGTCGGGAGGAGTTAAAGTTGTTAGAAACCCACGGAAAGGGTTTAAGAAGGTGGTTCTGGGCGACTTGGGGGACCGGAGATTTGTTTGCGTGAGGCTAATCAATAAGGTGTGTCCTAGTGGTGTGGCTGTGCGGGGACATGGAAAGTCTACTAAGGGAGAGAGACATCCAGAGCTTGTCCCACCCGGCTCTTACTGTGTTTCAGTGACCAGAAACAGTAAGCGGGTCCAGTCCAGGCTTTTGTTCTTACCTTTTCCACAAGGCCATGTTTCCGACACACTGGGCAACCTGAGAGTTGACTTAGGTTAGCACGCCCGAATTGAGTCATCTAGTCCCACCTTCTTGTTCTATAGATGGGAACACTTAAGGATTAAGGAGATTAAATACTTACTCCCACAGCTGGTCAGTGACAACACAGGGTCTACAATTAATGTTTTTTATTACACCAGACTGCATGAGATTGATCTCCAAGGCGTTCAATATTGATAGTCTTTCCACCCTTGGATCTTTATTCATTCACCTATACAGATAGGAAATAAGGATTAATATTCATGTAGAATAATCATTTGTAAGGATTAATATTCATTTTAACATTGTTCTCAAGTCGTTCAGAATTAACATCTATTGTAAAAACTTGGAGAAAATTGGGTTTGGAGCCTGTGAATAAAACCATCACTTTAGAAGGTAATACCCAAAACAAGAGTTTCATTCCACTTTGTGTAGTGTGACTGTAACAGTGAAGTGACCGATTTCAAAAGAATCACATCGAACTGACACACCCTGTACAATACCAGGCCCTTTAAAGTTGTCACCTTGGGAGCCCATGTACTTATTCCAGGGATCCAGCCAGTGCTCCAAACGCTGGGGACCTCCCTGTGAGCTGCTCCACAGGCTTCCCGCCCACGGTTTTCAGTATTGCCAGTGATGGTGAATCTTGGCCTTTAAGAAGAAATTTAAGTGCCAGCCGAGTGGCTCCGTTGGTTAAGAGCTTGCTCAAGAGTGTGAGCTCTGAGCAACAGCGGTTCAAGTTCCGGCCCAAGCTGAGCTGCCGTTAAGCTGCCAATAGGTGGCAGGATGGCTCAGCCAAAAAAATTTAAAAAAGGAAATTTAATATTTGGAAACAATAAAAAGTCCTTAGGATCCACGTTGATGAATACAAAGGGTGCTAAAGAAGAGTTTTGGGATCACATAAGAAACTTGTTAAAAAGTAAGCAATTGTTAACAAGTAAGACTTACGTGGCTTATAACTGTCTCTAAGCCGATACCAAAATATTTTGAGCAGGACAATAGCAGAATCCTTAGAATAAATGTACACAGGCTTCCACGCTGACTTGTGGAAGGACCATACCCATTTAGAAGTATCCTTTCTGCTATGTTAACTTTTCAAATTAGTACATTGCTTTATAATCACACCTCAAAGCTAAAGTAAATAAAAATCAAATTTTGTAATTAACTTTTTTTTTTCAAATTAAGTTAAAAGTAATGCCTGGAACCGTAACTAGTATTTTTACATAATAATCGTTTAAAAAGAAATTGTTTTAAAATTAAATTGCCAAAAACATTACCTCTTGAAACAGTTTTTTTCCAAGTGTTTTTCAAATATCCCAAAACTCCTAATCTCACCTTTGTGACAAGTGGCATTACACCAGTGTTGGTATTCCATGAGACCCTAGAGCTGTGCCTGGTCGAGGCTCATCAGTGCCTTAAAACTGACTGAGGCTCGTTGTGGAATAGCATGAATTGAGGTGCGAGGTGCAGGAAAACAGACTGCCGAGAACAAAAGGAAGGCCGCCCCGCCTGCTCCGTCCACTTTCCCACTCGGGGCAAGAATTCGGTGTAAGTCACTTAAAGTTTGCAATTTCCCTCTAAAATTTATTTTAAATGTTTCACACATTTTTGTACCTTTTGTAACCTTGTGGTATTTACTTTAACGTGGCTTTTTGAAAAATAATTTTAATGGACTTCTGTCACACTGTATGAGTGATATAGGGGAAATACTGAATTGCTTATATTTCCTTTTTTGGCAATAAAGCACTGTTGTATGTAAATGTAAGTGAAAGAAGGGTAGAGACTATACATAACAGTTTGTGTGTGGTACAAGTTGACACCTCTGAGATATTTTAAACCATGAGGCAACAGACGAGGACCTCAGATCCCCAGGGAAATATTTATTTGACAGCATTGAGAGTGTATCTCTTAATGAAATTTCTTCTTTCTGCTAAGAATTATGATTTTTCAGAAGATTTTTATTTTGAGAACTGTGAGTATTTTCTCTGTGAGGTTTACAGAAACTAAGTCTACCCTTTTCACCATGTTGAAAGGACAATCTGAACCTTAGCTATTTATATTTCAGTATTACACACCTTCTTTGATTGAGAATGGAGTCTTGAGCTGTTCTCTACTTTTATAAAGTGAATCCTATTTTCAATTCATCTCTGTCTTTGGAAGTCCTGTTTCTTATGTAAGTATTTGTCATACTACCATTCAGCTTAAAAGGAAACAGAAACGAATAATAAACTACTAGGTCCTTTATTCCTATTAAAATACATTTATGAATCTCTTCAATCAAACTGATGTCCAAGCTTTTTGAGGAGGGTGTCAATGGAATGTGATAAAAAAAATCCTAGGAGAACCTCATCCTTTCAGATTTTACTAAAGCTGATCATCTTCTCAAGGACAAAATAAAGATTGGCTCCAGAAAGGTTTGACACTGAGCAATTAATACCAGAATGAAAAAATCATCAAAAAATTTCTTTTCATTTGAAGAAATCCAGGGTATCCTTGGGTTATATGGGAAGGAATCATTCTTGATCCAGTTACCTGAATGTATCTGTATGTGGGTCCAGTCTTAATTCCAAACACCAAATCTTGTTAACAGTAGAGAGATATGGTAAGGAATTCCTGTTGTCTATCAAATGAAGGTGTTAAACATATAGAAAGAATTCTCTTTTGTTACACTTGAACCATGTATAAATGTACCCTGTATATCTTTTTAACTAATAGCATTTCTGCGTTTAAATTATGTTGTTTTTCTTTGTATTGTTAACAAAATGCATCAGAACTGGATTTTTTTTCTCATCTGAACATAATATAAAATTTAAAGAGTATTGTGATATCAAGCACTTTAGCATACATATCAGAGAAATTGACGTGGGTTTTTCACGTTTTGGAGTACATTTAAATATGACTTTTCATGCTTTGTTCTTTACAAATAAAACTGTGGGGTTGATACTTTGTTTTGCTTCATTATTATAGAACCTTAATATTGAGTATTTAACAGATGAAGGAAATTCAGAAAGTAGAGAGAGAAAACAAAAACCATTATGTAGTAAAAATACAGCCTACTGTTATCCAGAAGGGGTAAAAAAAAAAAAAAAACAAAATCAAACCCTACCTCACACCATACAGAAAAATCAATTCTTGGTGGTTTAACAACCTAAATTTAAAATGCAAAACAATTTTTAGGAGAAAGTATAGAATATATGTATGAACTTGGGAAAAGGAAAGATTTCTTAAACAAGACACTCAAAAATAACTAGCATTGTAGTCCATATTGAAAACAGAAGGCAAAGATTCATTGATTATCCACTATATGTTAAGCATTGCTTTAGATTATGGGCAGACAGCAGTTTGAACATACAAATAAAAAAATACCTGCTCTCATGGAATTCATATTCTAGTTGAGGAGTTACACAATAAACATGATAAGTAATACATCTAATACTTAGATAATAAGAATATAACAAGCAAAGAAGAGGGATTGAAGGTAAGTTGGGGCTGCTTGGAGCTGGACTGCAGTTGTAAATGGGTTAGCTAGGAAAGGTCTCACTGAAAATTAAGTTGCCTTTAACTGAGATTGGGAAACGTGTAGGAGAAATAAGTTTGTAGGAGGAACATCAAGAGCTTACTTTTGGACATAAGTTTGGAATGTGTGTTAGACATCCAACTAGGGTTGCTGAGTAGGCAGTTGCACATGTGGATTGGGAGTTCAGGAGAGGACAGTGGTCTATTTGTCATGGTCCAAGCAAGAGATTGAAACCAAAGCAATTTGACCAGGGGCACACTAATGTAAAGAAGTGTGTATTAGAGTCTGGGGAAACAGAACCAACTGGATACGTATTATATATACATAAATATAGAGAGATTTATTTTAAGGAATTGGCGCAAGCAATTGTGGAGGCTTCGTAATCCAGAATCTACAGGGTGGGCTGGCAGTCTGGAGACCCAGGGAGCTGCTGCAATTCAAGTCCAAAGGCCATCTGTTGGCAGAATTTTTTCTTGCTTAGAGGAGGTCAGCCTTTGTTTTATTAAGGCTTTCAACTGATTGGATGAGGTCCACCCACATTATGGACAGTAATCTGCTTTACTCAAAGTTCAGCAAGGTAAATGTTAATCTCATTTAAAAACAAAACATCACAGAAAAATCCAGAATAATGTTTGGGCACCATGGCCCAACCAAGTTGACACTTAAAATTAACCATCTCAAACTGTAACAAGAGATTGGAATAATGGAGGATTTGCTAATAAGTAATAAAAAATACAAGAATAGCATATATGAGGAGGAGCCACTAAACCGAGGGCTCAGGCAAGGCGAACCAAAGAGTCCCCTCCCCCTAAGGCTGAGAGCCAGACTTCTTATTAGAGCAGTTACAACCGTAGCCCACTGGACAGCAGAGAAGTTTACAGAGACGCTGCACTAGGGGCACATGTTTGGAATCCGCCCTCAGGGGCTAGGGAAGCATCCGTGTGGAGGCACCATACCCAGAAGTTGCTGAGAACCACTGGAGGGGGGTGCCAGGGAACACGTGCATGGACAGGTGCTATACCAGTAAAACCCGCTGCAGAGCCACCCAAGGGAGTGCTGCATGAGGTTCGTTAGTGCCGAGTACCTCAGAGCCAGCCACTGCGCATTGCAGGAGCCTGCAGAGGGGAGCAGAGCTGAACCAGGAAAAGAAACCGTACTCCAGCACATCCTGCTGACAACGGTTAACATTGTGCTAGCTGGCAAAGGAGAAATGTTTACAAGAGAGTCTAGCTCCATGTTGCAGAGCGGGCAGTCAAGGGTAGATTTGGAGTTGAGAGGCAATAAATACATTGATAACTGCCCAAATGATTTAGTTCTTTATATTCAGTTAAGGAGGAAACCCAAAAGGGGTGGGAAAATGCAGGAGAAAAAGAGAAGATAGAGCAAATGTCTTTAGGAGGCAATGGTTTAGAGCAGACATTGCCATGTTCACTTGAACTTGGTCCAGATGTAGACAGTTTTCATCGCTGCCCCTTAAAATATTGACTTCAATCAAAAATGTTAACTGAATTTAATAAGGTTAGGAGGCTTTTGCAGTCTTTGGAAAGAAGACCATAGTGGTAGCAATAAAGATGGTGAAAAGTGTTGATATTGGACATATTTTGAAGTTAAAAGGCAGAGAATTTCCTGATGTGACGAAAGTGAGGGATGTGAGCTAAAGAAGAATCCAGAATGACTCCCAAGCATTTTGACCTGAACAACTGGAAGGATGAAGCTAGAATGTCCACTAACTGAGATGAGTAAGGATGTGGGGAAAACAGACTTTGGAGATGGATCAAGAGTTCAGTTTTGGACGTGTTAAATTTCAAATATTGATTAGATAGCCAACTGGAAATAATGAATAGGAAATTGAATGCCTGAGTCTGGATTTTGTGAGCAATTGGACTTCAGATATAAATTTGGGAATTGCCAAGCATACATAGATGGAATTTAGTGTCAAAACTGGATAAGAACACAAAGGGAGTGAGTTATTAAATAATCTCCCAAACGTTAATTTTAATTCCATAATATGGATGTTGCATGATTTATTGTTTAACATTTAGATTTTTCACTGTTCTGAACAATGCTATGATGAAAAACATCTACATAGCTTCCAGTGTTAAACTATTCTGAACAATACTATATACAAACATCCTTGCTTTGTGAGAAATTACAATTTTTTTAAGGCCAAGGCTCATGTCCACAACTCCATATGGCTCAACCTAATATTTTTTATAATTCTTTTGATTCTTTATCCTGACATGTGCTATACTTTGATTAAAATGGGTACTATAACCTAGATGGAGCAATTAATCTCTGGGCTGCAAAGCTTAAAAATAAATCTCTCTAGTTAGAGCCAACATGTGGGCCAAATAATCTCTATACTGCAATTACTGCAATATGGCATAATCCCAATGTCTATCATTTACCTATCCATAAATTGTGTAACCTGTGTTCTTAAATGCCCCAGAACTTTTTCTAGATTTTTTTTTTAATTGGGAAACAGTGTGTTTTTCCAGAACCATCAGCTCCAAGTCAAGTAGTTGTTTCAATCTAGTTGTGGAGGGCACATCTCAGTGGCCCATGTGGGGATCAAATCAGTAACCTTGGTGTTATGAGCACTGTGCTCTAACCAACTGAGCTAACTGGCCGCCCCTAGATTTCTCATATCCTATTAAAAAATAGCAAAGCTTCAAAATACATAAAACAAAAACTGATGGAATCAATGAGGAATAAACAAATTCTCAAGTATATAGGATATTTCAGCACCCCTTTTTCAATCATTGATAGAGTAAATAGGAAATCAGTAGAGACATAGAAGAGTTGAACAACACAATCAACCAACTTGACCTAATTGATATTTATTGAATACCCAACAATAGCGGAATACAAATTCTTTTCAAGTACACAAAGGACATTTACCAAGATGAACCATATTTTGAGTCATAAAAAAAATTCTCAATAGATTTTAAAAGATTCAAGTCATGCAGTCTGTTCTCTGGCCACAAGGGAATTAAATTAGGAATCAATGAAAATATATCTGAAAAATCTCCAATGTTTGGAAACCGTAATACACATGGATCAAAAAATGAATCAAATGTGAAAGCAGAAAGTATTTTGAACTGAGTGAAAACAAAGCATATCAAAATTTGTGGGATGCATCTAAAATAGCTCTTAAATTAATAGCACTGAATACCTGTGTTAGGAAAAAAAAGCCTCAAATCAATGAACTATGCTTCTACCTTAAGAAACTAAAAAAAAGAAAGGAAGACAGAAAATAATAAATATTAGAGCAGAAATCAATGAAACAGAAAACCAAACAAAACAAAATCAATGAAACCAGGCTCTTTGAGAAATCAATAAATTGATAAACCTCTAGCCAGACTGATTAGAGAAAAAAGAAGACACAAATTGCCAGTATCAGGAATGAGAAAGGTGACATAAATACAGATCCTACAAGTATTAATAGGACAATAAGGGAATATTTTGAACAACTTTTTGGCAATAAATTCCACAACTTAGATGAAATGGATGTTTCTTAAAGACAAACTACCCAAGTTACCTTAAGAAATAGATAAGCTGAAAAGCCTATGTCTATTAAAGAAATTGAATTTGTAGTTAACCTTCTCACAAAAAGTACTGCAGGCCCAGATAACTTTACTGGTGAATCCTATCAAAAATTTAAGGAAGATATAATGAAAATTCTACACAAACTCTTTCGGAAAATTGATGAAGTAGGTGTTAGTTTGCTAGGGCCGCCATAATAACGTACCACACAGACTTTGAGGCTTAAACAACAGAAATTTATTTTCTCACAATTTTGGAGGCTAGACGTCTGAGGTCAAGGTGTCAGCAGGGCTGGTTTCTTCTGAGGCCTCTCTCCTTGTCTTGGAGATGGCCACCTTCTTCCTGTTTTCACATGATCTTCCCTCTGTACGTGTCTGTGTCCTCATTTCCTCTTTTTATAAGAACACCAGTCATATTGGATTAGGGCCTGCCCTAATGACTTCATTTTACCTTAATTATTTCTTTCAACACCTTAGCTCCAAATTCAGTCTCATTCTGAAGTACTAGGGGGTTAGGACTTCAACATACGAACTTCGAGGGGACACAATTCAGCCCACAATAAGGTAATACTTCCCAACTCCTTCCACAAGCGGGCATTGCCAATACCAAACAAGTAAATGAAAAGAAAAATAATAGATCAACAACTCTCATGAACATAGATACAAAAGATTATTTTCTCAAATGTTAACGTATCAATTGAAAGCCAGTGATAAAAATGATGTCATGACTAATTGGGGTTTAATCGAGGAATGCAAAGTTGGTTTAACATTCAAAAATCAAGCAATATAATTCATCACATACACAGACTTAAAAAAAATGAAAGTAAATTCTATGTTCATCTCAATAAATGCAAAAAAAATTTGACAAGTTCTAACATTTAATGTCTCAAAAAAACCACAAAAACTCAGCAGACTTCTTCACCACAGATATACTGTGTTCATGGGTCAGAGATAAAATGCCTAGTATGAAGAAACTATTGGGAAGAAAAAAATGTTCTTCTGCCTGTCTAGGTTCTTTGGCTGGTCTAATAATCAAATTAACATAAACAGATTAACAGGAGAAAAACAAATTTAATTATGTATACACAGGGGCCCCATAAGAATATGAGACCCATAGGCAGGGAGCAAAAACGAAAAGATTATATGCTATTCTGAGCTAAAGAGAAGGGGACAGGAGTCTGGGGCTTCAAAGGGAAGGAAGACAATTGACGGGAAGATGGGAAGAGCTAGTGTTTGGTAAATGTTTGCCATGCCATGCAGGAGAAAACAATGGTCCCAGACAGGACTTTGATCTCCAGGTTCTGTCTAGTTCCCCACAGCTCACCACACCTAGCCCATACTGTTTGTAGTTACCTCTGGTGACAGTTCTCTTCCTGGACTAGGCTCGCTATCTAAATTCTTTTAAATAGTTAAAGGGGAGGTAATAAATTCTTCCTGAGTTTTTTTGAGCTTTGAATGTCTTTAGCTCAAAATCATCCACATGCCAAAGTGGCATATTCTGGGGAGACTAGTTCTGAACCCCGTCAAAACACACATGACCGCAGTCATAGTTATGCTGCCCTTCAAAGGAAGCCCACTTGCATTTTAGCTCCTAGGTTTCCACATGGCATGCTATTATGACTCTTTAAATGACTCTTTAAACTTCTCCCCTTAAAGTCATTTCCTGGCTGTGTCCATTAATCCTACGCTATTATATTATGATCCTACCCAATGCTAACCAAACCCCCCTTCCCTACTGAAAGACCTGCCTTAGACCTGTTTTCAAAACCTCAATAAATATCCAGACTTTGCCCTCTGCCCTCCTGATAAGCTGTTAAGACTCCATCCAGGTAATGCTCTTTTTTACGGTGCAAGCAATAAAGATTGTTTTGATAATTCAGGAAGCCAGTATTCAACGTTATTGATCATTCGTATTTTCTCTTCTGAATTATTTTAGTAATATTTGCCCATTTCTTCATTTTTAATGTGCATTTTTGGATTTGATTTGTTGTTTGAAAACATTTTTTTAAGGTAGTCTATCTGTTCTATATGATGTAAATATTTCTCTTTCCTTTTAATTTTTGGCGTTTTGTTGTTGCACAGAAATTTTTAGTTTTCAATTGTTTAAAATCATCCATTCCTTAAAAAACAAAAACAAAAAAACAGCTTCTGGTGCTATACTGCCAGGTTCAAATCTCTACGACTTACTAGCTGAGGACCCTTGCTTATTGCTTAACTCTCTGTGAACCCGGTTTCTCAACTGTCTCCCCACGGGAATGTAAGCTCCACAAAAGGAGGCATTTTTTATTGTTTTGTTAACTGCTGTATCCCCAGCTCTGGGAAGTGTTTGAAACATAGTAAGCACTCAATAAATATCTACTAAACGAATGAATCTACAAAGCCAGAAAATAACCTTATTTACCTCATAGGGTTTGTTATAAGAATTAACATCCTCATAAATGTTAGTCTAGAACAATGCCTAGCACACAGTAAGAGCTCAGGATATGTTAGCTCCCCCTCCTGTATCCCCCTCAAAATCCTGTCTTTGTGAAGTCGTCCCTCCCACCCCGCCTCCCGGTTGGTTAAGTCAGCCCCCCCCTCCCCTTCCCACAGGATTGACACCATTGTTCCCCCCTTGGTGGCACTCACTTGTCACTTTAAGTTCTTAACCTTTGGCTCTCTGTAAGCCCCTCTGAGACTCCAAAGAAAGCTACGGAACACGCCTCAGAAAAACGTACCTATGCATAGACACACACACTCTAATGTACAATTTCAGGGAACTCATAGAGCCCTGACACTAAATGGACTTTTTAGATTCCTGAATTAAACAGACATTAATGTCAAAGACTTCGTATTGTTTCGGACCAGCACATCTCAACATGTCCCAAGAAATTCCCCTAGCAGATCTTTACTGCAAAGGTCAGAGTCCAAACTGGACTCCCCTGAGATGCAAACTGCTCTCTCTTTTTTGGGGAGAGGACGCAGGTTGTTCCTTCCTGAATGCATTTTCAGAACCAACCCTGCTGCGGAAGGGGACCTTGTGGGACGAGGGCCAGGAAGAAGGGGGTTTCTACGTGGAAGCAGGGGTCTCTAGTAGATTCTAAGACCATTTATAAACTTCAGCAACCCTGCTAACTAACCTAGGTGCTTCTGAGGTATTTATCTCAGTCTCCCAGTTGGTAATCTACAAACCCTTACTACCGTGATGACTCATGTTTCTGTCTTCTGCAGCAGGAGGGATAAAATGGGACACTGTCCCACAGCCCTTTCAGTGAAAGAGGAAGACTGCCCGGTATAAGGTGAAGATCCCTGCGCCTGAGGCGTTGCCATGTGGCTTCCTATAAACTCTGTACCCTCCCTAGGCCTCCGTTTTGCCTTAAGAAGAATGGGGCTAGCAGAAGGGACCTCACACTTTTGGTGTGAGAAAGTGAGGTTGACTGTAAATCGCCTACACAAATGTTTTGCACGCAGAAGCACCCACTAATTGTTAGCTGTTCTTTATTAGCAGTTACGAAGCAACTCGAAGGAAGGACGTTGCCTGCTTACCAACCAACCCCAGCTGTGGGCCTGGAGCCGGCCGCTGGCCACGGGGGAAAGAGAGCAGAGTGCCGGGAGCTGGCCTGGGACGGAGCCTGCGGGACTTATCGACCTCCCCACGACCCACAGGCCTGTCTGTCTTCGAATACTTTTACCCTCCTTCTGTCTAGACGGTTCCTTGCCTTTTTTCTGTCCTGGAACTCCTCATAACAGAAACGTACAGATCCTCAAGGGGCTCGCAGCCTCCCCCTCCCTTTAGCTGTGGATTAAGACCCCCGACCCCCACCCCCCACCCATCTACGGATGGTTCTGACACAGAGCCAAAAATGATTGGACTCAGAGAACCGGAAAGATTGGTCCGGCCCTTTCTTTCATTATTCTGATTAGAAACAGTCCCAGAGGTGATGTGATTTGCCCAGTCTTGCAACTTCCTGGAATTAGAAACCAATCGGAAGACTTCCATGTTGCTGTTCTTTCCGCCGTTATCAGGTTACCTCAGAGCCGTAGGCTCTGCGTTTGAAAAGGAAAGAAGAGGTCAACAAGGAGGGGAGCCACGGAAGGAAAACTTACTTGGATTTGGTAACTGCTTATGGCGGGAGACGAGAGAGTGGGGATGATATAGTGTGTAACCTGCTTCCCGCTCCCCCCCACAAAAATAAGCATAATATGAACAATTTTAAAACTGCTTTAGGAGATCATGAATTTTAGTGAGAGCATCTTTCAGGGGGGCTGGGAACTTACCTGTTTTGTTTACCCAGCTAAGCGCCTAATGCAGAGTGGGTACTTAATAAACATCTGCGCCTACAGGACTGCATGGCTGACTGCACCCCGTTCCATCAGAGAGATGTGGGAGGGTTTGGGGAGCCAAGCCCCACCTGGGAGGCATGGAAGTCCCTTCCAGTTTTTCTCAATTATGGCTTTGCAATGAATATCCTTTGTTCATAAATCCTTGACTGCATCTCTTGATTATTTCCTTAGGATATTTTCCTAGAAGTGGGGATTACTGAGTTGTAGGCTATGCATATGTTTAAGGCTCTTAATTCAGACCCCCCCCCCCCCAGCAGTTCAAAAATGAGTCAGCTTCCCAGCAAGCCGGCCCAAACTGGGTATCATCGGGCTTCATTTTTATTTATTTTTTTTTACCACCTTGACAGAACAAATATGATATTTTATTTGCCTCTCTTTGTGGACTAATTAGATTGAAATGGAACTAATTTGAAAGAAACACTCTTAAGGAGCCCAGAGAAATCCTGCGTAGGGCAGGAGACCAGTGAAATGAGGCAGATTCTGCCCAGTGAAGTAAAACCAAAGAGCACCTGTGTTTGGGGTGATTTGACCTGAAGATATAAACGCCTGAGTCTTGCTAGAGAGGCTTCCCTTGAGCCAGGGAAGGAAACAAATGAAAAACCTGCAGACATGTCTTTAAGGACAGCGAGAAAAGGGAGAAATAGGATAAAGATTTCAACTTAAAAGTCCAGGAGAAGGGGGAGGGCTGAGTGGGGAACTTTGAAGGATATTTCTAGAAGATGGGAGGTAAGTCCCCTGCTGCCAGCATGGGAAAAGGGGGGGCAGGGAGGAGTGAGCCAGAGGTCTGCAGGGGCATGGGGGCGGCCCTGGAGACTGTGGACTGGAGAGACTGCTGTTTTGTGTGGAGCTTACAAGGCCAGGGGTCCCTGAGGACTCAGAAGGGGAGTTTAATGGACTTTTGAGGATCAAAGTTAAACTGCCAGGGACAAAGAAAAGTCCCAAGGAAGTGGAGGCAGCAGTATAGCTCAGGCTGTGATAGAGGAGTGAGAAGGTAACTTGGGTGGTTCCCCAGAGAAGAGGTGATGCTGGAGAGCTTTTCTTGGCTATGAAAACAATGAGGACTTCTCACCCGGTAATAGCCAGGAACTGTTGCCCTGATCTTCAGGTATCCACTGGGTTCTTTTGCAAACCATACCTAGGAGGATAACTGATTTCCAAATGTTTACAGACAATTTTACTTACGAACCTAGCTCTCACCCTCAACTAAGTTTATAGTCCTAATTACAGTCACCAGTTTCTTGATAATAAACATACAGGATGTGTTTTATAGTTGTTGTTTTTAAACTTTGTGGTGGAGTTTATTTTCTTGATTACTTTAAATTTCCTAGTAAAGTCTGACATTTACCAATCGGCTTCTAACAGCTTAGCAATCTATGGATTTTTCTGCCACTTTAATTCTTCTAAAAGGACTTAAGTCACATATGAACCAGTAGTTCGTGGAGGTTTAAACTGACTGATTTCCAAACCTCATCACACTTCAAAATCACTTGGCAACTTTTTAAAAAGTGTAGTTTCCCTGTCTCCGTCTTGGGAGACTAATTTTATAGGGCTGGCACATACCCTGGAAATGGTATTTTTGAAAAGCTTCCCAGGTGATTCTTATGCTGCAGCTACAAAGACCAATTCTGGGGAACTGATGGCTAAATGCTTACCTGTTTTGTTTGTTTTTAAATGAAGTTTGGAAGTGGCAGTTTTAACTTCTAAAATATGACTGTTTTGCATGCGTGGAAAGCATTCCTTTTTTCACCTCCGTCCCTACCCACCAGGGGCTGCAACTCACTGGGCTCTTCAGTCCTGACCTAACATTCGATGCTGTTGCTCTCACTACCCAGTGTTCTCTCTGGTTTCCCATGATTCCCTGTGTTCCTCTCTGGCAGCGTATTTTGGGCTTTCTTTTGTGAATGACAATTGACCTTTATTCTTATGCTGTCTTTCAAAGCACTGCTGCTGTTCAGGGTGTCCTGGAAACTTGGAGAAACTGACCCTGGGCCACAGAAACCATTCCTGGGATTGGCATCGGGGTGCTTATGATTCTCAGGTCTGCATCTCTCACTATTTCTCTGGGAAGCTCTCCAGATCCTCACATTTCAACTGCCTACTCAACATTGACTCTTGGATGTCCCACAAAGCATTTCAAACTCAGTCGTTCTCAAATATTAAGTTTCCAGCCATGTTTTTCCTCTGTGTCTCAATTCTCAGAGAATGCCTCTACCAAATGACTCAAGGCAGAAACCTGGGGGTGACCCACTGATTCATTTAAAGCCAGTGTTCTAGGCACTGGGGATTCCAGAGGCTACAAACCAAAAATCTCTGCCCTCACTGAACTTGTATTCTGGACAATAAGCAACCAGTTCCTAAATCTAGCGGATCCTAGTTTTTAATCTCTCTAGACTTCATTCTGCCTCTCCAGTCTACTACCTTAGTGAAATCCTGCTGATGGCCTCCCTCTGTCTCCCTCTTTGACTTCCTTTAGCCCTTTATTCCGCTCAGCAGTATAACATTTCTAAAGCCAAATCTTAAATTTTAGCCTCCAGCTTTAGCTCTCCATCCCTCCCAGCTAAAGGCCGCCTTCACAAATGTGAGTTCAAAGGTTTTATACTTTCTGGGCCCTGCTGGTCTCGCCACCACACACTCCGCCCACGTGCTCAGCCACACTTACTGCAGCTGCAGTTCACTGCACCTGCTTTTTCAGACTCCTTCCCTCCCCTCCTGCCTCGCCAACTCCTGTTCAGTCTTTAGGCCTCAGCTTGGATACTGTGGCAGGCAGCCTCCAAGGTGGCCCCATTGATCCCTGCCTCCAGTGTTCATGCCCTTGTGTGTGAGCTGGATTTCCTGACGTGATTCCGAAGAACAGGTTATGGCAGAAGTGATGGGATGTCACTCCTGACATGAGGTTCCGTGAAGATGTGGCTTCCTTTTTGGGCCCTCTCTCGCTTCCTCGGTGGTAAGCCGGCTGCCATGTTGTGAACTGCCCTGTGATAAAGGCCAGGTGACAAGGATCAGAGGGAGGCCCTCAGCCCACAGCTGTGAGGAACTGGATCCTACCAGCTACCATGTGAGGGAGCTTGGAATCGTGTCCTTCCAACCAGTTGAGCCTTCAGCTGAGATGGCAGCCTCAGGCTTAGGCGACAGCATGACTGCAACCTCATGAGATGCCTTCAGCGGGAGGCACACAGCTAAGCCACACCTGGATTCCTGACTCAAACTGTGAGATGATAAACATGTGTTGCTTTAGGTAGCTATGTTTTTGTCAATTTGTTACATAGAAATAGATAACCAATACCACCTCAGGACCCCTGCCTGTCCTCCACACCAAATTCAGTGCCCTTCTGAGTTCTAGAACCAGTGGTGTTTCCACCTGTTGTCCCCAGTACTTAGCCCTTATCATTGTAATTAGGGATGTGTCTTATCTTTGCCCCCAGATTGTAGGCCCTGTAGGGAAAAGGAGGGAGGAAAGACAGTCACCATTTTCTTTCTTAAGACTGAATCCCTGCTCGGCTTCTGGCCTCACCTATATATACCTGCAGTGTCCACCAGGGGTTGCCTTAAAGGGCAGCTGCAACCCCAGGAAGAGGCCTGGGCCAGCTACAGCCAAGTCCCCCCACCCCATCCCTGGACACGAGCACACACACAGGCACACACACTCAAGACACTTAGGGCCCACAGCCCTTGACGCAGGCGAGAGTGGGCGGAGTCACTCCTTGCTCCTTTCACACAGACCCTGAGGCTACACTTTTGTGGCTTTTCTGAATGAAGGGTGGGGAGGGAGGGAGAGTCACCCCAGGACTGAGCTTTCCGCCTTTGAACTGCTCAGTTCCTCCACCTTTATTTAAGGCAAACAGAACTGTTTCAGGAGGAGTGGTGGTGAGTCCCTGCAAAAACAAACAAACAAACAAAAAAAGAAAGAGCCTTGGTGCTTCTTGATGCTTTCACTTTCTGATGACTCAACCCGTAGGCAGGCCACTCACTCTCTCTGCCCTGACCCTGAGATCTGAGTCAGGTGCAGCTTGGTTCCTGGAGTGTCTGGCAGCATCTGTCTCCCTCTGGACAGGTCACTGTGCTGTGGGCTCTCGTTCACTCTCCTGCCCTTTGCTCAGTGGAGGATAGCTCTGTGTCCTGCTACCCTGTGCCAGCTGTATATTGCAATGGTGGCAACTTCCACTCCCTACCACCCCACCCCCACCCCCATGGCCACAATCTGCCACCATGTCAGTTGTGCCCAAGGAGGATGAATGAATGTTTGAGAGACATGCCTGGGTATGAACACACCCCTGTCTATTTAAGAAAAAAGCTTCTAAATAATATTGCACCCTATGGTGTGTGCTTCTGTCGTCTGCGGCCCACCCCAGCCCTCTCAGCAGTTTTCCTCTTGGCCCTTCCTCCTGCAACTGCTTTCTGCTCAATACTGTTGCTAAGACGGTTACGCTCATCAACTGTGCTCTAGATGTGTGGTGAGGGCCAGATGAGTTCTGCTGTTTATGATTTTTGACCCTGGTTGTGTTACCTGGCCTCATCTTCCAGTAGGGTCTGCTAGTAAGCTATTTCCCCAGTTGTTCTGAGATTGAATTAAACCACAAATATGACAATGCGTGGCATGTAGTAATACTAAGCGTTCAGTAAACGCTTCTTGTGTTTTTCGAAGGACCTTAGCAATTCTTGTCATTTTTCCTTGGAAATACATAAAGCAAAAGAAGATTTTTGATGTCTGGTTGATGAAGTGCCATATTAGGTTTTTTGTTTGTTTCTTGGCAGGAGATGGAGCAGAAGAAGGTTGAGGGTGATGTTAGGGGGCCACTATTTTATTGGTTTTTAATCTGACTTCTTTGTCTCTGCTGTTCTGGGGTAATGCTCTGGGAACCAGCTGCTCAAATGCCTGAGGAATGGATGTGTCTGAACCTGCCACTGACTCCCAGGTGGTATGGTGTTTTTCACATTTGTATTCAGGTCTCTGTGCCTCTGCATTGTCCTCCATCATAGATGAAAGGGACGTGCCCACATCCCCGCAAGCACATAAACTGCAATGGCTAACATGCTGCATACGTACTGCCATTATCAGCAGGTATACAGACTCTTAGGACCCACATATATCATTCAATTTCCAGATCAACAAACGCTTGTCTTTCAAAATTAAGTGCATACAACTTTCTGTTCATTGTCTAGAGTAGACACAGTAAGTAAGATACCAAGTTATGGATATCAGTGGTCTTTTCCAAACAGGTTTATGGTTTTGTGTGTACCAGTGCCTGGCGTTACACATAATCAGAAGAGGAGCCAAACACATTACGTTGAAATTTTTAGATATTGAAATCAACTATAGAAATTCCTATACCCTCAGAAAATCCATTATTGTAACATTTCAACTTTTCTCAACAGTGTAAAAACTTACCATAGTTTTGTCAATTACAGTTTAATCAAGTGCACATCAAAATTTGAGTTCTAAAGTCTATATACTGCCTCCTTGATAGTATAAACAGGAAGGAGAAAGAGAAAAAGACGTTTCGACAGTGGGGGAAGTAATTTGGCATTTTGTAAAACTACAGTCAGCACTTCAAATAATACTCCAAAGGGGCATCTACTTTCAGCCAGTCTCTATCAACGATGTCTCAACTTGCCCTCCACCTGGGCCACTTAGAGTTGTCTGCCATTTAAACTGATAAATACTAGTCATCATGTACAATAATTGGTAAGGCACTTAAAGAAAGCAAAATAAAGATATCAGGGAAGGAGGCTGACAGGGTTTGCTCGGACAGGACTGTGTTACTTTAGGTCATGAAGTCCAATGTTCTCAGCTTTGAAGATCACTCAGCTTTGTAGGTGATCACTCAGGCTCACAGTAAGAGCTAACAGTAACCAAACTCCTACGAGACTGATGTGCAAGCCAGCTGGCAATTTGTACTTTTACGGTAAGAAATACACTGCCAATAAGACCAGATGGTCAGCAGAGGCTCCCTAATTGGACTAAGTGTGAGGCAGGGAGTGGGAAGGCACAAGTTAAACTAGGATAATAGAAGTCAGAGGATCTTAGAAGTCAACAAACCCTTTATTATCTTGATAAGTGAAAATTCAGTTTACAGAACAGTATATACAGTGCAACCTCAACTTGGTTTAAAGATAAAAATAAACCTGGAAAAACATAGCATGGTGACAGCATTTTTATTTTTTCATACTTGTCCTCAAAATAATTGTGAGTTCCTTTTGAGGAAAGAAAATAAAGGATAAATTAAATGTCCAACATTAGAGACTTGGTTAAAAAAAATCATGAAAATCTATATGAAATGCTATGCAGTCATTAGAAATCATGTTGTAGAAAAGTTTTTAATGCTTAGGAAAGTAGCAGTTAATGTACTTATGAGGTACCTACTATGTGTTAGGCACTGTTCTAAGGCTTTCTGTGTGTCTGAATTCATCTAATCTGGTACCACCTCTGCAAGATAGGATGAGAAAGATGAGAAACCTGAGGCATTGAAATGTTCAGAAACTTTCCCAAGGTCACACAGCTGACCCCAAGGTCGGTTTCCTTTTTTGTAAAATGAGTGCCCTTCCTGACGTTAGTTCATCAGGGTGATATGCGAATTAAAGGAGATAATGCATATAAAGAAAATAATCCAGTGTCCAGCACGGGGGTCAGCCCACAGGCCAAATTCAGCCCTATCGGATTGTGTATGACCCATAAGTGAAGTATTGTTTTCGCAGTTTTAAATAGTTGAAAAAAACAAAAGGGTAATCATATTTCATGCCACGTGAAAATTATATGAAACTCAAACGTAAGCATCCAAACATAATGTTTTATTGGAACCCTGCCAAGCTCATTCATTTCTGTATTGTCTATGGATGCTTTTCTGGGATGAATAGCTGTGACAATGTCTGAACTGCAGTGCTTAAAATAGTTACTCTCCGACCCTTTACAGAAAAAGTTTGCTAAAAGCTCCAGTTGAGGTCCAGCGCTGATTATAACAGTTATATGAAGAAAGCCTTCTGCTCATCAGTTGACAGAAGTTTCCAGCTTTGGCTGCACTTCAGAATCTTCCTTAAATGCCTCATTGCCCTCCCTAAACTGTTCTCCTTCACAGCGGCAGCTTATCCTATAGGAAAGTGTAGGCATATGTGTCTCATATGTTTGTGTTTACCTATGTATCTTGTTTAATTAACACGATAGTTCTATGACACTGGGATGATGAGCCTAGTATTATAAATGAGGAAACTGGGACCCAAAAACTTCGACAATGTGCTGAGAAACATAGGAAGTGGCAGTAATAACACTCTTCCTGAGCAGGTTCAGTAAGTGAGTACCCTCTCCATACACACTGCCTCCCTGCACCTCTTTGCTGTTTCACATGCTTTATTTATCCTACTCTGGATGACCCTTGGTCACTTCCTGTTTGGGGTGGGCACCCTGATCCTACACAGAAATCAGACATCACCCCCACACCTACCCACAAGGTGGGTAGCAAATTCTGTGATCAACTATAATTTACTAATGGGTAAAAGCTAACCTCAGTTACTCTTTTCACACCTAGGTAACATTTTAATCTCAGTATATTTTACCTCCGTTCTTTAATCAGTACATTTTAACTACCTTTAGCCTACATTGTTATCTGTGTTGACGGACTCTGTTGGTGAACATTCTTCATGGGAAGAGAGCACAATGGCAGGTCGATGAGAACTTCTATTTGAAAAGGCGTGACTCCATTAAAATTGAGCTATGCAGACGTTCACCTTTCCACAGGGCACTTGTGTAATTCTGTATGTGTTCATTTTTACAAACTGAAAAATGTTTTTCCTTTGTACTTTTGCATTTGGGTGCCTCATGCTGGCTGGTACTGCCAATTTACAGCAAATGAAAGACCCATGGATAATGTTAAATTCAACGGTATGGTGTTTATTTACTCCAAGCTTGGAAGTAAACCTTGGGGCTTTATTTTTTTCTTTCATGTACAATCTGGACTTATTTTGTCTCTATTTTCATAGTTCTTTTTAGACTGTTACTTCAAATCAATCTTTGCCCTTCTGGGCACATTTAATGTCTCCTGCGTTCAGACCCTCCCTAGGTAGCCACTCAGTAGCCAGGGCAGGTCAAGGGGAAGAGAGCATCGGCCTCATTTACTAGCACTGGCTTTGAAGCCCCATTGCCCAGTGGCCATGCTTGCAGGACGTATGCAAAATACCTCTGGGGTACCGGACCCAGTCAAAGAGCCTTCAAAGACACAGTTGAAGGTGTCTTGCAAAGTTGCTGCTCTCCTGGAATAGCAAGTTTTAAATAGTAAATGATTATAAAGAAACTCATTAGGAAAGTCATATGTTACCTCCTTTTCTGTCATCGTTAGAATAGAGGATTCAATCAAGTTTAATTTATTCAGCCAGGTGCCTGTGGAAGCGGCCTCATTTGTTTGGCTTTGTTTTGACGAAATCCCTTGTCAACTGTGTTCCCAGCATCAGTGAGCTAATCCTGCCCCTCTGTCAGATCCATAGTAGACAAAGGCCACTAACACAGAGTCTCCACAATGAGAACCGCAGAGGATCTATTAATGTGTCAGTGGCTTGTGAATTATGGCCAAGATATTTGCCCAACATATGGCACAAGGTTATCACATTGTAAAAGCAACTCATTCGAAGCCAAGTATCCACGCACGCATACAGACACTTGTAACCACTTAATGGTATAAAAACATTAGGCCCAAGGACACATATTGTTGGGAATTTGAAGCAACCACAGTAGAGTTAATCTGTTGGGAGTATTTTATTTTCTATGGGATAAAAATTAATTAGAGATAAAGTCAGAGCAGGTTTCAGGGATAGAGGAAAAACAGCCACATTGAGTTCTATTCCTTGATTAGGAAAGAGGGTGGGGCCCGTGGGCAGGAAAGAGTGCTCTGACCAGACTGCATTGCATCCATGAAGACGTTTCAGTGGAGAGGAACAATGTGATGTCATAGAGACAGGTGCCAGCTGGCCTCCTGACGGCCCCTCCAGACAGGCCCAAGATGTTTGGCTTTCACCTTTGTAGATTCAGAATCTGAAATTAATTAGCAGCCCAAAGTTAACAGGACTCACATACTAACTCACCAACAAAGCTCCAAGATAGGGAGGTATAAAATAGAATGCCAAATTATTCATTTCCAATGAGAACTATAACTGCCCAACTTAACAGGTAGTGAGTCAGCATAGTCAAAGAATTCTCTCCCTGTTGTTAAGAGAGGCCCATGACAGTGTGTTCCTGTTGGCCAAAGTTTGCACTAGGTGTGTCCCTTGGGGGACCATGGTTGCTGGGCAGAAAGGAGAGAAATAGGCACGGTAGAGCAGATTCAATGGTAATAGCACCACTTTCTCCTTCCAGACTCATGGACTAGGTTTTGAAGCCCTTCAGAGAGTGAGGTATAGTCCGAAGCTGGTCAGATGATATGGGGAGGTTACATGAGAAACTATATGTGATTCTGAGCCCAGGAGACAAAAGGCCATTTGGAGGTGGGAAAGGGGCCATATATTCGTTTTCTAGAGCTGGTAAACAAAGTACCACAAACTGGGTGGCTTAGAACAGCAGGATTTTTTTTCTCTCTTACAATTTTGGAGGCTGGAAGTTTGAAATCAAGGCTTCAGCAGGGTTTCCTTCTGCGAGCACTGAGGGAGAATCTGTTCCATGCCTCTCTCCTAGCTTCTGGCGACAACTGGAAACCCTTGGCGTTCCTTGGCTTGTATATGCAACACTTGCATCTTCACGTGGTGTTCTCCCTGATAAAGATTCTCTTTTTGACCAAACTCCAGGTTCCTCTGAACTCTCTTCACAGTGAGGCTTTGCCTTTTGGAGTTCCATGTACTTCTTGGTATCACCCAATTTTAGTCAGAATCCCCTACCCTCAGTACCTGATCACCTTCGGTATCTGATTGGGTTTGTCATCCTCTGCCATTCCTCAGGTAATATCTGATCACCCTGGGATGCCTTCAGCAAGAACCCGGTTAGATGAATTTGCCAAGAAACCCCTCCTTACCCCACTTAGGAATTTTCCACGCAATGACCCCCACCTGGCTCACTGGCTCTAAATTCCCACTTTTCCTTGTGTTTGAAGTCAAGCCCAATCTCTCTTTCCTATTGCAAAACCCCATTGCAGTCCCTACACCTATCTAGATAGTACCCCTAAATAAAATTTTCCTTACTGTTGTTGAATAAGTGTTACGAATATTTTTTTCTTATGAGGATACCAGTTATATTAGATTAATGCCTCACCGAACTCCAGTGTGACCCCATCTGCAATGACCTTATTTCTAAGTAAGGTCACATTCTGAGGTACTGGGAGTTAGAATTTCAGTGTATCTTTTTGGGGGACACACAAGTCAACCCATAACAGGCAGCCTCACTATTTCTGCGTAAAACATACTAATTTCTACTGAACATTCTAATGTTGCCCCATACACTTTTCTCCCCTCTTCTGTTAGGGTCCCACCCTCTTCCTGTCCTGTGGGAGACTATAGTCATGTGTCTCATAACAACTTTTTGGTCAACAATGGACTGCATATACGTACGACGGCGGTCCCATATGATTATAGAGGAGAGGAAACACTCCTTTTGCCTAGTGATGTAGTTGCCATCATGACTTTGTAGCACAACACATCACTCATGTGTTTGTGGGGATGCTAGTGTAAACAAACCCACTGTGCTGCCAGTCGTATAAAACTGTAGCACATCCTTGTACAAATATGTACAGTACATAATACTTGATAATGATATAAACGACTGTTACTAGCTTATATATTTACTATACTACACTTTATATTATTTTAGAGGGTAACTCTTCCTACTTATAAAAAAGTGCGCTGTGAAACAGCATCCCATGCTATGCCACAGCAGCAGCCTCTTACATCTCCTATTTACAGAGACTCTTGATTGCATCATTTTCTCTCGTGCTTGATTTAACCTTGTGTTGTTTTGTACTGTAACATGCTGTACAGGCTTGCAGCCTAGGAGCAATAGGCTGTACCTTATAGCCTAGGTGTGTAGTAGGCTAGACCATCTAGGTTTGTGTAAATGCACTCTGTGATGTTCACGCAACGACAAAATCGCCTAATGATGCATTTCCCAGAATGTGTCCCTGTCATTAAACAATGCGTGACTGTATTCCCCACCGCTCCAAACCTGGGAATCCATACCCCTCGCTACACAAGACCAAATGTCATCCAAGCAGAGCATGTGGCTGGTCAACCAATGCCCTTCCCTTCGATTTTTCTAAGTAGAGCTGGTGAGAAAAGCTCTTCCTCTCTGGATATGGAACTTGGGCATGAAATCTTGGACCTGCTTCAGTTATGTCCCCCATACATGGACAGGACTTGTCTGCACTAAGGGAAAATGAATATTATGGCGCAGGAGGAGAGGAGCTGAGATGAGGAGCAAAGAGTGAAAGCCAGAGAGCTTGGAGGTTCCTGCTTCCAGATTACCCCAGGGCTCAGTCATGGCCCTTCCAGAGTCATGAGAACTAATCAGGCCTCCATTGTGCTCAAACTAGTTTGAGTTGGGTCTATCACTTGGAACAAAAAGAGTTCTAGGAGATACATGCAGCATAGTAATGGCAAATGAGACAGAGCATGAAGTGGATCCTGGAGGGCTTTACTGTGTGGGAAAGCCCTGAGAAGACCCTTTGGGAAGGAAAACATCTGCCCAAAGGAGCAGCTGGGCAGGGTAGAGATGAGCCGTGGACCATGAAAAATACTTGGGGATCTTTCGGGAACTTAGGCACGGGACTGTACAGAGGAGCCACCAAATTAGGAATCTTGGTGGTAAAGATCAGCTAGACTTGACTATGCCCTCATGGGACCTGAAGATATTTGAGAATTTAAAAGGCAAATTATCAAAACACTGGTTGGTGAGCCTAGAATCCTAGCAAGGGAGCTGTATGACTTCAATAGTTACTGGCATCAGGCTCTGATGTCTGTTTTCAGAGTAAAATATGCCTATCAGGAGAACATTAATGTAGTAATCATTCAGCAAATACTTATTATGGGTCTGTTATGTCCCAGGCACTTCAGTAAGGATGAGTATATAGTGGTACACAAAGAACGGGTGATTTCTGCTCCCAAGGACCTTTGTCTGTGGAAAAAATATATACCTGGGGTGCCAAAAAAATGTATATAAGTGGACACTTTGGTCAGCGTTGCTCAAGCAGTGGTTCGCCATAATTAGAAGTGTCTGGATGCTGGTGGTAACCACTTTGAGCATCTCTTATAATTGCAGAAGTCAAACATGACTTGTGTTCATCTTTTGTTATCGGTATATATTGAGTATTATAATTTTAATAGTTTTTTGCCTTTCTTAAAATGTGTATACATTTTTTGGCACCATCTATATATTTAACAAAATATATATATACTTTGTAAATGTATAATTACAAATTATAGTAAATATTATGAAGGAAAAGTTATGAGAAATAATTTTGAGGGACCTATTTTAGACTGGAAGGTTAAAAAAGGCCTCTATGAAAAGAGACTATTGAAACCTGAAGATGAGTATGTTAGCCAGGCAACAGGTGTATGGGAGAGGGGGAGGCTAAGGCAAGGCAAGAGAAGGGAAGGGAATTCCAGGCAAAGGAAGTAATGTACACAAAGGGCCTGCAGCCAGAAAGAGCTTGGCTAGAAATGAAAGAGAAGCTGAAGTATAATTAAGGAAAGAAGAGATAGTGGCTTGAAAAGAGGCTAGAGAGATAGGCAAAGACTCTATGTAAGGATTCTACATTCTATTTTAATTCCAATGGAAAGCCACTGAAGAATTATAATTAATGTTGCAAATTACCTTTTTTAAAAAAGAGAATCAAGGGCTGGCCGAGTGGCTCAGTTGGTTAAGAGCTCGCTCAAGAGTGTGAGCTCTGAGCAACAGCGGTTCAAGTCCGGCCCGAGCTGAGCTGCCGCTGAGCTGCCAACAGGTGGCAGGATGGCTCAGCTAAAAAAACAAAACACAGAAACAAAAACAAAACAAAAAAAAGAGAATCAATTGCAGGAGGACAAGAGAGATAAGAAAGTCCAGTTAGGGGCCGGCCGAGTGACGCATGGTTAAGAGCTGGCTTGGGACACCTACTCAGAGCAGCAGGGCCCTGGTTCGGGTTCCACATGAGGGCCAGTGACGCTGCTCCCTCTACAGCTAAGATGGTGAACAACAGCTCGACCTGGAACTGGGCTGCTGTGAGTCGCTGGCAGTGGCATAGGCGGTGTAGGCTGCAGTTGGGCTGCAGTGGGCTGCCGTAAGTTACCGTGTGTGGCTGGCAGCCAGCGTGAGCGGCTAGCAGCCAGTGTGAGCTTCCAAGAGCCACCGTGAGCGGCTGTCCAGTGGCCGGTGACTGACCTGCCTTACCTGGGAAGAACGCAATGATAATACCAACATGGGCCAGTGAAGCGACAACCTCCACAACTAGATTGAAGAACAAAAGGACAGCAAATTGTCTGTTCCCTTTCCCCGATTCCCCAACACTGTTCCCCTCCCCCAATTCCCCAATAAAATCTAAATAAATAAATAAAAAGTCCAGTTAGGAGGCTATCTGCAATAGTTCAGAAGAGAGACGATGATAGATAGCTTGGACTAGGTGATAGCAGAAAAGCCTGGATTTGAGATACGTGTAGACCTGGTGTGGATACAGTAGGTGACAAGGAGGGGGGCATCAGGAATGACTTTTATGTTACTGGCTTGAGTTTCCTGTAGCTGGTGGTGCCATTAACTGAGTTGAGAAATAATGAAGAAAGATGTTGCAAGGAGAAGGGCCAAGAAGATCAAAGAGTGATTTTGGTTTTAACATGTTAGGTATAAGATGCCTTTAGGACTTCCAAGTGGAGATATTAAATACTAGTTGGATATGTGAGTCTCATATAATATATGAAAGATCTGGGCTGGTGGTGTAAATCTGTGAGTCACTGGGAAAAACCAATAGGAATGGATGAGGCTGCCTAAAAAGAAGGCCTAGGGACTGAGATCAGAGGAACTCCTTACACTGAGTTGTTGGGTGCCAGCCAGTGTGCTCACAAAGGAAATTGAAAAGCTACAACCAGGCAGTGGTAGGAAAACCAAGAGAGTGTAGTGTCACAGTTTCCAAAAAGAGTGACAAGGAGCCACCAGTCACATATATCAATTGCTAAGAAGTCCCGTGGGATGAGGACTGAACACTGTTTGTTGGATTTGGCAAGCAGAGGGCTTTTGATGGCCTCATCAGGCATTTCCTCAGCGGAGTGGCGGGGGCATAAGCTAGACTGGAATGGGTTGAAGAGCGAATGGGAGGTGGGCAATGGAGTCAGGAAGTGTAGCCAATGCTTTCAAAACTTTTGTTTACGATGCGGAGCAGAGAAATGGGACAGTAACTAAAAAGAGAATGTGAAGTCAAAAGGGGTAGGGTTTTAGAGCATATTTGAGTGCACATGGGAATAATTCCAACCGAGCAAGAAGATAAAGATGCACAGTGGGTACTAGACAGCAGCACCCTAGAAGAGGCTTGAGAGGACACACTCTCCTCTGGACAGGGCTGCGATGGGCACCAGCTGCCTCCATCTTCACTCTGCTTTTGCTGCTGACCAACAACCTTCCCTCGTCACCCCACTTCTCCTGGTTGACATAAAAGGACTTCATTTACATTAATATGTTTCACTTTCTTCATGAAACTGTGAGCCAGAATATTTAAAGGTGACAGCATATCTTTGTGTTCATTCCATTGCATTTGGATTTTACAGTTGAGTTCTTTGGGAAGTATTTCCATCTTTCTTAGGCACTATACTGATGAGCAATCTTCTGTCCCAATGTACCAACTCCATTCTGGAGGCAACCGCCTGAGCGGTGTGATTGCAACAACCTAGTAAAATTTATTCTTGCCCCAAAGTATCATTTAGTAAGGATGAATAATAATTAACTGAAGTATAGGAGTTTTAATAAGCCTCTTAATTTCACAGATATTACCTCATTTAATCTTCATAAGAATTCTGTGAGGTAGGCTTTGTTATTATCTCCATTTAGAAGTGAAGAAACTGAGAGCAGGAGATGTTAAGTGATTTGCAAGGTTACATAGTCAAGACTTTTTTTTTTTTTTTTTTTGCTGAACCTCCTGCCACCTGTTGGCAGCTCAGCTCGGGCTGGGAATCGCACCGGTGACCCTGTTGCTCAGAGCTCGCACTCTTGAGTGAGCTCTTAACCAACTGAGCCACTCGGCCAGCCCTTCCTACATAGCCAAGAAATGGCAGCTCCTGGGAAGTCTAAACACCAAATTTCAAGAAAAGCTCTAGTTGGATGTTTATACATGTAGTTTCATGGCCCTTGAGATTGATGTAGAAGGTGAGATAATCACAGATACCCTGATCACACTCCTTACACACAAGCCTCTAGGACCAGGAGCCAGAAGGAGGAATGGAGGCAGAAAAGGACAAATGTATAAAGTTCAGCTCTGAAAGACACTTGCAAGTGCCTTGACTTCATGATTTGGAAAAATCTCACAGATCAACCGTCATTACACAAATTTCAGCTCATGTTCTCACAAGTTAAAATGAGCCTGAGAAACAATCTGGTTCCTGTGGACAGTCAGACTGGAATCATGCATTTATTAACTGCAATTAACCAGGAACAGGCTTATATTATTATTCTTTTTGTTCCAGCACACAGAATGAAAGGTAGAATAAAAGTTTCCCGCAACTTAATTTTCTGAGGCTATTTGAAGTTGGAATGAGATCATGGATATAAAATCCCTTTGGTAGTGGTACAGCCACGTTGCTGTGTGATGCATTTTTGGTGGTGTTGGAAGAGAACTGGCAGCTCGTTGTATTAACCCAGAACTCAAGACTGTGTGAGCCAGTGCTCCGCCTCCTACCAGGAGATGGTAGAGGCTGCTGTGGCTCCTGCATCCCCCACCTACAGTGCTCCATCTGTTGAATGGCCCATTCCTCTTGCATCATACCAAGGAGACTAAAAATGGAAGATGGACAGTGTTCTTTGAAAGCTGTAAAGACAGTTCAGAAGCTGAAGTTGATTTCCCCTTGTTTGTACTAAGTAAACAAATGTTTGGGGAAATATCCACTGTGTAGGTAAGCTGTAGGACTCCTCCACACACACTTAGTAACAGACAAACTGAGAAGAGGCATCCTTTTCTCAGGAAATGATCTTGTATGCATTAAGTGGGTAAAATGATAATTTTGTTTTTTTTAAAAAGATTTTCTTGGGGAATTGGGGGAGGGGAAAAGTGTTGGGGAATCGGGGGAAGAGGACCAGCCAAGCTGTTGTTCTTCAGTCTTGGTTGTGGAGGGCGCCAGTCGCCATCTGGCTTCCCATCGGCAACTCATGGCCTCTAAGCTCATGTTGCTGTGTTCAATTTTAGTTGAGGGTGGGCATAGCCCACCATCGAACATGCAATCTTGTTGTTACACCAGCTGAGCCATCCTGCCACCTGTTGGCAGCTCAGTGACAACTCAGCTCGGGCACAGCATCACTGGCCCATGTACGAATCGAACCGGCGGCCCTGTTGCTCAGAGCTCACGCTCTTAAGCCAACTCTTAACAAACTGAGCCACTTGGCCAGCCCAGTAAAATGATAATTTGTAATGCAATTTATTTAAAGGTGCAATATTTGGATTCAGAAGGACCAGAGTATAATCCCATTTCCATTACTTATTCACTGTGAGACCTTACTTCATTTCTCTCAAATTCCTTTTGTTCAGTAATAAAATGGGTATGATAATAATGCTTAGGTCACAGGGATGGTGTGAAGGGAAGAGATAAAGTAGATAAAAGAGATACAGTGAATAAAGTGCCTGGTGTTTTGTGTAGTAGGGGCCAGTATCAAACATTACTTTCCTTTCTCCCCAACCTCTACCTCAGCCATTGGTCTGTAGCTGAAATGTAGGGAAATAGGATCATCGACGCCCTGAGGCAAGTATGAGGAATCAAGTGAGGTTTTGAAAATGGTTTCTCCAGAGTGCACGAAGTACTGATCTAGAAACCTGGGAACTGTGGGTGTACTGGAGGCTCGGCGCCTGAAGGGCTGTGCAAAGTGGTGTGCTTGCTTAGTGAGACTGGACCGGGGGCTATACAGCTTGTGTCACCAGTCATTTCTGACACATTAAATCAAGTGTGTCATATTGGCTTCTGAGTTCAAGGTTTCAGTTCACCTTGGAGGGGCAAAAAGCATTTTGCAGCTAGTTTCACTGCTTGGATGTCGTCTTTCCTGAACTCATATGATTTTCATTACTCAGAACCAGTTTATCCAGACTAAAGACTAAATAAAGCCTTTGCTGTTAGCTTCTCTGGTGAAAACAAAGCCATTAATGATAGTTAACATATTAATTGCAGAGAGTGCTTCTTTAAGTTTCTGTTGGCAGCAAGTTACCAACCTAACAGAGTAAATGAAGTGCATCCAGACTCAATTTAAAACCTGGCCAGGGAGGGTTTTTAATCTCCGTGCTTCAGGTTTTCATTATTACGGTTGCCAAAATACCAAGCTTATAATTTACAAGTAGTACCCATGTGTCACTTAGAAAGAAGCCCAACCTAAAAATAAAAATGAAACTCAGGAAAACACCAGCCCACATTTGAAAAAAAACAAACATCTTATGTCAAATGTAGAAAGCTTATAAATTTGTGCTCAAGGTGACACTAATTGCTTAAGTTTCAATTGATTAAAGCAAGTGCATTAGCCAGTCAGCATGTCACTGCCCAGAGGAAAGTGACAATTCTCTCATGTTTCAGAAAATTTTCTTGCTCTTTTTTCTTCTCCTGTCTGAGATAACAGGCTGTTATTTCTATAATACAATAGCCAGGGCAGTATTTCCAGTGGGATTACTTTCACCTAAACATCCGCACCTAGAAGGCCAAGGTCATTGATCATCCCTATGCATACCTTTGTTATGTTGCCACACATTGTATCCCTGACCCCAATCAGTTGTTAGAAACGTGTGCAACATTGTTAAGGGTAGGACAAGAGTGAGATGGATAGTTGCAAACCATTGCCTCCAAGCCTAAAACTTTGGACCTCCTTTTCTCTTTTTCCCCATAACCCAGTTGTGAACAAAAAAGGAGTTCTATAGAAAGTAACCTCACAGGGTGAGCTGATCATAAATTCCTAACTGGGCAGGTCATGAAGGATAGTCATGCCCCAGGCATGTAACTTTTTAGTAAAAGGTTTATCTCTGCCTTAAGCAAGCTCTGTCCATTGTTTTTTGTGCATCTGGGTTAACATACCTTTGAAATCAGTGTAAACACCCTCAAGAGAGCATAACGTTTTGTTCACTTTCCTGTAATCCAACCCCTGCCTTGCTTTCTCCTACCTACATGTAATGTTCCTTACATCCCCTCCTTAATTTCAAATTCATGAAAGAAGCTGCAAAACTCATTTCTCTGGAGCATTTGAGATCTTGCTTCCCAGAAATTGTTGTCATTTTGGCTCAAATAAAATCTCATACAAATTCTTTGCAGGTTTGGATGTTTTTACGTCAACACAGTCTATCACCAAATCCTGATAATGTTTTCTTAATTATTTTTTTTTGACATTATCCATTCTTCCTTACATTTGTTTGATGGTTGGTTGTGTGTCAACTTGGCTGGACAATAGTAGCCAGTTATTTAATCAAATACTAATTTAAGTGTGTGTTGTTGTGAAGGTATTGTGTAGATGTGGTTAACATCTGTAACTAGTTGACTTTAAGTAAAGGAGATTATCTTTGATGATGTGGGTGGGCCTCATTCAATCAGTTGAAAGTGTAGGAGAGGAACAACTTTTTATCTACCCTCCTAGGTTGTGTGAATGAGAGCTGCAAATTAAGTTGACAAAAGACAGATTAACAGGAGGGAAAATAGAGTTTATTTACCTAGGCAAAGTGCATACAGCAGGAGAACTAGTCATGAGTAGGTCAAAGGAGTGGCTAGAATTTTGGGTCTTATATACCATCTTAATAGGTGAGGGAGAGGGAGAGAAAGGCACATATGGGAAAACAAATGACTTTTTGGAAAGATAAATGGGTTTTCACAAGAATAAACAGGAGATAAGAACGTTTGTGATAATATTTGTCTATAGAGGCATGAGTAGTCTTTTCATCTTCCTCAGGGGCCATAAAGAACTTCTCCAGTAGAAGGGATTTGGGGTAGGTTTTATATTATTAATATATGCAAGATATATTTCTATCTATCTATCTCTATTTTTATCTCTATATCTATACCTATATCTATACTTATACCTATACCTGTCTATCTCTATCTCTATCTCTATATCTATCTCCTATTGGTTCTGGAAGATATACATTGCCACTATCTCCAATCAAGGATCTTATCATCTAATATTTGTACTTTTGGAAACCTAACTACTTTTTCTATTGGAAGTATTTCTGTGTTCCAAAATCTTATAAATCAACTTTAAGTTCATTTTTCTTTTGTTGCTCCCCAAAACCTGCAGGACACAGCCCCACTCATTAAGGAGGCAATCTAGGCCTTCAGCATTTTAGTGTATCCTACGAATTCAACCTCATTTCCCAGCACTATCTTTTGTTCTAACAAACTAGTCTCCTGGTTCCTGAGTATGCTCTGGGTATTGTCATCTTCTTCCTATCTGCGTTTTTTATCACTTATTTCCCCATCACTTCATCTTTGCCTATACATACCCTACATTCCTCCAAGGTTCAGTTTTTCTGACAAGTCTTATTTCACTGCTTTTATTAGTTTTCTATTGCTGCTGTAACAAATTACCACAAATTTAGTGTCTTATAACAAAAATTGATCCTCTCACAGTCCTGGAGGACAGCAGTCAAAAATCAGTTTCACTGGGCTAAGGTCAAGGTGTCAGCAAGGCTGGTTGCTTCTGGAGGCTCTGAGGGAGAATCTGTTAACTTGCCTTTTACAGCTTCTAGTGGCCACCTGTATTCCTTGACTTGTGGTCCCTTCCTCCGTTTTCAAAGTGCCTTACTCCAATCTCTGCTTTTGTTGTTTTCAAATACCCTTCCCTCTGTCACACAGTAAAATCTCTCTTAGCCTCCCTCTTATAAGAGCACTTGTAGTAACATTTAGGGCCCACCCAGAAAATTCAGGATAATCTCCCCATCTCAAAATCCTTAATTTAATCTCCTCTATAAAGTCCCTTGTGCTATATAAGGTAACATTCACAGGTTCTGTAGATTAGGATATCTTTGAGGGCCATTACTCAGCGTACCACACTGCCCCATCTTTCTTACTTCCTTAACTCCAAACAGCATGGTTAATTATTTAAACCACTGTCTCTCCAATATCCTCTACTTCTTTGCATTCGTCTCTTTGCTCTCACCTATCCAGTAATCTATTGTCTCTAGAAATCCTGAGTTCTACTATGGGAGAAAATTTGACATCTACAAATCATCAGCACTATAAATTTACGATGTCCAATCTCAGCTGAACCTTCAGTTCCCCTCATCTACCCTTTCATTTATCCTTTGAGAGCACTCTCTCCTATTCTACTCAGTAATGGTTCCCTCACAAGTCTTCTCAATTCACTCAAGCACTTGACTTTCACTCTTAAACAGATGAACTTGCTTCCACTTCACTGAGGAAATCAAGGTCATCAAGGAACAGTTATTTGAGCTTCTTCCACTTCTAAAAATGTGGCTTTATCTTCCACCATGGCTACATCCTTCCATGAGTCTCAGAGGATGAGCTATCCTTCTATTGCTCGAGACCAGCTCATCCACCTTTGCTCCTGATTCTACTCCATGTTGTTTTCCCCAAGACCTTACTTTTTCAGACATGCTCTCTTTATCTCCAATTTCTTCCTCTCAATTCACTCTTTCCATTTTTTCAATAAATATTTACTGAGTGCCTACTATGCAGCATAAAATGCAAGCCTGGATCTCAGCCTAGGAGTATGATCAAGTTATTCACAAAGTAAAATATAACAGAACATATAAACAAAAAGCTTCCTTGATTTTTCATTCCTCATTCCTCTCTAGCTTCTCTCTCTCCTTCCCTTCCTCAAATCAGATCTAATTATCTTCCTCTCTAAACTTGTTCATTTCACAATTTTCTCAATCTCAGTTGATGTGACCACCATCTAAATTAGAAACATGGGATGTATTCTAGATTTAGTGCTCTCCTTCATATACGTTCAGTCAATAACCAAGCACTTGTTTTCTCTCCTTGAAATCTCTCAAATCTGTCTTCTTTTGTTTATTCTTATCCAGTTACAACCCTTAATGATATTTTACCTAAACTATGTAGCATTATAATCTTTTTTTTTAAAGATTTTATTGGGAAATTGGGGAAGGGGAACAGCCAAGTTTTCCTTCAATCTTAGTTGTGGAGGGTGCAGCAAGCTCAGCTTCAAGTCCAGTCGCCACCTGGCTGCCCATCGGCAGCTCGTGGCCACTCAGCTCAAGATGCCATGTTCAATCTTAGTTGCGGGGGGCACAGCCCACCATCCCATGCAGGAGTTGAACCAGAAACCTTGTTGTTAGGAGCACGTGCTCTCACCAGCTGAGCCATCCTGCCACCTGTTAGCAGCTCAGCTTGGGCGCAGCTCACTGGCCCATGTGGGAATTGAACTGGCGACCCTGTTGCTCAGAGTTCGCACACTTAACCAGCTGAGCCACTCGGCCAACCCTGTAGCATTATAATCTTAAGTGATCAGCCTGCCTCCAAAATTACTTTACTTTAATCCACCCTACACACTGCACCTAGAATTAGATACTTAAAAACATGAATTTAATAATTTTCCTCCCCTGCTTAAATGCTTTTAATGAGTCCCACTGCCTACATCCTAAGCCCAAACTCTTATTAACATGGCTCACAGGCCTTCCATAACCTGACCAGACTTATCCCTCATAAATCCCAATCATGTACTTGACACTGTAATAATTCTGAATGTTCCTTTTTTCCACTTATGTGCTTTTGCTTGTGCTGTTCCTGCAGCTTGGAAAGCCCATGTTTGTTCACCTGTCAACCTCATATCTATTCTTCCAGTTCCACTCAAACAACATTTTCTCCAAAACTTCTCTGAACAGCAGGCTGCTAAATACTCCAACTTTGTGCTTCCTTAGTACCTTGTGCATACTTTGTCATGTTAGGCTGAAATTATCTATTTACCTATCTGGTTTCCTTACAAGTATTAAGAGCACAGACCATCTGAACTCATATAGCAGTAATGGTGAGTATATTTCATTTAATACAGAATTTGTATTATTTGAGTATTTTATGTAACGGTTATGTCTCCCTCATGGGCTGGAAGCCCATTAAGGGTAGGAAGTATATTTTATAACATTGTATATTCTTATCATATAGCAGATTATGTGCATAAAGATATTAATGATTACTATTGTAAACATTATGAAAAACAACTCAAGTATATACTCTACTAATTGTGGGTCAGCTCTACCATCTCTATATAATAAGAGCAGCTCATTTCAACATATTTCAACAAGATATATAAATTCTTATGCTGATAGTTAATATAAAAGATTGAGAAAAGTGAAGTGTCAGTTAATCTCACACACACACACACACACACACACACACACACACACACGAGAGAGAAACATTTTTTTTTTCTTATTGTAAAAGTATCTAGCTAACAGGCAGAGATATCAACAAAAATGAGCTCCCTTAAAAGGCAGTTCCTCAGGTAAGGAACACCATATTTTATGGTGCATATGTCATCAGTCCTGTTCAACCACATTCCTGCTGTGGTCTCCTGAAGTCCCTTCCCCATTTCAGATAATTCATCTTTTTTAAAGCATTGCTAGCATGATGTAGTCCTCTTTTGCTATCTTATAAGTTCAAGGGAATTTGGGAAAGCCAAAGCAAACTCTGTATTCTTCCCATATAGCATAAACATATTTATGCAAGTGTGATCTAGATAAAATAAGGATGCCTTTCAAAAGACAAGAAAGAGCAGAGCCATAATAAGAGGGCAGTATATTGCCTGACAGAATGACCTAATAGGCCTGTTCTTTTCATTCCTTATGGCTGTTTCTAGGTTAACATCTAAGATATTTTTGAGCACACTTTTGTGTCCCAGTTGTTTCACCTTTTACTCTCATAGTCCACTATCTCCCTAAAACGTATGGCACCTTAATCTCACAGTGTCTCTATCACCCAGTCACCTGGACTTTTCTTTCTATAGAGGCCACTCTGATTCTATATTTAGATTTACAAAAATTATTAATGATTATGTGTAATTTAACAAACATTTATTTAGCATCTGCTTTTAACAAGGCACTATGGAAATTCAAAGATGCATCAGGTATGGATGAGCCTAGTAGTCCTGAACCTTGGTGTGCATCAGTATAACCTATGCAAGTTTTTAAATATGCAGGTAACAAGGCATCTAAGGCAGAATTTCATATTCCATTGGTCTGGGGCATGAACATTTTAAAAAAGTTCACAGGTATGTTGATACCAAAGTCAGACAAAGGCATTACAAGAAAACTATAGACCAACATTCCTTATGAACATTGATGTAAAAATCCTCAAAGGAATTTTAGCAAACCAAATTCAGCAGCATATTAAAAGTATTATATACCATGACCACGTGGGATTTATTTCTGGGGTACAAGGATGGTTCAACATACTCACTCCCAAAAAACCATGTAATCATCTCGATTGATGCAGAAAAAGCATTTGATAAAACACAACAGTTTTTTTAATGATAAAAAACACTCAACAAACCAGGGATTGAAGGAAACTACGTCAACATAATAAAAGCCATATATGAAAAACCCACACAGAACATCATATTCAATGAGGAAAGACTGAACGCTTTTCCTGTAAGATCAGGAAGAAGGCAAGGATGCACACATTTACCACTTTCATTAAACATAGCATTGGAAGTTGTAGCCAGAGGAAATGGGCCAATAAATAAATAAATAAATAAATAAATAAAAGGAATCCAAATTGGGAAGGAAGAAGTAAAATGATCTCTGTTTACAGATCTAGGGGAGGAAATGATTTCTCTCGACCCTCTTAGAGTACCTGGCTGTATCTGAAAATTAAATGGGCAAAAACAGATTAACAGGTGTAAAGCATATAAATTTAACTTTTGCATAAGATGACAACTTTCGTAAAGAAATGAAGACCCCAAAAAACAGTTAAACCTGTGTACTTTTATGCTGAGTTTGATGAAGAGTGAACAGTTGTGAAGAAATATGATTGGTCAAAGAGTATTAGGTAAGTGTAGCAAGTGTAGACCTTGCTAAGGAAAACTTGCAAGGTCTATTTGTTTGGATTCTTCTTGGCATCACTTTATCCTTATTTTGGAAATAAGATTACTCCTTTACTCTGGGCATAGGGAGGGCATCTCTCACATGAGCGTTTTAAGACCTGTTTCAGAGAAGAAGGGTGTTGGGGGAGGGCAAGAGTGACTTTCCTGTTTCTGCCATTTTCTCAAACTCTATAGCTTAAAATACTCAATATGCCAAAGTGCCATATTTTGGGGTAGCATGTCTTGACCCTCATCACAGATTATATGATCTAATGTGCAGAAAACTAAAGATTCCACACACAAAAACTGTTAGAACTAATAAATGAATTTAGCAAAGTAGCAGGGTAAAAAAATCAACCCACAAAACCAGTTGCATTTCTATACACTAACAATAAAACTGAAAAGGAAATTATGAAAATAATTCCATTTACAATAGCATCAAAAAGAATAAAGTACTTAAGAATTAACCAGTGAAATTAAAGACTTGTATAATGAAAACTGAAAAACATTGCTGAAAGAAATTAAAGAAGTTATAAATAAATGGAAATACATCCTATGTTCATGAATTGGAAGACTTAATATTGTTAAGATATCAATACTACCCAAAGTGATCTACAAATTCAATGCAATCTGTATCAAAATCCCAATGATTTTTTTTCAGTAGTAGAAAAACCCATTCTAAAATTCATATGGAATCATAAAGAACCCCAAATAGCCAAAAGAACAAAAGATTTTTGTTCTTTAAAAAGAACAAAGGATTTTTGTTCTTTAAAAAGAACAAAGCTGAAAGACTCACACTTCCTGATTTCAAAACTTACTACAAAGCTACAGTGATCAAAACAGTTTGGTTCTGGCATAAAGACAGTCATACAGACCAATGAAATAGAATTGAAAGCCCCAAAATAACCCCTCACATATATGGTCAAGTGATTTTTGACAGGAGTGCCAAGACCATTTAATGGGGAAAAGACAATCTTTGCAACAAATGGTGCTGAGAAAACTGGATATCTACATGCAAAAGAATGAAGATGAACCCTAATCTAACACCATATACACAAATTAACTCAAAATGGATCAAAGAAATATGTAAGACCTAAAACTATAAAACTTAGGGCCGGCCGAGTGGCTCAGTTAGTTAAGAGCTTGCTCAAGAGTGTGAGCTCTGAGCAACAGTGGTTCGAGTTCCCGCCCGAGCTGAGCTGCAGTTAAGCTGCCAACAGGTGGCAGAATGGCTCAGCTAAAACAAAAACAAAAACAAAACAAAACAAAAAAAACTTGTAGAAGAAAACATAAGGCAAAAACAAACAAACAAAAAAGACTTCATGATATTGGTTTTAGCAATGATTCGTGTATATGACATAAAAGACACAGGCAACAAAAGAAAAATAGGCAAGCTGGTCTTCATAAACATTAAAACATTTTCTGCATCAAAAGACAATATCAATAGAATAAAAAGGAAACCCAAAGAATGGGAGAAATTATTTGCAAACATATATCTGATAAGGGATTAATATCCAGAATATATAGAGAACTCCTAAAACTCAATAACAAAAAAACAAACAACTCGATTCAAAAATGGGCAAAGGATTTGAATAGACATCTTTCCAAAGATATACAAATGGCCAATAAGCACATGAAAATATGCTCAGCATCACTAACCTTCGGTGAAAAGCAAATCAAAACTACCATGAGATATCACCTTACACCCATTAGAATGGCTACTATCCAAAAGACAGAAAGTAATAAATGTTGGTGAGGATGTAGAGAAACTGGACCGGTTGTGTACTGTTGGTGGGAATCTAAAATGGTATAGCTCCTGTGGAAAACAGTATGGTAGTTCCTCAAAATTAAAAATAGAATTATATGATTCAGCAATTCTACTTCTGAGTATATACTCAAAATAATTGAAAACAGGGTCTTATAGATATATTTGTACACCCATATTCATAGCAGCATTATTATTCACAGTTGCAAAAACATGGAAGCAATCTTAGTGTTCATCAATAGATGAATGGAGAAGCAAAATGTGGCATATTACACACACACACCGGAATATTATGCATCCTCAAAAAGGAAAGAAAATTCTGACATATGCTACAATATGAATGAACCTTGAGGACATTATGCTAATTAAATTAGCTAATCACAAAAAAGACAAATACTGTATGTTTCCACTTATATGAGGTACTTAGAGTAGTCAAAATCACAGAGACAGAAAGTGGAATGGTGGTTCCAGGGTTGAGGGGGTAGGGATGGGAGTTATTGTTTAATGAGTATAGAGTTTCAGTTTTACAAGATGAAAAGAATTATGCGGATGGCTGGTGGTGATTGTTGTACAACCTTATGAATGTATTTAATACCACTGAACTGTATACTTAAAATGGTCAAGATGATAAATTTTATGTATATTTTACCACAATAAAAGAAAGTTGGGGAAAAAAATTCACTGGTGATTTTCTTGCCCTCCAAGGATTGAAACTATTAGATTTAGGTCTCATTGTAAAACAGAGACGTAAGGCTATATATGAATAACTTAAGTACGAAGCAGACATTGATGTGTGCCTTAAGTTGCACTGACAAAGTGTTAGCAGACTGGAGAGGAGGAAAATAATGACTTCCTGTTTGAGAAATCAGGGAGGAGTGCTTGGAGGAGTAAAGTGGAATGAATCCGGAATTTAGACTCAAGAGACCTGCTTTCCTCTCTCACCTCCACCATTTATTATGACACATATGACACTGAATAATCCTCATAGCTGCTAAGGACCATTTTTCATATGTAAATGAGAAAGGCTCACATCTATGTCACAGGATTATCATGAACATTTTAAACAATGAAAGGAGATTAAACGTGGAGCAGCATAGAGTAATGCTAGATGCACAGCTAGCAATCAATACATGATAATTATGTCTGAACCTAAGCTGGCATTTGAGTCAGACCTTGAAGGATGGGTAGGGTTTAAACATTTAGAGATGAGGGGGAAGGAATTCCAGGCAGAAGAACGAAAGAAGAGCTTTTATGGACTGCATGGTTTTATAGCTATTTATATGCATGTATTGTACAAAACATTTTGGAAGCTTCAAAGAAAATTCATGTATGGATCTTGGATTCAAGAAGCTAACCGTTACTTCAGTAATTCATTTGTTAAACTAATACAGATACTTTTTCTTTTAGTAATGTTGTATTACTAAATATTGTATTCCTAATGTGCTACTTGTGTTTTAGTACTTGTTTTTCTACCTTAAAATATTTTATATTATAAAAATAATTAATGCTCATAAAAGTTCAAAGAGAAAAAATTATATAAAATAAAAACCACTCCTCCCACTTTCTTTCTCACTTTTATCCTCAGAGAACGGTGATTAACACTGCTGTATGTCTTCAATCACTTTTTATGCATGTAGAAATACATTATATATATGTATATATGTAAACGTGTGTATACATATATATGTATATGTATGTATATATTCCTTTTTGCCCCCAAATGAAATCATATTTTACCTACTGTTCTGGAAATTGCTTTTTAGCCACTAATTAGAGTGTTAATAGCCACTAGTTAGAGTGTGAGTATCTTCTTATATCAGTATATATAAAGCAACCTCATTCTTTGTAATAGCAGCATAGAATTCCATTTTTTGGAAGTTCCATCATTTATTTAACCAGTTCTCTATGAGTAGGCATTTGAGTTATCTTCATTACAAAAAAAATGCTGGAATGAATATCCTTATACACATACCTATGTGTCCTGTGTGAATATATCTTAGGGGAAATTCTCAGAAGTGGAACCAAACAACAAGTTTTACATTTCAATAGATAATGTTAAATTGGTGTCTTAATGGAATGAATAATTTATACTCCCAATAATAGAAGATGAGAGTTTCTCTTTCCTGCCATGGTCATCAACCCTGGATATTATCAAATAAATTGATTTACAACCAAATCTAGATAAAAAGTGGTTGGTTCTATTTACATGAAAAGTATTAATAAAGTTATAAAATTTATAAATAAACAAGCTTAGTTTATGTGCTTATTTCCATTGATATACTTTTGGGTGTGTTAACTTTCCTGTTTTTTTTTTTTTAAGATTTTATTGGGGAGTTTGGGGAGGAGAACAGTGCTGGGGAATTGGGGGAATGGGAACAGAAAAGTTGCTGTCCTTTTTTTTGTTCTTCAGTCTAGTTGTGGAGGAAGTCGCTTCACTGGCCCATGTTGGTATTATCATTGCGCTCTTCCCAGGTGAGGCAGTCGCTCGCAGGCCATTGGACAGCCGCTCACGGTGTCTCACAGTGGCTCAAGGCAGCTCATGAAAGCACGCCAGCTGCCGGCCAGCCCCACTGCAGCCTATGCTGTTGCTGGCGACTCACGGCAGCCCAGCTGCAGGTTGAGCTGTTGTTCACCATCTTAGCTGTAGAGGGCACAGCCTCACTGGCTCTAATGTGGGATCCAAACCGGGCCCTGCTGCTCAAAGCTGGCATCCCAAGCCAACTCTTAACCAACACGCCACTCGGCCAGCCCAACTTTCCTGTTTTTTACTTGTAATAAATTATGCCTTTATTTTGCAAGATTTTTTCAGTTTGACTTTTTTTCTTTGACTATTTGGTATTTTCCCCCTATGTATGAATTTTTAAATTATATCTAGTTAAATTTATTAGTTATTTTTTTAAAGAATGCTTTTTTTTTTAAAGATTTTTATCGGGGAATTGGGGGGATGGGAACAGCACTGAGGAATTGGGGGAAGGGGAACAGGCAAGTTGCTGTCCTTTTGTTCTTCAGTCTAGTTGTGGAGGATGTTGCTTCACTGGCCCATGTTGGTATTGTGATCATTGCGTTCTTCCCAGATGAGGCAGATCAGTCGCTGGCTTCTGGATGGCTGCTCACTGCTGCTGCTGCCCGCTCACGCTGGCTGCCGGCCACACACACAGTAGCCCATGGCAACCAATGCAGCAGGTGCTGCAGCCTACGCCATTGCCAGCAACTCACAGCAGCCCAGCTCCAGGTTGAGCTGTTGTTCAGCATCTTTGCTGTAGAGGGCAGTATCACTGGCCCTCATATGTGGGATCCGAACCGGGGTCCTCTGGTGTCCCAAGCCAGCTCTTAACCATCGCGCCACTCGGCTGGCCCAATTTATTAGTTTTTTAAGTCTGTTGAGTTCCCTCAGTCCAGGGGTAAAAAATTATTTGATATAAATTTTTAATCCATCCTTTAATTACAACATTTTAAAAAAATAATATTCATTACATGCCAAAAATAGAAAAAAGTTTGTAAATTTTCTCTTTTGACTATATTACATTAATTATTGTAAAAGTTAACAGGGATATGTTTGGTTTATTTCTCCAAATCAAGAATTTGAGCAAAAAATAATTATTCAATATAGGAAATTCATTCTAGCACAATTGACAACTATTCTGATTTGAAGAAATGACAGAATGTAAAATTTTAAAGAATGCATTTTTTCAGAAATAGTTTTAAAGGTCTTGGAGTCCTCTATTTTCTTCCACAAAATATTACTTTGTAAATTATTGGTTTAAGTATAGATTATATTACAGGAGCGTTCTAGTTGTCAACAAATTGAGTGCTAACACCTTTCCCTATTTTCAACAGACCTGAGTATATGTTTCCTAATTCTATTCCTATAAAGAAATTTAAATTATGTTCATATACTAAATGTTGCCTGTTAGAAGACAGTATGTAATGTGTTATACTCTGATAATACCATGTTCTCTAACCATTGCCACATACAGTATAGTACATTGATTACCTCTGTTTCATCTGCTTTACTTTGTATTTCCATTTCTGGAACACTAAAGCACTGCTAAATTAGCAATATGTCTAGAAAACTATTAATGTTTGTATCATTTGAAACCTTGAAACCAATAATTTTTATTTGCTGGTCTAAGCTATGAGACTGCATTCTATTTTTAAAAAATTTGAGTAAAGAAGTCAAATTCTTAAAAATATATATTAAAAAGTTTTTTAAATTAACTGTATGCAAAATACTAAATTTTTTTAGATTCCTGGATATTTTATTTCCGAAGTTCTTAGAAATGGCAACCCAGCATATTTCTTTGACTTTTTGTATTATGTGTCTGCTTGTTCAGTTGTTTATCTGTTCATGGTGCGGCATGCTTGCCTTCAGTAATGCTTTGAATAATAAAAACAGGGGCTTTTCCAGGAAGTTGATTCTATGGCTGGGGATCAATTTCTTATCGACACTTAGAAAAACATATTTTCATAGAAGAAAGATATATTGATTGAAGCAAATGTAATGCAATCATAGGGGTTTGTTTCTGGAGTACTTTTGATGTGCAACTACTTCCAACTCCGTGTAGGTGCTTCCAAAACCATAGGACTTAAATCCTTATTTACCTTGGTCTCTGACACATGATGACACATGACACAATCTTTTACCTCAAACAGAATTCATGTATGACTTTTATTCAAAGATATGATTCTCCTAGTTATTTCCTTTCATCACCCAAAGTACTTGGCTGTCTCTAAGAATTTGTTCCTGAAGTTGCCACTGGTTCCATACTCTTTCCACTCTCCAATTCTCGGGCTCGCAGTACGTTTTTTCCCTTTTATTTCTCACAGTTTGTAATTATATTTGTGTGGTTATTTGGAATGCCTGCCTCCCACAATTCAACTGTTTCATTGTTCATCATTTTATTATCGGAGCCTGGCAATTAGTAAATACTCAGTAAGTATTTGATGAATGAATGAATGAATGAATGAATGAATGAATTCATGTCCAAGGCTCAAATCCTATTCTCCTCAAAAGGACATTTCTAATTGCGCCAACCACAGATAAATCCCTCTCCCAAATTTGAGGCATTTGTTGATTCATTTATCTCATGGAATCATAGATTCACAGAATTCAGTAGGAGTTTAGAGGTAGCAAGCTTTAGATTATAAATAATGTAATTCATTAAAATAAAATTCTTGGTTTTATTTTTTGTGAAGACCATCTTTAGTGATGGGGAGTTGCCTTCTGAAGCGTCCTGAATCATCTGTGGACTATTAGTATGTTTAAACATTTTTCTGATGTTTAGCAAGAATCTATATTTTTGTAATTCTCAAGACTAATTTGATTCCTTAGCATAAAAGAACAAGCCTATTTGTTTTTCTAATGAAGATCCTTTAGATAGTCAAAGACTGCTCCTCTTGCTCAATCAAAACACAGTCCCTCTTTTAATTATTGGTTTTATGTTGTGGTTTCCAGCATCTTTCATCATTCTGATTTACTCTCTTGTGAACTCATTCTCTAGTTTGTCAATGTCCTTCTTAAAATTACTTTTGTTACCAGTAATTTTATTTTTTTAAAGTGTTCTATTCAAATAAGATAGTAGTAAAACATAAATCATAAGATAGTAGTAAAAGACTTAAAGGTTCTAAAAAAATCAGAGATTATTCTTTCTAAGAATAAATATGCGATAATTCTTTAAGTTCAGAAATTTGAAATGTTAATTTTGATTAAGTAATAGACACCTTTTTCTAGCAGCCGTCAACGGTTGTTGGAGGATTACTTAGATCATGTAAACAATTCTATACCTTATAGCTTAAAATGATCTGACTTGCTTGGACCACTTGTTAGGTGAACTTCTAAAGGATTTAAACAAATAAGTAACAAAATACTGTGCTTGTTTTGGTGTGAGGAAAAGATTTAGTCTTACAGCTATTACCTGCTAAGGAACCAAACCCAATGTTTAATAATAATAATCAGCTCTTCCCTGGCCTCAAAAAAAATGTTTTGATGTGGTTGGTACCAGCCTCTGAGGAGGGTATCAGCCTTCATTTAAAAAACAACCATTAGTTTGATTTGTCATTACAAACATTACTAAATTGCTGATAATAACCTTCATTACCAAGCAAGAATTGTCCTTTTTGGTCTTTTAATATAATTTATCCTCCATTTCAAAAATATTATAATAAGTTGTAAAGTTGCTGACAATAGTTAAGTCTCAAAAGAAGCCAATAAGTGCTGCAGAAGAAAATGTAGCAAATAAAATAGAATTATATAGGAATAAATTAGAGGAGGTGAGGGGGCTTGAGCCTCTCTATTTCTGAAATGGCTTTTAGTTATCTGGCATATAGTTATGATAATTAAATGTTTACTAAATGAATGAAAATGTTCAAGCATTAGGGATAATTCTATAGGACGGACGATATATTATAAGCAAGGTAATTGGCTTAACCAGAGTATCTGGCAACTTATTTTCAATTTAATCTCAATTTTTACTATATCTTCCATTTCATTCTCAATTTTTACAATTTTCAATTTCAATATTTCTGAGAACTCAGTATGAGTTAAACACTATAATTATTAAAAAATACTCAAATATTTTTCTAACATGGTGTAATTCAATCTCCTATAATCCAAATTTATTTCCTTCCTTCCTTCCTTCCTTCCTTCCTTCCTTCCTTCCTTCCTTCCTTCCTTCTTTCCTTCCTTCTTTCCTTCCTTCCTTCCTNTTCTTTCCTTCCTTCTTTCCTTCCTTCCTTCCTTCCTTCCTTCCTGCCTTCCTTCCTTCCTTCCTTCCTTCCTTCCTTCCTTCCTTCCTTCCTTCCCTCCTTCCTTTTTTCCTTCCTCCTTCCCTCCCTCCCTCAATCACTCCCTCTCTCTCTCCCTTCCTTCCTGAGAAAAATTCACTTGGGCTGCTTAGGTAATAGTATTTTAAAGTAGCCCATAAATGAGCTATTGGTCCTGGATAGCCAGCCATAACAATGCAGTCAAGCAACAAAATGAACAAAAGAACCTTTGGAATGCACCTGATTGTTCAAAAATAGCAGGAGGGGTTTTTGTTTTGTTTTGTTTTGTTTCTTTTTTTAAAAACTCCAAGGAACTCACAGTTTCTCTTTAAGGATTTTGTTGCTACTTTTCCTACAAAAATTACCCAGATTACTTCTTGACCTCTACTTTGAGAGCAAAGGAAGTCTTGCTGTATATTAGCTCATTAGCTCTGAAACTTCCATGTACATTACCTGAACAGTATATCCTAAATACTGTAATTCCTGCATTTCTTGCACATTTGAACCTAATTCCATCCCAGGATTACCATATGTATTCTTTACATAAACTTTCAAGAGAAGAGGCATTCAGGGTACATTTTTAGATTTATACAAATACATATATAATTTCTGTATTTATATAAAAATATATAGATAACTCCTGTAAGCAATAATTGAAGTTTGAAAAAATTGTGCAATTTTCATTCTTTCAAGAGCATATACTAATTTGAAATTATTTTTGGAGGATCTGTCATAAATCAAATAAGCACTTGAGACAATCTAGGACAACTTTTAAAAATTCTCTTTAAAAAGAAATTAGGAGTTTATGCTCAGGGTCCATTTTGCCACCAATGAAAGCTCAGAAACAGTTATTAAGCTTATTCCGTTTTATTTATTATGATAAGGAGAGGCATCATATCAATTGAGATGAACACTGTAACTTCCAAACTCATTTTAGGTTAAATACAAAAACTCTAAAGTTGTTTTGATTTGAGATGAATCTATAATAAATTTGAAAACATCCATTGATTTATTATTTTACAAAGAATTATTCAGTTAATTTGCTGCACATTGTGTGAGGCACTGGAGTACAAAAATGAATACAATATAAAATTCTTGCCTTTAGGGAGCTCACCTTTTAGTGTCAGGTGTCAGTTTTTTTCTCCAGTTATTTAATATAGTTTTCATATACAACTATAGAAGTCATGTTACAGAACGTAAAGAAAAAAAGAAGCATTAGTCGAAGATTTCAGAAGTGGGTTTGTCTTGTATATATTAGGAATTGGCTGTTGAATTAAACAAGCGGCTCAGAAGCATCTATTTAAATCCATATTGTTGACACTACAGTGAAAGCAGTGAAACTTGTCAGCAGATGATTAAGTTTTATGGTTGATGCCCACACTTTCGTAGCTTGGGACCAATATCAAGTTTCTGGGGAAAACATCCTTCCTCTCTCCCCAACGCCCACCCCCTCTATTATTAAATCAGCTTCTCAGCCTATTGGTGTTAGATGTGTTCTCAGACTAAAGGTGTATCACAAGCACTCTGTTTTTCATTTTTCACTCGTCAATCTGAGAAGAATTACTTCAATTTTTTTTTTGTTTGTTTGTCCTGGGGCAAGGTGCGTTTAGATTGTTGGTTACTTATGTTCCATAAGGAAGTCTACACTTCACTGGCTACTTTTTCAATTCCCAAGACCACCAGTTAGTATTACTTCTGGATGAGTGAAACTCTCTTTATAAACAGCTGGAGGAGATATGCACATCCCTAGATTACTGACTAGTAATCTAGTCTTTTAGGAAAGTGGTCCCACGGAAATTAACAACTCTTCAACTCAGGCTTGAAATCTTAAGGCCGAAGTGGAGATAAAAAATTGAATCGTTATGGGTTGGGTTACTGTTTGAGGAGGGCAGGCAGGAGTTAGTGAACGGATAGAGGGTCAAATGGGACTTCATTAAACGACTCATTAAAACCGCACGAAAAATAAACTGCTGGCTCCAGAGGATTAAAAAAAGCTTTAAAAAGCCAACTTCAAACAAAATCTAGGAAACTTGGGAGACTTATAAATTCAGTCTGGGTGCTTGCAAGACCACTTCCCCTATCACTTCAGGCCAGAAACTGGGCACAGGTGTGAAAATTTTGCAAAACTATTTTTCAACGCGAAATAGTGCGTCTTAAGAACTTCAGGGTAGAAAGCACGTCACGTCGTCTAGCGTTCCCCCTCGGTTGCTAACCTTTCCGCCTTTCCCATCCCGCCACTCCCCCTTGGCCACCGCCTCCAGACAGGAGGCGTTTGTTTACGTGACGTCAGCCATAGTAAGCTGACCCCGCCCCAGTTTCCCTGTGGCCGCCGCGTTTCCCGCGCCGCGGCGCTTCTCCCCTTAAAAGGACAATAGAGGCCCCGGGAGCGCGCGCGGCCGCCGGGCCTTCTCTCCTCCCCGCCCTCGACGCGCGCGCGCGCCCGTATGCAAATGAGTTCAATTCAGGAGAATTTTGCACCGGGAGCCGCGCGTGCGCAGAGGGAAAGCGGAATCTACACCTTCCCGGCCAGCGGTAGCAACTGCAGAACTGCAGGAGACAATCTTTCTAGACAAGGCAGTTGAGGAGGAGGAAACGATTGGAGGGGGGGGGGTTGGCCTGGCGTGCACTCCGCACCTCGGGGACGTTATTGCGCGTGGAACGGCTGCCTTTGGAAGGTGAGTGACTCTAACCATTACTCTGGTGCAAAACTGTCTCACGAGGCTTTGATTTCAGTGGCTTTTTTTTTTTTCGTTTTTCACCTCACCCCCCCCCCCCCCCCACCCCAGCCCTTCCATACACACACGAAGTTTTGTCTTGGAGATGGCATTGCGGGAGCGCTGTTTTCGTGATTTTCAGACCCCATATTCTTTTGTATGCACACGTTTAGTTGTGTCTTTTTTAATTGGGGAGGGGATTTAAGGCAAACCGAAAGTCTTGGGGTGGGGGAAGTGAGTGGAGCCTGGAAATGAGTGAGGAGTCGCTGGAGTTGAGGGATCCACGTTGAAGGTGACAATGACTTTTCTCAGTCGCAGCGCTCTCAGGCGAAAAGGAGCCCGGTGGCTGAAAGGCCCGAGAGGAAAACGACTCGCTGGCAATTGTGGAGGGGCCCGGGGTCTGTGCATCGCGTGGGCGCGCGCCCGGGAGTGGTCGGGCGCCGTAGTTGGACCTCGTGGTTTAGTTTTTTGCAGCTCCACGCGCGTGTTTTGAGAAGGGTGGACCAGAAACGCCAATTCGCTCGAAAACTTAAGTTGTCGTCTACTTGCGAACTGGCGGGTTTGAGGGGGGTTTAAATCGGCCTTTGGGTCGGTGCCGGGGTTGCCGAGTGCACGCGGCGTGGCGTTGTTTGCCGAACTCGGGAGGGATGCGGATGCGACAATGAGAGCAACACGCGGCCTCTCGGAAACAGCCGCGGCTCCCACACGCCTGTTCCCCCCCGGCCGCGCCCAAGCAGCGCTGGTGTCCGATGTGTCTGTGGAGCCTCAAGTTTTGTCCGCAGTGTATTCACCTGTAGCGTAGCTGTGGGCGCCCCGGCGAGGTCTTTCTAGAGCGACCGTGTGCGGCTTAAGATGGCCAGTCGGAGCCAGTTTACTTGGGGATGGAGGCAGCGGCGTTGTCTGCGCCCAAGGAGTGAGAGAACTCCGGAGGGCACTCCTTTTTGTGCTGAACATGACAGACCACGTGCTTGGGGCTGCGACCTGGTTTTCTCCGGAGTGCCCAGCTTCCAGGTCAGCAGGAAGATGCGGGCGCTGTCGGGTCCGGCCGCCCGGCAGGACAATGTGATTTGCTGATGATGGCGTCTTGCCAGTTTAAAAAGCAGAGTGAAAGTCGCCAACTCCGTGCGGGTGCGGGGCGGGTGATCCGGGCGTTTCTTAGGAAGGACAGGGCAAACTTGGATGAAATGGGTCTGCCGCCGAGGGGAGGACGGCAGGACAGGGCTCCGGACTGGCGGGCGCGGGGTCCCGAGCCTTCCCCGGGGTGATCGTCAAGTGTCTGGCCCCTGGGAAACAACCCGACATCCTGATGCTGCACGTAGGCAGCGCCGGGCTGGACAGAAAACAAAGAGCTGCATGTGCCCATGCGGGCCCCGCTGGCGCTCAGGGCGGCTGCGGGCGGAGGGCCGTGCGGGCCGGGCCCCCCGAAGTTCGGGCGAGTTTCCGGAGGGGCTTTTGTCCCGCAGCCCCTCGCGGGGAAACTTTGGCGGCGCTACTTGTGTGAGGTGCCATGCTGGTGCACGGGGAGGCGGCGGGCTTCCGCGCTCCGGGCGGGCGGGCGAGCGGGCGAGGGAGGCAGCATCTTGGGGTCCCGGCGCTTCAGCCCCAGCGCCGGATGCCGCCACGGCTGAGGGGCCGGGAGAGCGTGGCCCCGAGTTCTTGGCCGGTTACCCGCGGCCGGGAGTTGCGTCTGGGAGGTCTGTGGATTCGCCTTTGAAGTCGAACTGTTGCCATGTTTGAATTACGTCAGGGCAAAGCCATGAGGAGGAACAAGCCCCGGCAGCGCGGCGTGCGGGAGGCGCGGCCTGCGGGAGGCGCCGGGCAGGGCGGGCGGCGGGGAGGGTGCGGGGGCCCGTTGTTCCGGCGCAGGTGAGGGAGGAGGAGGGACAGCGTTCACCTCCGGCTGCCTTCGCCCCGGCCAGCAGCTCTCCAGGGGAACTTTCTTGCCGACCCAAGTTGTTTTATTTACCAACAGATCCATCCGGGAGCATTTGTATTTGCTGCCTTATTTGTTGTCTCTTTCTCGGCCGTCACCGCGTGCACCGGGGGGAAGCGCAGTTTGGGGAGATCCGAAGGCCGTGGGCGGGGACCCGAGGGCGGTGGGAGGACAGGGGAGGCATTTTGCTGCTTTCGGGGAAACTGGTGAAAGCTGCGAGCACCCCCATGTCCTGCAGCTGAGGCTCGGCCCGCATGTTCAGGGGACCCAGCCCCGACGACACGCGGAAAACCACCGTGAGGAAGTTTCGGGGTTCCCGGTTGTCCTACAAAGGGAAGTGAGGACTGTGGCCGAATTGTGCGTGCTGCTGTTTTCTTTGTGTGTTTACGTGTGGGAGGGGGGACCCGGAGGGGCGAGGTTTGTTTTGGTGGGGGGAGGTTTCTTGGGGCGCAAGTGAGGTGCAGAGTTTGTTCTGGTAACTATGACTCTAGTCGGCTTCTTTGTGTTTATTTTCTTCCTCTAACCTATTGCTAGACGAAGAATTACCGTTTAGCCAAACACGGACACTGCGACACAGTTGGACCCCAGCAATCCTTTCCCCAAGCTCCTCATGTTGTCCCAAAGAAGGTTAGGAAAACTCCGCCCCCCATTTTCTTTTAAGTATTGAAAAAATGAATTTGACATTGTCAGTAAAAGTACACTGAAAGCACCTGTTTTTGAACTTCAGTTCGCCAGACTTACCTTTTAACATTTTATGTTGCAAAACCTAACACGTTTATTAGTTGCTCAATCTGAATTAAAGCCTGGGAGTTTGTTTTTGGTGGAGTTGGAGAAAAGCCTGATGGCATTTAAAGTATTTTTATAATTTGGGGGAAGGGGGATCTTTCTTGGCCCTGAAAATATGCTTGGCGCAGTGTGTGGCGATTGTTCACTGCATTATCTTAGGATGACCTTGAAGAACCGTGCAAATAAGGAGTTGGGCCTTTCTTGGAGATGTAATATGGGGGCTGAGGAGGAAGCTGCTCAGGGGGATGACAACAGAGTAATGGCTTGCTATCCCATCTAGCTTCCTCCTAGTTCCTGTGAATTGGATTGACCTTCTGATTACCCCTCTTACATTTTCTTTTCAAGCTAACTTTTTTTTTTTTCAGTATGTGGCCCCAGGCATAGCTCAAAAATTATGCTGGTTTGACACATGGGTGCTTCTTTGGTATTTGGGTTTTGCCTGCAGTCTAGACATCCGATAAGCAGCACCACAACTGTTGGCTTCTTTCCTGATTTCTCCTGCATTTAGATCGTGTTTAAGGGTTAGAATCTAAAAGTGGTCATTACTGGAAAATAATATCCTCAGATGCCACGCCCACACACACAAAAATATGTACAAATTGAAGTCTGTTGTGTACTTTTAATTTGTTATTAAATAAACATTTCTCCTGCGTTTTGGTTGGCCAAATTACAAATACCTAAAGGCAACCAATATTAGTAACAGTACATTTCTGAAGTGAATAGAAAGCATCAAAATGAAAAACTTTGGATTTAATAACTTGATGGCTTCCCTTTGGGCTGTTATTTTTCTGGGTCATGTGTTTAAAATGCATTCGAAGTACTGTGCAAATACGTAGATTCTTTGTTTTTCTTAATTAGTATTTTATAGTCGAGTTCCGGGTAGAATTTAAATATTCTGAAATATTTTCAAACACAGTATATAGAGCTTAATGGTTTTTGTTTACAGATCAGATGATATGTACAATAGTGATTTGGTTTATCAAGGTGAATGAGTTGAGTGGGAGTGATACCCAAAGTCTCTGCTGCCTTCCCTTTTTGCATTACTTTTGCTGGAGGTTGGAGATGGAAAGTTCAATAGGTAGTATACTCTAGAACCTCAAGGCTGCTGTTGCACAGTATATTTAATTCTATAGATCTGGACCCTGGATGGTCAGTTTTTTTCCCAGAGTTGTAATTAGGACCTGGGAAAACCTGGCTCATGGGCAGATTTACGTTTGAAAAGCAAGTTGAGAATGATTTGCCCTGTAAAATAAAGTTTTCGCTGGGAAAAGTTTCCTCTTATTTGAAATCTAAACCAACTTCATAAGCTATGAGGATATATTAATTAACTTACCATGCCAATCACATATAGGTTTAAAATACGACATTTTCTCTTCCTTAAGAGAAGCTAGGAATATAATTAATTAGCTGAAAAGGAAGGAAACACATTTGTTGAGACTCTAAGGGTAGTCTTTCAGAAGTCAGGGGTTAAAATGCCCAAATTCCAAAGCCCTGATCATCCTAAATAAGTTACTTTGTGGTCTGATTTTCTGATCTGCAAAATAGCAATAATAATGCCTAGTTCATAGGGTTGTAAATAATTAAGCAAGTTATGTGCTTGGTAAATATTGGCTGCTGTTATCCTCACAACATTTTACAGAAGACAAAACTGAGGCCTGGGTCAGTTTACCTTGCTGTAGGAAATAGCAGATGCTGAGTGGAAAGAATGAGCCTCTTTGGCCCCTTCCCCCACCTTCAGTAACTGCTTTCAGCTCCTGGTTGCCTATCCAGTTCTGATTCAACCATTTTACATCAAAAAGTCCTGTGGAAATCTAGAAAATGCCATTTTCTTTCATTCTGATGTGTCCACAAGAGTGTCCTGAATTCCCCACACTTAGTTTTGACTGGGGCAGGGGTGGCGGGGGGTTATAAATTGAAAATATTTTGTTGTCTTTTTGGTTCTCCAGTTTCTCCTCTAATTGAATCCGCAACTAAGGTTTTCTGTATTATGGAAATCATCTGGAAATGCACCTAGTGCAAAAGAAGAGAGTTTGTTTTCAAGGGCTGGAAGTTTTCTTTTTGTATCAGACATACAGAAGTCACAGGCACATTTGCTATTACATATTCAAATACAAAAGTTGTAATTGAACTAAAATAATTCATTTCTAGCTTGTATTTAGTTGCTCCTACCTATTATAAGTTTGATTTGGCTTGATGTTATTTTAATTTGGTTGATGTTAATGTATGCTGAGTTGAAATAAATAACTCATGTGGAGATTCATTTCTCCCCACACTGTTCTAACCACCCCTTCCTCTCCATATGCCTGCTTGAAATAAGCAAGAAGTATTTTTTCTACCAGTTGTTATGGAAGCATTGAGTTGTTTATTATTAATCATCTCTAATTAAAATAATTCTCAGTTTACATTCCTGAAAATCTTTAAGCCTCAAATTTTTTTTCTACAAATCTATAGACTAAATGTTAAAGAAAAATGACTCTTGTCAAAACATCAATTTTTTAATACACATCTTTATTGTGGACACCATTTCCCATGCCCTTAAATATATTGTTCAGATCTATTTTGGCTACCCACTCCAAGGGTAGTTAGCAAGTTTCACCTGTTTCTGTGTACTATGTACAGTCAGCACCTGGTTGTAATATAAGACTTCATTCTTGCTCTGCAATAGTTTATTTTACCATTGAGTAGAGGAGATAATACAGTAGACAAGTATGCGAAATTCTGTGTTAATTCTAATAAAGTTTTGGAAAGATTTTGTAAAAAGAAATAATTCTTAAAGCATTTCTCAGGTTAAGGAGATAGAGGAGAAACCATCTCAGACAGAAATAACAGCCTCAGTAGAGATATGTGGCTAGTTATTAAAGTTGGTTTGACACTCCTAGAATATCAGAATTCCGAGTTGGTAGCAGCTGGTAGGCAGGACCAGATCCTGAAAAGCTTTGAATTTCTTGCCAAGTAGTTTAGATATTATCCTGAAGCCAGTGTTGGTACCGTGGAAGAGATGATTAATATTTGAACTTGAGGAAGATACCACCTGTTTGAAGAATGCAGGGAAGTCGGTTATGAGGCCCTGACTGGAGTTCAAGCACCACGATGAGGGACAGACAGGTAGCGGTGGAAGGGACATGAAGCAGAGAAATGAAAGATGAAGCAGAATCTAAGGACTTCTTGGGGGTGCGGGGTGGGGGAGGGTATGAAGAAGATGAGAAGGGAGAGCACAGTTGACTTCCAATTTTTTGTGTGTGACTGTATGGGTGATAACCCAGATACGTGAACACAGGAAGAACATGCTTGGAAGACAAAGGTTATATAATCAATTTAGGGCATTTGCAGGTTAGCACTACCAGTCCTTCCTTGTGTTGATGCTTTACAGATATTATTCAGAAGATTTGGGATTTATCTTTATTTTCTAAATGAGGAAATGGAAAGATCAGAGAGCATAAGGAACTTTCCTGAGGTTTGGGTTAGACAAGGTGTGTGCTGCCATACCTTCTTTCTTAACACGTTTGTCAATCAGTAATGGGGAGAATGCTTCACAGGAAGGAGTATGGTCCAGTTTTATGACCTTAAGTTTCTTTGAAAAGGCTAAATTCCTCTTTCCCCACAGACCTTGGCTTAAAAGAAAGCCTTCAGAAATTGGGTTTGTACCTTCAGTTTAATTGGTTGGACATGCCCTGGGCTAGATAGAGTTCATATTTCTATAATGTGCAAGTCTCATAAATTCAAGGAAATAAATGGTGTACATAGACTGATAGTTTCATACTCTTGCTTTGCAGCATCCTTGGAAAGTAGAAGTGAGATTTCACCTTAATATTACAGAGGAGCAAATAAAATTAGGCATGACTTTTCCTATTCAGTTGTAAAGACAAAAACAAAGCAGAAATAGATTCCAACTCGACTCATTACATTGCCTTTTCACCAGACTCAGAACAGTTATGTTTCCTAACTGATAATCATCCCTAAAAGCAAATAAATACTATCTCTCCAATCTTTACAACTTACCCATCTGCTGGAATTGCTTGCATTTGTGATTTTTTTTTTTTAACTTTTAAACCCATGTTATTTTAGCTGAAGACTTATTTCTGACTTTGACCCCTTTCTTGTAGGATGAGTTCTAGGCTCTTCTGTGGATTCCATAGGAGCCACAGTTATAAATACTTGACCATATAATTTCTCAAAGGCTGGCTATCTATTTGAAGAAACTATTGGCAGATAAGTAGTGTCCACCACCCCTTTCTCAGCTTTCCTCGAGGCAAGTTTAAATGTCTTCTAAAAGTGAATAAATTCAGAATCTTTGATGCTGCAATGTGGGCTAGTATCTAGAAGCAGGTAAGAGGGAATAATGGTGTTTAATTGCTCCATGGTTTTCCATAAGCGCTGATGAAACATGTCTCATTGTTGGGGAATACTGCAACCAAGTGGCCTAGCAGCCAGAGAACACAAAACACTTAGTCCTGTTTGACCCTTTGTGAAGAGTGTTGCTCCAGTTACACTGTTAGTGTTTACTGGATCTTGTACTTATATGTGATTAAAGATAGCATACCATTGACTAAAATGGTGTTGAGGGTGGCATTACCAATTCCTGCAACTCGAGGTTGCTCATAGCTTTTGATCGCGGATGTTTTTTCTTGTTTGTTTCTCTTCTTTCCCATCACCCTATCACTTAAAGTTCAGCTCTAAAGAAATACACCTCCTTCACTTCAGAGTTGCCTTTAGTTGCTCCATTCCTTTTGTCTTTTTTCACCCCTGCTTCCTTCCCACTTTACAAAGCCTTTGCTTGTCTCTTCCCTGCAGTTTCCTTCCCATTCTGCTCTATGTCTATTCTGATCTTAATATTCTGTACTCTCTCCCATGGAGTATCCTAATGTGTATCTCTCCATCTGTATGTCTTTGAGGAAGTTTGTTTAAACTCTCTGGGCATTTTTCAGATTCCTCTTAAGTCAAGGTGTGATGGTAACTTCAGGTTTTGGGGCATGGTGCTTGCTCTTGATTTTAAAAAAAATGGCAGTATAAAAGGGAGTTAAAAGTAAAGTGAAAGTAAGCTTCCTTCATTCTTGGCACCCCCTCAGAGGCAGCCACTAGTTACTAGTTTTTAAAAATCTATTTAAAAATGCTAATTTGTTTATTCGAGGTCTTATTTATTTATTTATTTATTTATTTATTTATTTATTCATTCATTCATTCATTCATTTATTTATTTTTTAAGCTGAGCCATCCTGCCACCTGTTGGCAGCTTAGCGGCTGCTCAGCTCAGGCTGGGAATTGAACCGCTGTTGCTCAGAGCTAAAACTCTTGAGCGAGCTCTTAACCAACTGAGCCACTCAGCCGGACCTGAGGTCTGATTTTTAAAACATGCTATGGAATTATACTGTATAACTATTATCCAACTTGCTTGTTTCATAGAACAAAATATCTTGGATGGTTCCCTCCATGCACATGTCATAGATCTGCATTCTTTTTAAGGGCTGAATATTTATAAGAAATAATCTTTAAGCTCAGAATTATTTATAAAATTTTCCTTAAATAGCATCCCTTTAGTATTGGCTATTGCTGTGAAGATTCCTTTTCTTTCCCATTTATGTTATATTGCACTCAGTAAGCTTACCTTAGGTGTGTTGAATTAAACGTAAAATTAAGATATCACCCCTGCTTTTTGGTCTCATAATCTCATTAGATTAATTCAGAATTGGCTCTTTTGTATCTTTAATATTCAGGGGTTTACCTGCACCCTTTCCTTGCCTTAACACTAATTTGGCATTCCCCATCCTCTCATTAAGTTGATCATTAGATTTATATGATAGTTATAGCTTTAAAGTAGAAAAAAACCCAACAAACCAATCAAAACAAGTATTTCAAATTAATTGTATTTTAAAAATTCTGTTTGTTGTCTATGTATATTTTGTTCATATAAGCAGTTATTTCTCTTAATGGTTTTTTTACTTAACTATTATTACCTAACTTTAATCTTTTTAACTTTGGAGAGTGAACTAAATTGGACAGAACAGGAATTTTAGTGTGGCAGATTTGTCTTCAACTGTTACAGTATTTTTAAAATTTGTGGCTATTTGGGCGACAGTAGCCAAAGAAATAATGTCGATGGAAGTTCTTTAAAAAATATGAAGTGCTATACAGATCTTTTTAAAAAAAGTTTAATCAACACATTTATTGAGGACCTTCTAAGTGACTGGCACTATTCTAAATGCCGAGGTTACAAAGATGAATAAAGGCGAATTCCTAACCCAGTCTATTTTTATTTTTAAAAATAAGCTTATTGAGATATCATGCACATACCATAAAATTTACTCTAAAAGAGTACAATTCAGTGGCTTTTAGTGTCTTTACAGAGTTTTTCAACCGCCACAATTATCTTAATTTTAGAAGACAAATGACAGTTTTTCATCAGCATTTTAAGTCTTTCCTGATTTTTGGCTTTATCTCAAAAGCTTAATTTTCTTCTGCTTTCCCCAAACACACGCATAAGGGTGAGATTGTATGGGATCCATGCTTATCTGTAACTGTTCATCAATTAGGAAGCAGATGGTGTTAGCGTCCTTCTATTAAAACAGTGCTGAGTGATGTGACACTTATGAGAATAGATGCAAAAGTCACAAATAGTTTAATAACTGACAGTGTCATTTGAACAAATAAAATAGATTGTTCTGGAAGAATCAGTTAATATTGCACAAATGTGGGACTAGAAAAGAAGTATTCTAAAGAACTACTAGGTTTGTTGAAATAACAAATCCCAAGTTTAAAATCAAGTTGTGCCACACCCACCCACCTCCTTCTCATATATATAAAGTAACTTGGCTTCAGAGTTATTTTTGTGTTCTTAGTTTTCTTCTGGAGTTCAGGTAGGTGTTTTTTGTTTTAAACAATATTAGTGGGTCTGTAGATTTTGTGAAAATGTTTTCAGTTAATCTCTGGGCAACACCAACCACTGCTAAAATGGGGTTGCTGTAAACAAAGCCCACAATGAAACCCCTGTGTATTCGCTGCAGATTCCCAGGTGCCTCTCAAGTGCAGGAATAAACTCAGAAAAGCTTTAATAGGTTTTTTAAGTAACCATCCATTAAAAGGTTCATGCGCTATACTTGTGTGTTGCATCAGGACAAGTGTCTGACACCTTACTGCATTTACCCTGCCTAGAAGAGGTTGAGCCCCAGGATTTAGATCCCTCTCATTTTGGTGGAAGAATTTTGTCAGGACAAACATAAGGTTCACAGAGCTACATAAAAGGTTATTAATCAGAAGACGTCAGCCTGTTTTATTTTCCCTGATGTCTTAAGAAAAATATTCCTCAAACTAAAGAATGGAATGTCTTGTGGGGACTGTTGGGTAAGTTTTGTGGAGATCCCACCAACAAAAAAGTCATGGAAAATGAACACTTGATTCACAATAGCAGCTGATGATAAGGAAAACCTCAGTATTTCCTCATAGAATGCTATAGCCCTAGCATTCCTAACAGCTTGCTGGCCTGATAACTGACACAAACTATGGCTTCTTAGTCAAATCCAGCCTCAGTGAAGGTAGCCCATATCTTGGAGATGATCTCAATGCTGTATAGTTTTGATAGCATGTTTATTTGTGGGGAGGAAAGGGGATTGTGAGGGTAGAGATAGGAATCTATCTGTTGTAATAGGATTTGGTCTCTGTGTTAATGGAATGAACTGGCCTTTCTGGCTGTACTTCCTTTGTCCTTTCTGAGAAGGGAGGCTGAAGTTTCCTAGAGCTATTGATGAAGCTGAAAACTGTAAGAGGAACTGTGGACTTTTGACCTTCTTGATGGTAATGGAGGGTGTTAGGGGAGTTTGGAGAGCCCACAGGTTGGTGTGAGGACTAGAAAGGTTGTATTATATTTTTGCTTCAAAACAGGAATATACAAATTAAAGCAATGACTTTATTAGTACTTCTGTTTTTTAAAGTTTCTATAATCCTGTGTCATATGACATTGTTTTTTCCATAGCAATGCATGAACATTTTCTTCAGGAGTCCGTATTCTTTTCGTTTATCATGTGGGTTTGTTGTTAGATTGGAGAAAAATATCTGCCTTATTTCACAGGCCTCACTATACCTTTTTCTGCTATATGTAGAGCACCTTGCTCACTTTTTTCCTCTCAAAAAAAGATCAAATTCCCAAGCAATTCCTTTAATGAAAATAACTTAATCAACTAAGAATATTTCGTTGTCTTGTTTTAACAGTTGGAAAATTGAAGTAACTGTTAGTTGAGACTTAATTATTGAAATGCATCGATGGCTTTCTGCTCCTCCCATCTCTTTTGCCTGCTTCCCTCATCAACAAAAACATTAATGAACACTTTTTGAACAGTAGTTCTTGTTTAAAAGGAAAGCTTTAGTGTTTAGCTAATTAATTGGCAATAAAATATTCTCTTAAAAACAAATTAGAAATTCTCTGTTCATATTTCAGAATCTCCCAATCTCAAACACATACACACACACACACACCCTGGATAATTGGTGTTTTCTCTGAATCACTTTCATAAATACTTGCTCTGGTATGCTAACCAGAATTGGAAGGAATAGGGTCAAGCAGGAGATCATCCAAAGACAAATACGGCAGTTTTTGTTTTACTCATATTTTCGTGTAATTCTCAAAGACCTTTAAAAGGATTGTGTTCTGTGGTTATAACTCCTAAAACTATGGGCACGAATCTAATCGGTATTAATAATTTTATTGATGTTTTCTATGGTGCTTCTGTGATAATTTGTAGCCCCATCCCATGCACACCCTTGCCCTCTGGACTTGTCCATTGGGATTTAGTTTCTATATTCATTGCCTTTTCATCACCTCTCGTCCAGATGTTCTGGTAAAGTTGGCCCTTGGTTTGGATATTTCAAATTACTTCTAAGATGCATGTATCCTGCCAGCTATATTTTTGCTCCATCTAACCCTAGAGCTGTTTTCTTCCTTGCTTGCCTGATGTTGAGATTTTTTGATCATCAGGATCTTTTGATCATTGGAGTCATAATTTATCTCACTACATTTCTTGGGACATCTGCCCCCCACTGTTACTGTTCTCAGGCATCGAGCCTCATGGAAGAGCTCCCAAAGCCTCTAACAGCTGAGGAGCAGACCAATAGTCAGGCAACAGGAGCTCATTTTTAATTTGCCTTAATTTATGAAATTATTCTTAAATTCTAACCCTGATTTTTGTGAATTTTACATCCTCCTTTTAGTAGTTTCAATTCAGGGCCAACTTGCCTGCTTAGAACTTCCCATTTATCACAGAAGAAATCCCCTCTAATTTCCCATAGGGCAAAAGTAGTGTGGGCTGATGCATGTTGAGCTACTTGTGTGCTTACTATCAAGTAGTGGTCATGTAAATGCTCAAAACTTCCCCACAGGGGAATCACATTGATGCAAAGGTGCAAAATAAAGGATGGTGCCTTAGCTTAAATGTTAGGGTACGTTATTACTGTATATGATTCCATTGTTTTATAGGATTGCGGGCAGTTATATTTTCTACTTAAAAACCTGATTTTTTTTTTTTTAAGATTTTTATTGGGGAATTGGGGGGATGGGAACAGTGCTGGGGAGTGGGGAAGGGGAACAGACAAGTTGCTGACGTTTTGTTCTTCAGTCTAGTTGTGGAGGACGTTGCTTCACTGGCCCAAGTTGGTACCATCATTGCGCTCTTCCCGGGTGAGGCAGATCAGTTGCCGGCTTCTGGAGGGCCGCTCACCGCGGCTGCTGGACGCTCACGCTGGCTGCTGGCTACACACGGTAGCCCATGGCAACCCACTGCCACAGGGGCTGCAGCCTACGCCGTCGCCGGCGACTCATGGCAGCCCAGCTCCAGGTTGAGCTGTTGTTCAGCATCTTAGTTGTGGAGGGCAGTGACACTGGCCCTCATATGTGGGATCCGAACCGGGGTCGTCTGGCGTCCCAAGCCAGTTCTTAACCATCACACCACTTGACTGCCCCCCCCCCAAAAAAACACACACAAAAAAACACCTGATTTTTAAAAAATGCCTCCCTCCCTCCATTTTAGAATAAATGTTTGCCAGGAGGGTAGAAGGAGATAATAGAGGCCTTGTTAAGTAACTGAGATATTCTGTGTGTTTTATCCGTTTGCCATGATGATGCCAAGAATGGGGGAAGATCCAGGAGGTCTTCTCCCCAGAACCCTACATCTGGTTTGGTCATGTGATACCAGGGGTGGGGTGGAGCAGAGAGCCTCTTTTAATGGTTTCTTGTTAATAGCTCTCAACAAAGCTATGTCAATTCCCTTGGCTTTACAGACTATTGCCCAGAAGAAAAGATGTTTGGTTTTCACAAGCCAAAGATGTACCGAAGTATAGAGGGCTGCTGTATTTGCAGAGCTAAGTCCTCCAGTTCTCGATTCACTGACAGTAAACGCTATGAAAAGGACTTCCAGAGCTGTTTTGGGTAAGATCACCTGATGTTCATACCATTCTTAGAGTGGAAAAGATCACAGCATATGCAAATATTTCCAAACAAGGCGATTGGAGCAATGTGCTAATATTTAAAATCACTTAATTCTAATCTAGGCTGTTAAGGCCCTTGCTGTTAAAACCAATCAAACATAATGACAGCCTACCTTTTTTCAGATTATGAGGAACTACCAAATTAATTGTGAAGCCCTTTGTAGTTGTAACCAAACAAACCCTTTTGTTGTTAACTTCAGTATGTGTAAAGAGATTTTTAAAAAATTACCCTTATCTGTTTTAATAGTTATCCTCCAATAGTTTTCTGTTCTTCGTGTTGTTTTTCTAATTATAGAAATATATTTTAACCTAACCTGCTGAGGATACTAACAAGACTTAATGTTGTACCCTGAAACCTGTGTCAGAGTATATTACCATTCATTTGTAATTTTGTTTAATTTATCTTTTGACAATAAACCTCTGCTTAATAGAATTTATTTTACAACAAATCTTTGGATAAAATACTTGACACTGAACCATTTCCCATATTAGAAATTAATTTCTCCACTTTGTTTTTCTTATCAAAACATTTGTTTATTATTTATTGTTAAGCCTGGACTTTGTAGTTATTTTGAAGGCTGTCAAAAAGAGTCTCCACTGACCTTGCCTTTTTAAATTACATTTTCCTCTTAATATTTTCATTTCCTATTGTGTATATAACAAATATAATCAGTATTTTTCTGTATGTATTTATAATACTGGAAAAATGTAGTAAATGAAAATTCCTCAGATATAAGTTAAAAAATAGCTTGGCAAGTAGTCCTATAGATTTTTTTACCCTTATACAGATATAATAATTTTTTAAAAATTACAGTGCCTCTCTGGTTTTGTTTGTTGTGAAACTAGAATATCATGTCACCTTATTTTAAAGGTGGCATTTTGTTGCTTATGAAATGTCTACACATTTCAAGAAAGATTAATTGGACAGTATTGTTTAAAACCATGGTGACCAGGATCTCCTCTGGGTCTTACATTTTACTATTATTTAATTTTAAAAACATTCATTATTTTAAAATGACCAAATTGCAGTACATAAAATTGGTTCATTGGATCTAGAAGTTAATTATATTTCTGAAACATACTACAGAAACATTGGAACTGCATCATCCAGCATGATTAGAAATAGTATTTATAAACTAGAAATGTTTAGAGTTTTTTCTAAAAGAAATATACTTGCCTGAATTCTTTAATGTAAAGGAGACCACTAAAGGTTTGATTGTTTTCATTGTTTTCTTATCAGGTTGCATGAGACTCGTTCAGGAGACATCTGCAATGCCTGTGTCCTGCTTGTGAAAAGATGGAAGAAATTGCCAGCAGGATCAAAAAAAAACTGGAATCATGTTAGTTCATCTTTCTCAATTATACCGTTATTATATTTAAAGTAACATTAGTTTCCCCCCTAACTTAGGGAATAGTGCATGTCCCTAAGATGGAAAAGTATGAAAAGAATAAAAAGAATAAAAACAAAAATCAGTAGTTGCTGCTTAGATATAATCACTTAACATTTTGTCATGTTTGGAAGCAAACTAGTTTGGTGTGGCATTTCCTTAAGGCTGTATCCAGTATCCCCGTTTCAGATTCACAATATACATTTCACATATTTTTAGGTTTAATGCAGAAACTCCTAGAGTTAATTAGATATGGATCCTTTTTTCATCTCTTAGGATGACATTTATCCTGACTCAGGTTGGTACTAATGAGCACATAGGTTTTTGAATCAGAACTGGATTTGAATCCTGCCTTTATCACCTATTGGTTGTGAACTTTGGGCAAGTTACATTTATTTATAAAGTACAAAGCTAATAGCTGTTTCATAGAGCTGTTGTGAGGCCTGAATGAAATATATAAAGTATAGCACATAGTAATCACTCATTTAGATATAAACTATTGTTATTCTCTATATTTAAATCTACTTGAGATCCAGCTGGCATGTAAATGAGTTTCTGATTGCCCTTCCACTTTGTAATGTCACTAGAATTCTTCATAAAATATTTTTGATGACCTGAACAGTAAAAACTGTTAAGTCTTACTTAAATTCTTCTGTATGGGGATGCTAGCTTTCAGAAGATTTATGACATTCATACAAAATACTTGTTTTAAGCAGGCAAGCATTTATTCTTTACTTTTTTTCCTACACTAGCCTTACACTGCCCTTTGGTGACTATTACATTATTATGCTAGGTTTCTGATACAGAAGTGAGGTTTTTTTTCAATTGCTTATCTGGAGAAGATTCAAATTGTGATTGCAAAGGTGATGGCAAGCTTTCTACATAAGGGTAGAAATCTACAAGTAGTAAATGTGAATGAATGCATGAGAAGCGGGACCATATGGGCTAGACCAATGTCCATGCTCGTCTGGGGGAGAACATGACATTGCTGTCATCTAACTGACCTCAGGGATTAAGGGTGTGTAGTGAAAAGAGCTTAAAGCATAAGTTGGAACACCTTGATTTGAGTCTTGTTCCTCTCCCCAAACACCCTTACCCATTTATGAGCATAGTGAAATAGGCAAAGTACATAATTTAATTTCTCTTGTTTTCCTTTACTCTAAAATTAGAGTAACGAAAATAGCCCCCTTACTGCTTTGTGGTGACGATAAAATCAAAAGTATATGAAAACTTCTTGTAAACTGCAAAACATCCTGTAGAAACGTTAGTTGTTGTTAGGTTTGATTTTTCTTAACTTGCTTAGGTTTGGGTCATTTGCATCATATAAATCTATTTAAATTTTTTATATAGCATACTCCTGCTATTACCTACTTCAAAGAAAGCCCCACTAGATGAACTGTTTATTCTTTAATTTCATGTGATGATTTTTTTTTTTAAAGTGCAAATGGGCTCTCACTCTATTAGAAAACTAGTTCTACTCTATTAGATAACTGTGGTTCTCAAATTTGGCTCCTTCAAATAGACATTTATCTGAAGCAAAGGAATACAGAGGTGTCATTTTTAAATGGTATTAAATATTCAGTATTTTCTTCCAGGTGGTAGATGCTAGGGCAGGACCCAGTCTAAAGACTACTTTGAAACCAAAGAAAGTGAAAACCCTGTCTGGAAACAGGATAAAAAGTAACCAGATCAGCAAACTGCAGAAGGAATTAAAACGTCACAGTAAGTTTGATAGTGAAACATGAGTACTTAAGAGTAATAGTTTTTATTTTTGCTTGTGGGGGGTGGCATATGGTATGTATGGGTTATTTTTTCTTTTATTGCTTTTTTTTTTTTAAGAGTGATGGAAGGGATTGTTGACTTGGTAGAGATATCATTTCTATGAAATCTTGAAACACTGTCTTTGATTTTGGTTTTGGTGTCATAAAAGTACTTTCACTAGCTAGTCACTTCAAATTGTGCTGAGACAACTCTGACCACTATGATCTCTTGATTGACATCTTAATTTTGTAGAAACATTTGTCAAGCGTGCTTACTTGACATTTTATGCATGAGAACATCGAGGCTTGGAGATGTGCAGAAAGTTACATAAATAATTAGTAGACAATCTGAGACCAAAGCCCAGGAAAGTAACTTTAGAAATCATAACTCACATGTTGCAGTAAAGCTCGCCTCAGGACCTTGAGGTTTAGGGGACAGTATGTGTTGTGTGGGGTAATGGCATGGCAAAGGAATGACAAATTAATATCTGGTTCATAAAGTCTTCCAGGAAGCCATCCATTGTTGTGGGAAGACACCTGTAGTGGTACTTCTGTATTTGGGAATTTAGATTTCAGATTTTGAAAAGGAAATGCAGTGCATGTAATACTATTAAGTAACATTTGTATCATGGGGAGGGACGTTCTGAGGCAGTGCTATTGAATCAAACACATTAGTACTTCTGCAGCGAAAATGTATTCACGTAGGTAGAAGAAATATTCACATAGTATGCGCATAGGTAGAATAAACAAACTGTAAATAAGGCTAGTCAGGTTTGGCTTCCTAATTATAGTTCAGGTCAAACCAGATTTTGTGGTCACATGGGTTAGGAATAAACTATGTTTCTAGAATTTTTTCAGAATCATAGATGTGGGTTGTGGACCTGTATTGGCGTTTTCAGGATTAAATAAATGTATATAGGACTCTGTTAGACAAAATATTATCAATCAATGCTTGTTTTAGAATGATGGGAAAAGAAAGTTAAATTTACTGATCAAGTAGAGTGAGGAAGGAAGGATAACTCATCTCTCAAGCGCTTTGGTAAATCTACCAAGCACTTTATATATATAATCTCAGTGATTTCTATTTTAGAGATTAGCATTGGAAGTACAGAGTGGTGATTTATTTGAAGTACAGAGTGGTGAGATGAATTTGACATTGTGTTTGTCTAACTTCAAAGCCCTGTGCTCTTTCTTTAATACCATCCTGCTCTCTGGAGCAGTATATCCCAGGACGCAAAGTCTTTCGAGGTCTGCTACTGACTTTGTGCTCTCAAGTAAGTAGATATGAACTAGTCCATAGTTATTCTGTTGATCTGTGTAATCTTTGACTAAAATATTTTAATACATTTATAATAAAACATTTAGGTAATATCAAATCTGTGTGTGTGTGTGAACTTTACACGTTCCCTTTCTTTTTTTTAAAGATTTTTTTTTTATTGGGGAATTGGGTGGATGGGAACAGTACTGGGGAATTGGGGGAAGGGGAACAGACAGGTTGACATGCTGTTGTTTTGTTCTTCAATCTAGTTGTGGAGGATGTTGCTTCACTGGCCCAAGTTGGCACCATCATTGCGCTCTTCCCGGGCAAGGCAGATCAGTCGCCGGCTTCTGGACGGCTGCTCACTGCGGCTGCCGGCTACACACGGTAGCCCATGGCAACCCACAGTCACAGGGACTGCAGCCTATGCCCTCGCCGGTGACTCATGGCAGCCCAGCTCCAGGTTGAGCTGTTGTTCAGCATCTTAGCTGTGGAGGGCAGTGTCACTGGCCCTCATATGTGGGATCCGAACTGGGGCCCTCTGGCGTCCCAAGCCAGTTCTTAACCATCACGCCACTGGGCGGCCCTACACGTTCCCTTTCTTAACCAGCTATCTCCAAGGGGAAGGAAAAGACTAACTTTAACTTTACCCTCCATTATCACTAGGTAGGTGTTTTAGTGAACATTAGGGAAACAGTAATTTTCTTATACCACTTGAAGGTTAGAAGACTTGATTATTCATATGTACATATAGCTCCTCCCTTTAATTATAGGGAAAGTGATATCTGACTAACATTTGCCATACCTAAGGGAATATGTCTAGTGTAATTTTAGATTTTTATGATAAAGCTGTGTTGTAGAGGGGTTGGACACTGAAAATAAGTCCCTTTGAAATGTGCGTGGGTTTTGGAGGCTCAGACTGAAACAGGGTTTTCCCGGGTGCATTGTGAATAGCTAGCACTTGCGTGCAACATACCAAACAGTTTGGAGATATTTGAATTTTGATATATCACCCTCTAAAAGGTTTTCTTCGCCTTCTGCACGAACCTGACCTGTATTCCTCTTCCTGAGACGTTCTTTCCAAAGGCATTGGACCTAGAACTTGAAGATCTGGATTTCAGTTACAGTTCTTAACACTTAACAAATATGTGACCCTGGTGTCACTTAACATTTATTTAACCATAATTTCCTAATCAGAGAGATGGGGATAATCAAGTAAAAAGGGTGTTTTTTTTTTTTTTGGTAAAACAACAAAATGAAAGAAATTCTTATATAAATGTTAACTATTCTTTTATGTCATCCTTCTTCCTAAAATCTGCAGTTACTTCTGGTTGCTATAGAATAAAGTGGAAAATTCCCAGCAAGTATTTGGAGGTCTTATTTTAGGCAAAGAATATTTGAGCTGAGTCGGTTCCCTTCTTTGCATAGTGTGTTCTGCTTACCTGCTCATCGTGCCTACCTACTCCATGCTATCTAATTACTCCTTTGTGCCTTTCCAAATTCTACCTAATTTTTAAATTTTAAAAATCGCTCCTCTTTGAAGAATTTCCAGAGTTACTACATTCTAGAAGAGAGTTTTTCATACTGCATTTGTATATAGTTAATTTGTATCCATTTATTAGATTAAACCATTTGAAGTTGGCCACTTGTATAGGTAGAAAATAAATGGTCGAATAACTGCAATTTCAAATGGTTTAGAGATATTAAGCACTTCCTAGGGTAGTGAGTTTTCTTCAGCAGTATAGAGCTGAGCCGCTGTTGTTAATTATTTGGGAACGTTCCAGTAGACTTATTTCTTTAAAGCCTGCTATTGAAGATTTTGTTTGTTTTTTATGAAGTTAAACTATATTATGAAGCTATTCTATATTAGAAGTGAATGAACATATTAAAAACACTAATAGGGCTTTCTTTATTTTAGATATCTAATTTTATGCTTTTTTATGTAAACTTTTGTTAATATGAAACACTTGTGAGCCTTATTCAATAACGTTTTCTTTAGTCTGTTTCTTTCCATGCAGGATATTAGATACTTACTAGATATTTGATTGGTTCTCTGAATTGGAGGATTGCTCTACCCACCTGTCTTGGGGTGGGGGTGGGAGGGAGAGGTATAGCCTTTAGCTAAAGTAAGGTGTGGTAGGCACAACCCCTATTTATGACATTTATCTTGCTGTGGAATAGCAGTATAATGCATTATATAGCACAGTGACTATCAACCAAAAGACTCACTTTCTGGCTTGTGAATTTAATGAAGTCTACTTAGGGCAAAAATACTAAATCATATTTAGCTTATATCTGATGAATTGCCTTTATTCTTTATTAAATCAGGGTGCATTGTAAGGTGTCATTTTTCTTTGTCTTTAGTTTTCCGAAGGTTCATTATGATGTGTCTTGAGTTTGATTTCTTTGGGTATATCCTGTTTGGGGTTTGCTTAGCTTCTTGAATCTATAGGTTTATGTCTGTTGCCAAATTTGGCAAGTTTTCAGCCATTGTATTTCTTTGAGTGCTTTTTCACCTCCGCCCTCTTTGTCCTCTCCTTCCAGGACTGCAGTGACACAAATGTAGGGTTTTTTTGTTATAGTTCCACAGGTCTCTAAGGTTCCATTCATTTGTTTTCTCTGTATTGTTCAGGCTGGGTAATTTCTGTTGTTTGTTCTTCCAGTTCACTGATTGTTTCCTCTTCCTCTCCATTCTGCTGTTGAGCCCATCCACTAAGCTTTTGATTTCATTTATTGTATTTTTTTCAGTTCAAATTTCAGTTCCACTTGGTTGTTCTTTATAGCTTCTTCTTCTTATTTTTTTAACAGAGACATCATTTGTTGAGGCTATGTTTTCATTTATTTCAAGCATGTTCGTAATGGCTTGTTGAAGCATTTTTGTCATGGTTACTTTAAAATCTTTGTCAGATAATTCTAACATCTCTGTCATCTTGGTGTTAACATCTACTTGCCTTTGTATTCAGTTTGAGATCTTCCAGGTCCTGGATATGATGTGATCTTTTATTGAAACTTTGACGTTTAAAAATTATGTTTTGAAACTCTGGATACTATTTAAAACCTTTTGTTTCAACTGGCTTTTTGTCGTTGTTGTTGATACTCCTCTAGCAGGAGATGGGGGTCGAGGGGCACCACCTTGTTACTGCCAGGTGATGTGAAAAAGTCAAGTTCTTCACTCATCCTCCATTGACATCTGAGGTGGAAGGAGCTCCTCACTGCTGCTTGGTGGGGGTGGCAGTTAAAGCTACCCCTGGTGGGGTGCCCTTGTTCCTGGTGGGCCATAGTGAAAGTCTTAACTCTTCAATAGGCTTCCTCTGACATCACCCGGGTGGGGATGTTGAAGGGTCTTTGTAACAGTTCATGAGGATTGGACATTTGGACTCCCCACTTGACTTTTGCTGGGGGTGGGGTGGGGCTAGATGTCCATTTTTTCCCATGGTGTTTGGCAGGAGTAGAGTGGTTATTGTCTAATAAAAGTTTCCTGCCTTGCTAGATGGCCCCTTTCCTGGTCCTTTGACTAGATAATGCAGGCTTTTGCTGGCTTTTTTCCTTTTTTTTAATGTCTGCATCCATTGGCATTCCTGGGTTGAGTGAGGCAAAAAGAGAACCTATGCAAACTAGGGAACTCACCTCTTTGTTCATGTTTGGGTCTCAAGCTTTCTAGCTGTTGCCAACTTTCAGAGTCTTTAGGTTTGCTTTATATGTAATGTTCAGGGTTTTTCGTTGTACTTATTAAAACAGGAGGAGTAGGGGAAAGTATGCCTCCTATCTTTGTGGAAGCTTAAGTCCCCATTTTTTACAAACACTTTAGTACAAACATCTTCCAAGTATCACTAGTAAATAGAAAATAAATTCTTCTTTTTACAGACTCTTTCACAGTGTTTTATGCTGAGGCTTAGTTGCAATTGTACGTAATGACATTATAATTTTTTTATCTTGTCTTTACTGCAGATTCTGATGCTCACAGTACCACCTCAAGTGCCTCCCCAGCTCAATCTCCCTGTTATAGTAACCAGTCAGATGATGGCTCAGATACAGAGATGACTTCTGGCTCTAACAGAACGCCAGTTTTTTCCTTTTTAGATCTCACATACTGGAAAAGGTAAAAACAATAGAAAATAGTCTCTCTAACCAGGGAACCTTCTTATTTACAGGCAACGGTTTTCCACTTCCTTAGGATTTAAATGGCATTTGGCACACAACATTAGTATATATGTTGGAAGTGGATTAAGGAAGAGTTGAGCTGAGGATTGAGATCTTGTGTGTTTTTCCTATTAAAAATGATTTAAAATAAAAATTATGTTCGGGAACCTAAATTTCCTATAATGGAGTAGTCTTATGTATTCATTCTGACCAAGTCTTCCACAAAAAAAATATAAAAGGGCTAGAAATACATATTTTTAAGTCTTTAAAAATAGCATTGATAAGTGGGTAAGTTAATAAGGTATAAACAGAGGTCAGTAAAAGGGAATGTGGGACCCCAAAGTAAAAAAAGAGATAATATTGTATGAAAGAGAAAGATATTCAAAGGGGAAGTGCTTAACGATTTTCTAGTTCACAGATTCAGGAAGACTAACAAATTAAAATCAAGATAATAAGCAATTATCAGTGAAGAAAATTCACCCACAGACACATCATTGTGAAACCACAGAACATGAAAGACAAAATGGATCTTTAAGCAGTGAGCAAATAAAGATATTATTTTTAAAAGAACAACAAACAGGCCAGCCGAGTGGCTCAGTTGGTTAAGAGCTCGCTCAAGAGTTTGAGCTCTGAGCAACAGGGTCCCTGGTTTGATTCACGGCCTGAGCTGAGCTGCCACTGAGCTGCCAACAGAGGTGGCAGGATGGCTCAGCTAAAAAAAAAAGAACAACAAACACAAAGCTGAGTTCTAAGTATGAATGAAGCCAGAAAACAAGAGATTAATATCTTCAATGTGCCAAGAAATAATAACTCAACCTAGAATTATGTATGAGGTATGATAATAAAATATGGTGAATGTTTAAATTTTAAAACTTACAGTAAAAGACACATTGCCATTAATCCCCCTCAAAATACCTCCCCTCATTTCAAACACATCGTTCATGCCACTTTCTGAAGCAGTTCTGGAAGTCCTCTTTTGTGAGTGTCTTTACAAGCATTTAAGAAACAATGTGCATAGAAAACAGCCTGAGAAATGGGCAAACAGTTTCCATCATGACAACGCTCTGCTCCGTGTCACACATCGCTTTTGATATGGCAATTTCTGTCAAATAAATAGATTAAGGTGTGTTCTCACCCACCTTAATCACTGGATCTGGAACCACGAGACTTCTGGCTCCTCCCCAAGTTAAAATCACCATGAAAGGTAAACGTTTTGAATCAATTCAGGACATCAAGGCAGCTACGACAGCACAATTAAAGACCACTTACGAAAGAGGACTTCCAGAACTGCTTCAGAAAGTGGCAAGAGCAATGGAATAAGTGTGTTTGAAGTGAGGGAGAGTATGTTGAGGGGGATTAATGGTCGTGTCTTACTGTAATAAATTTTTTTTTAATTGAAACATTCACCATGTTCTTTGATTACACCTCATATGTAGCAAGAATATCTTTTATGATTGAGGGCATAAGTCTTTTTTTTTTTTTAGCTGAACCGTTCTGCCACCTGTTGGCAGCTCAGTGGCAACTCACCTCGGGCCGGGCATTGAACCACTGATGCTCAGAGCTCGCACTCTTGAGCGAGCTCTTAACAAACTGAGCCGTTTGGCTGGCCCTAAGACTTTTTGATTAGGAAAAAAAATGAGAGTTGGCTGCCAGATTGACCCTCAATAATGAAAATTATGCAGGGAGAAAAAAGAGATTCCAGATTAAAATTCTGAGAAGGATAAATAAAGTAAGAAGCAAACATTTAGGTAAATTTAAACAAACACTGATTGTTTAAAATGTCAGTAGTTGTGGGACTAAGAAGAATTACATGACATCAGTAACATGTAAGTCAAATTAACAGAAGCGACAGCAGTTAAAAGTAACCTAATGTCCTTTGCATTGTTGAGAATAAACATATTGAATAACTTTAAAACTTGGTTAATTAACTATGTAACCACTAAAAGAATCAATAAAAATAAAGAGTATAAAACCTACAGAGAAGAAGGTAAGGGCAGAGAATTAAAATATACCTAGCAAAACAAAGTACTAATAGAAAACCATCATATATTTGTAAATTAAGAAACCATGGGTCCAAAAAGAATGTAATATATTGTAAATTAGAAATCTTTATAAGCAAAAAAAAATAACTGAAAAATACTAAAAATCAAAACGTGGTATGAGGTTAAAGAAGTAGAGAAAAAATTATCACCTTTAATGCTTACAAAAGAAAAACTTAAACTAAATGAAGTGATATGTATCTAATTTAAAGATTAATGAAGCCCAATATAAGGAAAACAAGGAAATCCTAAAGATACAATAAGTAGAAATACAATATGCAGTGGATAGGATCAGTAAAGCTAAGAATCGGTTCTTAAAAAAAAAAAACACCAAAAAAATTACTAGAGATAAAGCAGATCAAGAAAAAGAGATGGAACACTAAGCATTTTAGGTAAGAAAAGGGAGATTTAGCTATAGCTAAAGCAGAAATTTGAGACAGTAGGATATTACAAACAACTTTATGCCAATAAGTTTTAACATTTATGTGAAGTGGATACATTAGTAGAAAAAGTTTTTAAAACCGTTTCTCAAGAAAAAAATAGAAAACTTGAATAGTCCCATAATAAAGAAATTAACTCAGTGGTCAAAAGTCTTCCCTTAAAAAACCCCAGGTCCAGATAGGCAAGCTCTATTGAACATTTCAGGAACAAATAATTCTAATCTGTATAACTATATATAACTGGCTTTTCCAGATTATGGATAAAAGAGGGCATAGGTTCCAAGCATTCTATGAGGCTAACATAATTTTGATACTAAAACAGTGTATCATAACCATATTAGATTATTCTAGGGATGTAAGATTGGTTCAAACATTAGAAAATCAACTAATATAATTTGCCACATCGACATATTTTTTTCCCCTAAAGGAGGGGAATAAACGCCTGTCATCTTAGTGGTATATTGAAGATGTTTGATAAATTTGAACATTCCTTCAAGGTTTAAAATAAAACCTTTAGCAAAATAGGAATAGAAAGGAACCACGTTGATAAATAATTGGCATTTTCGAGTAAAGTTGAACATGTTCCCATTCCTTCCAGCAACATAATCTAGAAAAAACCTTTAGGCATATGCAGTGATGTGTATAGCATGTTTGTAATAGCAAAAATTATTCCATCACAAGGAGAATGAATAAATTGTGGTATATTCACATGGTGGAATATTATACATAAAATAAAATATAACTGTCTAATGATATGTATGAGCCTCAATGCTGAGCAAAAAAATTATAGCATGCAGTGATTGCTTATTTATATATTCCATAAATATTACACATTAAACCATTGTTACCTGATTTTTTATGTATATGTGAGATAACTTATTTTATATATGATATATAACTATATTTTACATACATGAGATAACTAAGCAATATGTTTAGAGATACAAATTTGATAAAACCATGAAACAAAGAAAAAAGGGAGTGAGTGCTAAACCTAAAATTGAGGAGAAATATGAGATGGCGTGGGATGGGATTGGAGAGGCAGGCGTAGGAAGTGGTAACTTTTTTTCCTTAGAGTATTTATGGTTGTTTTATTGTGTTGTCATATTTAATACTTTTGTGTGTATAAAATAAAACCACCAGCTGTATCAGCCTGTTTATGGTGGTGGTTTTTCTTTAAAAGTTGGTGGATTTTGGAGGAAACAGTTCACAACTTTTGGAGCAGCTACTGAAACTGACTACTGTCTCCCAGAATGCCTTCTTTCCCTTCCATATTTGATAAAATTCCAGTGTGGGATTTAAGAGACCTGGGTAATTCCCATTACCTAGTAACTTGGGGTTTCTCAAGGAGCCATTCATTTGCAGTGTGATGAGACTGGAAGTGGAACCATTGATCATGTTTTACTGGCTATGATGATGAGTAGATTTCTTTGTGGGTTGTTTTTTGTTTGTTTGTTTTTCTTGGCATTTCTATTCTGCCATATTAATACATTTTGTTCTCTCCATTTTTTCTTTTAGACAGAAAATATGTTGTGGGATTATCTATAAAGGCCGTTTTGGGGAAGTCCTCATTGACACACATCTATTCAAGCCTTGCTGCAGCAATAAGAAAACCGTTGCTGAGAAGCCGGAGGAGCAGGGGCCAGAGCCTCTGCCCATGTCCACTCAGGAGTGGTGACTGAGGTTTATGTAGAAGGGGAACAAAAAAGGATTTAAATTTTAGGGGGGGAAAAAAAGCGACAAAATGATCCTCCTCTTGTTAACGTGGATCCCTGCTATTCTGCCAAAAGACAATTTCTAGAATAGTTTTGAATGGGTTATTTTTCCTCCCATTTCCACAAGTTCCACAAACTGAAGCCAGTATCTAGCATACTAAAAGAAAAAAAAGATGTGTACATAATATTTAAGATGCTGAGTATTTCATAGGAAAGCTGAATGCTGCTGTAAAGTGCTCTTTAAGTCGTTTTTTTTTTTTTTTAAATCCCCTTCTAATGAATGAAACTAGGGGAATTTCAGGGGACAGCGATGGGATTTGTTGTATGATAAACGTATGTAGTTTTAGTCTTTCTATATTGAGAAGCAGTGGTTGTGGCATTTTTAAAGATGGCTGGCTACACTTGTTTTCCTTCATGATAATAAATTTGTCATAACTCAGTAACATGGACTTGCCCCTAGAGGTAGTTGTTAATAATTTTGAAATATTAAGGTCTTGCCAAGGTTCTAATGATTGAAACCTGTACTACTGAATATTAAGCAGGACAGACTAAGCTTTCTGGTGCAAATACCTTGAAGGAGTAATTTCTAAATATACAAAGAGGTAACTGGACTGTATATGTTGTATCCTGTGTCACCTCCCTCATAATATTTGATAAAGATTTTAATTTATATGAAACTTCTAAAGCAGAATCAAAGCTCCTCTTGAGGGGAAATGTCAAGTCTTTAGGATAAGCAATCTTATAATAATAGTACCAAAGTATTACCACATTGTAGAGAACACACTCTGTTAAAAATGTTAGATTATCTGAAAAATAAAATGTGCAAGCCTTCAGGATGGCACACACACACAAAACAAAGGTTAATGCTTCTTGGGGCACATTTCTTAGAGGGCTTGCCGAGTGTGTAAATAATTGACTTGTTTGTGCTACATGACTGGTGACTTCATTGAAAATCTGCACAATTCAGTTTTAGCTCTGGATTACTTCAGTTGACCTTTGTGAAGGTTTTATCTGTGTAGAGTGGTTGTTTGACTTGTTTTAACCTATTAGGGTATGGGGGTTTTGGGGTTTTTTTCACTCTAGGTAAAATTCTACTAAAAGAAAAGAGGTGTGTGTTAATGCTGAGTGGGTTGGTTTTGGTTTGGCTTTTTTCAAGAGTCAGGTTTTCTGAATATTGAGATGTTAGATGATAAGCCCTGAACTCAGAGCCCTTCGATTTTGAAATCTAGTAAAAGCCTCTTACTTGAATCCAAACCAGAATATTCTCATTGCCTCTTTCCTCAAAGTTCAGGAAAAATATATTACCAGTTCAGACTTATCATAACAAGGGAGGCCATTTGCCTACCTTACAATAAAATGAATCAGTGCTTATTTTTAAAGCTGGATTTTAAAAATTGGATAGTATAAATAACAAGGAGTGAGCCACTTTTTACGGGCACCCTGTAGTTTTATAGTTCTTAATCTAAACTTAAAATTTTATATTTTTTTCCTTTTGGAGAAAACTACAAGCCACCATATGCACAGACTACAGTCAGTTGGGTCGGCTCTCCCACAGCCTGTGAGGTGTATTACAAGAGCCCCAGCCATTATCACCTTCCTCCTGGGTGTTCTTTTTTTGTTTTTTTTTTTGTACATTTTGGCTGCAGTATTGGTGGTAGAATATACTATAATATGGATCATCTCTACTTCTGTATTTATTTATTTATTACTAGCCCTCAACCACAGTCTTCTTTTACCCCTTCCACCTCTCTTTGCCTGTAGGATGTACTGTATGTAGTCATGCACTTTGTATTAATATATTAGAAATCAACAAATCTGTTTTGTACTTTTTATACTGTTGGATACTTATAATCAAAACTTTTACTAGGTTATTGAATAAATTTAGTCTTATTAGAAAATAAAAGAAGCTGTTTTGTGGCTTTGTTTGAAAGGTGTTCTTAGGTAAGAATAAGTAATGTTTTTGTCCTTTACAGATTATTTGGTCTAAGCCATTAATATTACAATCAGCCATGAAGGAAAAAGTGTTCTTTATTGAGAAATGAAGACTTTAAAATAAAAGACATTTTAACGGACATACACAATAATTAACCTAATGGATAAGATGATTTTAACAAAGAAGGGCAAAATGTCTCCAGTATTTTTTGGGTTTGTTTTTATTTAAGTATAGTTGGTATATATAATATTACATTAGTTTCAGGTATACAATATAATGATTTGACATTTTTTATATCTTACGATGTGATTGCCCCCCTAATTCTAGTAATCATCTGTCACTGTGCAAACTTATTACAATATTATTGATTATATTCCTCTTTACCTTTTTCACCCTTCCTCTTGGCCCTTCCCCTCTGGTAACCATCCCTTTGGTGTCTGTTTTTTTTGTTGGTTTTTTGGGTTTTTTTTTAAGATTTTATTGGTGAATTGGGGGAGGGAACAACGTTGGGGAATCGGGGAAGGGGAACAAACAAGTTGCTGTCCTTTTGTTCTTTAGCCTAGTTGTGGAGGACGTTGCTTCACTGGCCCATGTCGGTATTGTGATCATTGCGCTCTTCCCGGCTGAGGCAGATAGGTCGCGGGTCATTGGACGGCTGCTCACGGTAGCTTATGGCAGCCCACTGCAGCCTACACTGTCGCTGACAACTCACAGCAGCCCAGCTCCAGGTCAAGCTGTTCACCATCTTAGCTGTAGAGGACGCAGCATCACTGGCCCATGTGGGATCTGAACCTGTGGCCCTGATGCTCAGAGCTCATGCTCTCAGGCTAACTCTTAACCAACGAGCCACTTGGCCAGCCCTTGATGTCTGTTTTTGTTTTGTTTTGATTTTTTAGATTCCACATATAAGTGAAATCATATGGTATTTGTCTTTGTCTAACTTATTTCACGTAGCGTAATACCCTCTAGGTCCATCCATGTTGTTGCAAATGGTAAGATTTCATTCATATTGCTGTGTAATATTCCATTGTATATATATGTGCCACAAATTTATCCATCATGTTTTAATGTCCTTGATGTGGTTTTATTACTATTATCTATGGGCATAATGGAAAGCATTGACTCTGTAGGGAAGACTATAAAAATTGGTTATAGGGAAAGATGGATTTTGGCATTGGGGTCAGATCTGGGTTTTCTAATTCTTGGCTCTGCAACTTAGTTGCTATTTGAGTCATTTGGCCTTTGTGAGCCTCCAAACTTCTATAAAATAATTTACTTCACAGAATTATGAGGACTCCAAATAGCTGTAATCCATATCAAAGTTTTAAAACCAGATTGTTTATTACCTGGGAAAGGTAGATCCTCCGGGCCAAACTTTTTATACTATTATACTATTAGGGTTTAAACTTGCCTTAGGATAGTCCAGGTGATTTTGCTGTCATTTAATCTAGTCACTATGAAGTTAGCAAGGTAACAGGGTAGTGAAAGATGACACCACTTATGTTATCTGGTGCTGTGTAATAACCACAGATTTAGTGGATGAAAGAAAATGTATCTCAGTTTTTGTTTAGGCACAGCTTAGCTGGGTCCTTGGCTTAGTTCGAGTCTCACAAGGCTGCAAGAAAGGTGTCAGCTGGGTTGCATTCATCAGATGACTTGGGCATAATCCACTTCCAAACTCAGGTTGTTTGCCGAATTCATTTTCCTGTGACTTTAGGATGGAGAGCCCAGACATCTTACTGGCTAGAGGGTCCCCTCAGTTCCTTACCACCTGGGGTCTCCCACCATGGCCGTTAACTGCATCAAGCCTGCAGGTCTCCACAGCTAGTCGTCTAGTGAGTGAAACCGGCTTCTCAGTTACAGCCCACATTCAAGTGGAGAGAATTACACAACACCAGGAAATAAGATGTGGGAATCATGAAGGACAACTTGGGGTTTTGTCCGCTGCAACACCTCATTTTTTTTTTTTTTCTAACCGAGTCACTTGAAATGGGGCCTCTTTATGCTACAATACAAGCACTTTGTCTAGCAAGTAAAAAGAAAAAATAGCTTCTTATCAAACGCTTTATGGGCCAGGCATGGTTAGACATTGTTTAAACAACCTTGCAAAGTTAAAAAAAACTAAAAAAAAACTGTTCATAGGTAAGTGGGGGTTCAAGGAGGTCATGTAACAAACAAAACTATCTTTCCTGATGCCAAAGCCTTTCCTGTGCACACTGCACCCTGTCTGCTGCCGCAGTGGGGCCATCTTACCCTGCATCTGAAGGTGGTCATCAGGGTCTCGTCTGAAGGCTGAAAATGGGGGGCATGATTTACCCTTGCAGAGAGGTTGACCTTTATGCTGTCTAAATCAGTTAATCAAATTTTGTTAATTTTGATGTTGAACATCAAATATACTATCTATATACTATCTACTATAACATACTATATACTATCTTTTTGTGGAGAAAATAGTCTCCAGGTTTAGTGAAACAACAGCAGTCTAAAAATAAATGAAGGTAGCCAGAGCTAACTGCTTGCTCTGCAGTGAAGAATGGAAACCCAGGGAGCCTCTCGATTCAGCGTCCCTAGAACAGTTTAGTTTCCTAATGCCCCAGATTTAGCATTGTGCCCTGGCAATCATTTTTGTGTGATGTTCAGTGAACTGGGAAGGGAGGAGAAAGCCAAATTGGATCAAAGATAGATAATTTCACAGGCTCATGTTCTCAAAGAAAGGGATCTAAGGGTTCTAACAATTTCTCAGCTGTGGATTTGGTTACTCATTGTGATCGTGAGAATGCTTGAGGTTTCAAATATCTTGCACCCTGGTTAGAAACTGCTTACTATTGTATGTTGAGTCGGGGGTCTTGGACATACTTAGTTGCAGGCTTCAGTGTAAAAGAGCTTAATCTTTCAGTTTAGAGAGACTGAAAAGATTTTGGCAAAGCCTGCCCTTTGTCTCAGCGCCTGAAAGGGCGGAGGCTTGGATAGTTTACTGTTTTAGAACTTGAATTCTCTACACTTCTATAACATACTAACTTAAGCACTGTCCAGGTATTGGTTTTTTTGTAACTGCAAGGGAGAGGGGTGCTTTTATGTTTATACTTAAATCTCAAAAATTAAGACTCAAAAATATAATGATTCTGCAGCAAGTCCCTGGTAGTTAAAATAGGAAACTAAACAATTATGTCTTTTGTTTTTGTTTTTGTTTTTAAGGTGACAAGTGTGTTTGCCTCCAACCACCTTTTTAATCCATTCCGGTATTGATTCTGCCCCCACCACTCCAAGGATCACTGATGACTTCCTCACGGGGAGATCCAAAGCCCTCATTTTATTCCTCCAGCCTCTCAACAGCTCTTGATATAATTTGTACTTTCTTTCTTGAAATATTCTTGGCTGATAACATGGAGTTTCCAGGTTTTCCTGCTTCAGACGCTCATTGGTTCAGATGCTCCAGGGTTCATCCTCGGCCCTCTTCTCAGAGCACATCTGTTCCTACTGTCCCAAGTACCAACTAAAATATACAGGCATCTCCCAAGTCTATCTCCAGAGCTTTTTGTCAGGGTACTGGCAGAAATAGATGGCCGCCTGAAATGGGATAATTTGAGGCAAGTTTAATAAAGGGACTTGACAAAGCTGTGCACAGGGTGTAGGGAAACCCCAAGGGAGAGGGCAGTTCTCAGGGCTGGTAAATTGGGTCTAGAAATATGGGTGCTGTTACTACCCCTAGGTCTGAAGGGCTGAGGGGAGGAAGTGGTTAATGGAACCAAGAGACAGACCATGTGAAAAAAAAAGTGGGAGATTGGGGAAAACAGGAATAAGGATCCCTGCCACTCCAGATTGACCAACTCCATTCATGCCTTCACGTCTCTGACCCATTTCCTCGCCATCGTATAGCTAGGCAACACCTTATTTTTCAGGTTTCAGCTTAGGCACCACATGGGGAAGCCTTCCAGAACAACTACTGTTCCACCCCCCAACACACACACACACACACACACACACACACACACACACCTGTATGCTAAATAGGGTCCATGAAAGCAGGACCATCTCTTCACCCCTAATGCTCCCAGAGTCGAGAGCAGTGGTTATTAGTATGTTAAGTAGGAGCACAATAAAAGTTCACTGGTTGATTATAATTTTGTATTTTTGGAAGTCATGTTCATAGAAGAGTTGAATTTATGCTAACAGTCTTGATGAATTTTACGAATTTAAAAAATATTAAATTGGAAAAAACTTGTACAGAAGAAAATGAAAGGGGTAGTACAGTAGTATAACCTCCTCCTAGATCACCAACTTAACATTTTACCACATGTACTCTAATTTGTTCTGCTGAATGTGGTGGCAAGCTGACACTTCATCCCTGAATACTTAAACATTCATCTCTTAGGAATAAGGATATTCTACATAAAACCACAATGCCATTGCCACACCTGAGATGATTAACAATAACTCAGTAATATCTAGTATGATCATCTGTTTGGAGTAAGTTGCCTGTATTGTCCCAAAATGTCTTTTAAAGCTAGATCCTCATCCAGGATCTAGTTGGTTCATGCACACTCATACGTTGGGTTATGTCTCTTGATTTGAAATAGTCCCCCGTTTCTTCATGACATTGAATTTTTTGAAGTATACAAGTTATATAATGTCCCATATCCTTGGATTTTTTATGGTTATTTTCTTAGTAGATTTGGATTCCACTTTTTAGCAAGAATATAGCATGGGCTGTGTGGTGTGTCTCATCAAGAAGCACACAATGTCAAGTTCCCCCTCTGTCAGTGGTGCTACGGTTGATCACTTGGTTAAAATGGTAACCGGCAGATCTTTCCATTTTAAAGTACATTTTTTTCCTTTGTAAATAAGTAACCTGTGAGATGACAGTGTGACTTGAAACATTTTATTCATTCATTGCACACCTACGTCCAGGGCCCTACTAAGTGTTCTGAATAGTCTCTTGTGATGAGAGATGTAATCCTTAAGCCCTTTGCGGATCTTAGCTCACTAAGGTGGTTGTGCTTATTCTTGCCATTTAATTGCATTTGACTTATTTTCTTGATTTCGCTGTAGTTCCCATTCAGAAGTAAAGGTAGATGTGACTAGGAGGTAGGAGTTATGTTTGGCACATGAGTTCGTTAATGTCACCAGGGTACAGATGAATAAACAGTGGAATGAAGAGTCAGAAGACATGAATTCAAATCTTGGTTCGGGTACTTAATGGCTTTATGATCTCTGATAAATTTTCTCTGAGCTCAATTCCCTGTAAACTGGGGTAAATAATAGAGTTGTAAGAGTAAAATGATAGAATGCATCATAAAGGGCCTGGCCTATGATAGGTGCATAGTGATAGGTTTGTACCATCCTTTGTCCGTTTATAATCTAGCACTAAGGTCTAATTGGTGTGGTAGGAATGAAACTTTTATTATCTGTAGTTACGATGAATGCCGGAAAGGTCTTAAACAGTTCATGTATGTAAAGACACCTCTCCCCTCCAAAAGAAAAAACCAGAAAACAAAAACAACCTAAAGTTTTCTTAAATTTCACTGTTTAAAAGAGAAAATGTAATCACTACAAGATGATTATGCATTGGCAGCACATGAATCCCAGGAATGGGAAATTGTATAGAGGGCCTGAAGCAATGCCAGATATAATTAAGCTACACAGAAATGTGCTGAAATCCAGGGAGTGGCCAAGATAGGCTCTCAAGGATGATACTGGAAGGGTGAAATTTGGGGCTGTGCTAAAAGTACTATGGAACCAATTCATAAAACATGCTGAAATACTACAATGCACCTCTTAGCCTCAAGACCCAAATCTCCAGCTCGTTTAAGCCAAGCCAGTCAGCTGCCTGCTTCGGGCCAGCCTATAGCCTCCTGGAACAACTCCAAGGGAGCACCATTCACACTGTACCAGAAATGCTCCCCTTTCCTCCAGTTAGGCTGGCGCCAAAGACGGCTGCTGGAGTGCACAGTTTCAGGGGTGCTTTTGGCTCTAGAAGCTTGAGACTCTGCTTCTTAAACTCCCCGTTAGACAGATTTTAGGTCTCTCTAACATTTTCTTTCTTTTTCCAATAAGCCAATGAGGAGGGATGCAGCAGGAATATCTTTGGCTGTTTATAGAGCATCCTGGGGATGTCAGCCTGTTGATTGTTGAAAGGAAGAAATCTGTCATAGTTAAACATTATAATTGTCATTTTCTTCAGAAGAACGAAAACCATTTCATATATTCTCAGTAAACGGAATTATTGAGCAGGCTTCCGTGTAGAACTGCCAGGAAAAACTAAGCTCTTTTCTATGATTTTTAACCTGCAGTTTTTTGGTCCTGGCCATACCGCTTCCCTTATCATGTACTTATTACTCCATGAACGTCCACGAGGTGGTGCTAGTCACACAATGTTCTGAGAATGTTTTAGGATCATCCTGTTTGGCACCTTCATTTTCCCCACCTTAGTTACAGAGCTAAAACGAGCTAATCCATTGCTTTGCCGACAGTCGACTAAATAGTTCTTTTCGCTTAAATGTAATCTTAGGAACATGTAAATTGTTTGGAGAATCTGTTTCTATTGTCCTTTGACTGAGGTAATTTTAATCTTTAATAACTAAAAGGCAACCTGTACCGTTTTCTGCAGTTGATTTAAAATTCTCACAAAGGTGGATGAAAACATACTTGTGTCCTTCTCCAAATGTCCTTATCCCAGAAGACATGCTATTTTGGGAATAAACACACGCTTTTGTGGTACTCAGTTCTTGGATATCACGGACACTGGGGATAGTCTTAAAGGTTGAGCACAGCCTGGATGTCTGACCAGTTTATTTTTTGGAGATTAAGTTGATGCCACACAATGGAGGCCAGAAGTTATCAAGCCCTCTCTGGAGCCTCTGACCTGGCTGTGACTGCAGCGTGTTGCTGCTGTCTGTACAGCTGTGGTTTCCCAAGTAGTGAGCCAGGCTGGTCCATGGAGGTATGCAAAGTAAAAACTAGAAACCCTATTTATTATTTTTAATATTTTTCATCATTCTTTTTTACTCCTATTTTTAGAAATAGAGGTATAGTCACAATGGTATATTCATTTCAGATATACAACATAATGATTTGATATTTGCATATATTATGAGACGATCACCACGGTAACAAGTCTAATTAACACCCATCACCATACAGTTAGTTATTTTTTCTTGTGATGAAAACTTTTAAGATCTATTTTCCTCTTTTTTTAAAAAAGATTTTTATTGAGGAATTGTGGGATGGGAACAGCATTGGGGAATTGGGGGAAGGGGAACAGACAAGTTGCTGTCGTTTTGTTCTTCAGTCTAGTTGTGGAGGACGTTGCTTCACTGGCCCAAGTTGGCACCATCATTGTGCCCTTCCCGGGTGAGGCAGATCAGTCTCCGGCTTCTGGATGGCCACTCACAGTGGCTGCTGGCTGCACACGGTAGCCCATGGCAACCCACTGCCGCAGGGGCTGCAGCCTACGCCGTCGCCGGCGACTCACGGCAGCCCAGCTCCAGGTTGAGCTGTTGTTCAGCATCTTAGCTGTGGAGGGCAGTGTCACTGGCCCTCATATGTGGGATCCGAACCGGGGCCCTCTGGCGTCCCAAGCCAGCTCTTAACCAACGCGCCACTCGGCCAGCCCCCTCCTACTTTTTAAGTGTTTTAGGATATTAGCACAGTGCTATATATGCATAATTTATTTTAAAATGGGTTCATACTCATTTTTTACTGATTGGAGAGCGTTATGTAGTTCTCTGTATGTGTATTGAATGTCAATAAGAAGTTTACTTGAAGAATATTTGAAAATCACTGCTCTAGAGACCATAGATGATGGGGGATTACTAGTGGGAGCTGTTTGTTTTCAAGTCCCAAGAGATCATTTTGGTGAAATATTAGAGAAAGTGGGTCTAGGGACCTTTCCTAGATTTGAAGGGGGAAGGAGGAAAGACAGTTGCCAGAACTGTCTTATATTACATGCTTATCAAATGGTTGGTTCCTCTCCCACAGTGTAATGTTTCCTCTCTGCCTTTATCACATAGAGTGGTGTGTTTTTCAGAATGGGATATCCTCCCTTGGGAATAAAGTTATTAAGTGAGCCTTGTCATTGATGGGAAGAGAAAAGAAAAACCCTGGCTTTACCTGGGGACTTCTAGTTTTTTCCTTTGCCTCCCATTCAATTGGATACCCACAATTTTTAGACGCAAATTATATTTTCTGGTGGTTTTTTTTTCAGGTTAGTGTTAGGGACAGGGTTAGGGTTAGGGACAGCTTATATTAATCATGTTGAAACCTCAGAAAATAGTAGGAATGACCAAACTGGTTTATTCATCAATGATAAGTCTCCATGTTTGCCAAAACTATTGAGGGTGCTGAAATAGGCTGGGACAGATAAAATTGCTTGCAAAGCTTTGTATGGAAGGTTAAGAGTGGAGGGTAGAAAAATCAGTTATTTAGATTAAGCAGTTGTAAAAATGAAGCTACACAGCTGCCCTAACAATGACAGATAATACAGAATATGAGGAAATAGTAGAAAGGTTCTCTTGGAACAGAATCAAGTCAGAACATTTTAGGAAAAATTATTAATGGATGGTAGAAACTAAAGAAACTTGTTTCAGGCAAAATGAATGTGACTGTATAAGCAATAAAATAATAGATGTTGCAAAGTGTTAGAAATTTATTCAATCATGTATTTAGTAAATACTGAATTCTTATTTTACACCAGGTACTGAACTAGGCACTGGAATATTGTGGTGGGCTACACACTGTCCCTGCTCTCAGGCGCCTTATATAGTCTTGCAAAAATGAACAGTGAGAAATACTAAGACGGGGACGTATAGGGTGCCATGTGAGCACATGGAAAGGGTTTCTAAACAAGTCCCACGGGTTTAGGGGAAAATATCAGGTTACCATCTATTGAGTATTTTGTGCACTTTAAAAATCACATTGGCTTTTAAAAACTACTCTCCTTTAAAACTAAAGTTTTTAATAAATGACTATTTTCCTCATTTTACAGAAGAGGAAACAGAGGCTCAGAAAGGCCAACTAGGAAGAAACAATTTTGATGCAAATATCAAAAAATTCTTTAAGTAGAAATATGAGAAACTAAAAGGTAATTTGAAAAGCTTTTATAGAAAAAAGAAACAATTTAGTCACTAAAAAATTTAAGCTTCCCTGGGTACGTTTATTTTCAAACTTTTTATCAACGTGTAATACATAAAGAAAAGGGCACTATCATAAATGTACAGCTCAGTGAATTTTAATAACTGAGTACACTTATGTAACTTTCATCCATTTTAAGAAATGGAGCATTACCAGTTTTCCAGAAGGCTCCCTCTGTTCCTTCCCCTAACTTCTAAAAATGTGGATTAATTTTGCCTGTTTTCATACTTTATGTGTATGAAATTATACAGCGTGTCCTGTTTTCTGACTGGCTTATTTTATTTTATTATTTTTTTTGCTAAACCTTGTTTGTGAGATTCACTTATATTGTTGCATATAGTTTTAGAACATTTATTCTCCTTACTGTATAATATTTCATCAAGTGAATGTACCATACTTTTTGCATAGGTATTTGGGTAGCTTCAATGAACATTTTAGTGCTTATGTTCTGGTGATCATATGAATGAATTTCTGTTTGGTATATACTAGGAGTGGAATTTTTGTATTATAGGATATGCATATGTTCAGTTTTAGGAGTTATTGACAAATGGTTTTCCTCAGTGTTTGTACCATTTTGTACCCCGCCAGCAATGTATGAGAGAGAGTTCCAGTTGTTTTATATCCTTGCTAACACTTGGTATTTTGCACCTTTTCATTTTAGCCATTCTGATCACAATTTAGTTTTAATTCACATATCCCTGATGACTGATCAGTTGAGTAATTTTAATATGTTTATTGGCTGTTTGTATCATCATATGAAATGTATGTGGTGTCTTTTGTCTTTTTTTATTGATTTATAAGAGTTTTATATGTATCCTGGATATGAGTCCTTTGAGGTGTGTGTGTGTATGTGTGTGTGTGAAACATTCTTTCCCACTCTGTAGGTTGTCTTTTAAATTTCTTACTAGTATTTTCTGAACAGATGTTCTTTATTTTATTTCATTTTTGGGTGGTGTGTAAGGAGGTGTGTCTGGCTTGGTCAACTTCAGTTTTTGAGGAACTGAGACCTGAGAACTGTTGAGTTTTCATAGTAGTTCCAAACACTTTCCAATACATAACTAGGGTGGGAATTGCTTTTTTGTTTCCCAGCTTTAATGATGTATAACTGACAAAATTGTAAGATGTGCAATGTGATGATTTGATATATGAGTGTGTACATATTTATATGTATTATGAAAGGATTCCCCAATCAAGTTAACTAACACCGAAGTTCTTGATTTTAATCAGGCTAATTTATTGCCTTTTTTCTTTATAATTAATGTTTTTATATCCTGTTTAAGAAATCTTTGCTGTAAAGTATACTGTTAAATGGACTTTTATGTAATGGAAAAGGAGGCTTGCCATTGATAGGGAGTGGAGCAAAAAATAGTCAATCACAGAAGGTCAGAGAAGCAGCATTGTTTGGGATTTATAGAGTATAAATTGAACTGCAAAGTGTGCTCTCTTTGACAGAAAATACTGCCAACTTGGCCCTTATTATATTGCATATTCCCAGTATCAGCTGTGCCAGACAGCTTGGAGAATCAAGAGGTTTGATTCTTTTACTCATCTGAGGGAGTTTTAGGCCTCAGCTATGTTTAAAGCCCACATTTTATTTATGTTTTCATATTGTGAGAGAACTTGGTTACTATTTGGTTAGATATAGGTTTCTTCTTGTATTGACTTAAATATTATATGAATAAGTTCACACAACTTTTCTTTACAGTGGATATTATCTTCACGTTATATAGGGTGCAATGGGTACATTAAACATGACCCTCTTTACAGCAGAAAACAATAACCATAGCTAAGAAGCCAACCTGTCTGGCTTTAAAAAAAATGTATATATATTCTCATTGTAAAGATAATGGAACAACATTTTTTTTAACTAAAAACAAACAAACAAAAAACAAAACAAAACAAAAAAACACTTGTAAATCCAACTCTCTACCCTCAACCCCCAATCCATGAATAGCCTTGGTCTTTTGTCTTCTACTCCAGAGCTCAATATCTAGTTCCTACTTTTTTTTCCAGTAGTGGTTTATGTTCCACTGCTACATAAGCAGTTTTCCAAGTCAGTAGATGGGAGAAGAGTCAAGGGGGTGTTCCCCCCACAGTTTAATCAGTAGTGATGAAATACTGTCAGGGAGAAGAGATGCAAACGTGAACGGTTTCTATTTTGTTGCTCAAAGGAAAAAAAAAGTTTAGGGAAAGAGGAGTTAATCCATGTTTGGAAAATAAGAGGATAATGGGAAGTTTATTTTCTTAATGAACAAGGGTTGATAACTAGAAATGATTTCTCCAGTTTCTCCTGTTTGTGAAGAGCCTGTGTACTCAGCCCTCCTCTGTGCCTTCTCTTCACGTAGAATCTTTAGAAAGAGATAAAACTCGGCTGCAGTGATCTGACAAAGTCCCAAGTGAAACCTCACAGCGATGATTTTGAAAAGCACCAGACAAAACTAAGATAGGAGAGGCAGCAGACAGAAATAGTACTGGCAAATGAGTTAGGCAGCAATCCAATAATTTCTTGTTGTTGATTTTAGTCCTTTGCTTACAAAGAAAACGTAATGTTTTGTTGGAGAGTACACTCCTGCCTCTTTCATCTTCATTGTTGATGGGACTGTGCCTGGAATTAGAAATCCAACTTCTGTGTTTAAAACTGAAGCGGCGCATGTCCCTTTTTCTAGGAACCTGTCCAAAGTAGATACTTAAGATTGTGTATAAGATTTAGCTACACAGAAGAATGAATTTGGACCCTTACCTTATACCATATACAAAAATTAACTCACAGTGGATCAAAGACCTAAATGTAAGAGCTAAAACTCTTAGAAGGTATAAACTCTTCGTGGCCTTGGGTTAGGCAACAGTTTCTTAAATATGACACCAAAAGCACAACAATGAAAGAAAATAATAGATAAGTTGGACTTCATCAAAATTAAAAACTTTTGCACATTACAGGACACTATCAAGAAAGTGAACAGACAACCCATAGAATGGGAGAAATATTTGCAAATAATATACCTGAAAAGGACATAGTATCCAGAATATATAAGGAATCCTTATAACCAACAATAAAAAGACAAACAGCCCAATTAAAAAATGGACAAAGGATTTGAATACACATTTCTTTAAAGAAGATATACAAATGGTCAATAAGCACATTGAAATGATGTTCAACCTCATTAGTCATTAGGAAATTGTAAATCAAAACCACAATTAGACACTACTTCACACTTACTAGGACAACTATAACAATAATTTAAAAAAAGGAAAATAAGTGTTGATGAGGATGGAGAAATTAGAACCCTTATATATTGCTGGTGGGAAGGTAACATGGCATAACCACTGGGGGAAACACCGGTGGTTCCTCAAAAAGGTATAGATTTACCACATAACCCAGCAATTCCACTTCTCGGTATATACTGTACCCAAGAGAATTAAAAACATATGCCCACACAAAAACTTGTACAAAAATACTCTTCACAATAGTCAAAAGGTAGAAACAAACCAAGTAACTATCAACTGTTGAATGGGTAAATAAAATATGGTGTATCCATACAATTGAGTATTATCCAGCCATATAAAGGAATGGAGTACTGATACATGCCACAACATGGATGCTTCTTGAAAACATTTTGCTAAGTAAAAGAAGCCAGACACAAAAGGCCACCTATAGTATATTTTCATTTATATAAAGTGCCCAGGATAGGTAGATTCATAGAGACTGAAAGTAGATTAGTGGTTGATAGTGGGTAGGGGTTGGGGGGGATTGGGAGTGATTGCTTAGTAGTATGAGGTTTCTTTTTGGGGTGATGGAAATGTCCTGGAATTAGATTGTGGTGATGGTTGCGAAACCTTGTGAATATACTAAAAACCTCTGAATTGTACTCTCTAACATGGTTAAAATGGTAACTTTGTTTTGTGAATTTTATCTCAAAAATTACAAAAAAATTTGGCTACAAAGATTGTCCACTAAATTGCTCTATTTAATATAAAAAGGAAAAGAAAGCATTTAAATGTTCAATTATGGGTATTTTTTAATAAATTGTGCTAGAGCTAGATGTACAGATTTATAGAAATTAATTTATTGATGTGAAAAGATGTTCATATTGAGTAAAGAAAACCCAAAAGAATATTTAAGGAATGATCCTATATTTTGAAAAAATAAAAACAAAGCCAAAATACATTAATGAGTGAGAGGCTGGAAGGGCATATACTAAAATTTAGATAACTCTGGGCAGTGGTTTTCTTTTTGCCTCCTAGTATTCTCTGATTTTTCCACAATAAACTGATGTTGTATGTTTTTTTTTTAAGTTATGTTAAAAACAAAACTCAAGAGCCAGAAGGATTGTTTTTCATGACAAAAGTGATTCCAATTCTAGCTGTAAAATTTGCCTCTCTAGGTTTCCTCTCCCCTTTCTCTTTCCCATAACTGAATTTTGGTGAAAGAATTTGCTAAAATGGATGAGTCTAGAAATTCTGAAAGCCTGTTCCACGTTGACTCTCTGGCTTGCCCCAAACTGTGTTTTCCTCAGTCAGGAAAACACGAAAACTGAAGGGGAAGGAGAAGGGTCTCTAGGTAATAAAGAAATCGATTTAGAAAATGTCATTAGGCAAATGGTACATATAACTGATAGGCTGCCTGCAGCTTGACTGTTTCCTCTGGCCCTTCATACCTCCCTAGTGAAGGAAGTAAAAAAGACCAGTGTGTTGACGATAAAATTGTTATGGCAGCACCTGGGAGCGCTACTGTAATTATGGGTCTCTGAGCGCTTTCCTGCAATTCCCGTTTTCAGAAGTTTAAAACTAGGTTGTAAACTCTTCATCCACATTGAAACTTAGCACTTTTGACTGCAGCCCAGAGATTTAATTGTTAAAAACAGCAGCGGCTTTTGATTGGGGAGAAAAGAAAATAAGGCTAAAACATTTCTGGAACTTGGAATCTATTCTCCCACGTTATTATTTTGCTTTTAAAATGAAAACTTTATATGATAGTCTTTTTGTATTCTTTGCAGGTTTAAAAACAACACTTACTATTAACAAAAAGCATTTTAAAATGACTTACTGATGAAACTTGAACATTTCTAAAAAAATCCAATAAATTATAAAATAATTTTTACTGTCAGCCACGAGGAAAACTGTAGACATTTATCAGCTCTTTACCAGTTGTGTAACTTTGGGAAATTGACATAACTTTGGTGCTTTGTTTTTCTTTCTGAAAAATGGGGATCATAAATAAAACCTACCTAGTTGTGGCAGCCGCGAGGTACGCCACTCAGACCTTCCTTCAAGAAACCCGACCAGCTGTTCAGCTCTAAGGGGTGCTTTAAGCTGTTAGCACTTTTAGGATCCACCTCAGATTTTGAGGCGAGGTTGTGACCTTCTGGCGTAGCCCCCAGCCAGTCACTGAGCTCAGTGGGAAATGGGCATAGTCATTTCAGCCCAAGAGGAGACCCCTCTAATGGGCAAAACGTTGTTCCAGGGTTCCTGATGGCCAAGACCTGGTCAGGTTGCAGAGTGGTCTGAGGCTTGCCCTGCCCAGCCTTCTTCTCCCTTTCCTAAGCAGCAGATCTGCAGTGTGGCCTGAACACTCCCTGCCCAGTCCTGCCTTTTCCACCTTTTATCTTTCACAGGCCTTGTCCCCCAATAAACCGTTTACATTCCCAGCTCCATCTGCTTCTCAGAGAACCCAACAGACTCAGGTTTGCTGTAAGCCTTAAGTGTGAGAGTATGCGATGTGTGCTAGAGGGTGCCTGGCACATAACATAGTAAATCCCAGTAAATGCTTACTATTATTAACATGATGCGGTTGATTTTAAAAAACGAGTTTTTATTTTTGGACACCATTATTTTCTCATTTATTCCTGATTTTGTTTCCACGATCCTTTCCTACTGGCATATAAATACTATATGATTGTACATACACTGATTAAACTTTTTTAAAATAGAAGTTTTATTGTTAGTGTCCTGTGAAGGAAAAAATTTAAACAAATATTGACTAGCATTTGGCAGAGAAGTTAATGTGATTTCCATCATTTTCCAAATTGGAAGCACCTACTGGATATTGACGGATAGAGCTGGCCATCAGAAATTTTAGAAACCTTGTATGCTTTTTGGTAAACTCAATACAAAATAAGCAATGCAAACATCCACTACTTGTTTGCCATGAATGTGTACCCACAAACCCCCTTGTTTGCCAGAATATGTCCCATTTTGATGGTGAAACATACTTGATGAGTAAGATCCACCAGGGAAGTTGGTGAGGCAGGTTTTTGCCCTGAAAACCCTTGGTAATAGTTGGAATATCAGAAATGCAACTTTGTCAGAAATATTCTCTCTAAAAATATAACCCTAAAGACCATCAGGTACAATTTTGGCTCCTTGAGTCTTTGCGACTAATATTAAATATGGCTGGCATTTTCACATCATGTCAATCTAAACAGAGTTATCAACTGTTTTATTCTTGGCTTTTTGTTTGTTTGCTTTTTCTATGAGATGCTAGTTCTTCCTCGCCATGGTGGTTACTGGTCAGATAAGCAAAGACAGTTTACGTCTTAGTGATGGGCAGAGTAGAAGTTACCTTGAGTCTACAGGAAAGGCACAGCACCCAGGGCTGCTGAAGGGCAGTTATTGTTGTATATGTGATTGCATTTTCCACAATTCTTAGCATTAGTCATGTGCACATTATAGTTTCTGAAAATAAATTTAGAGGATGTGTTAAAATGTATGTGTATGTGTGTGTGTGTGTGTGTGTGTAAATTGTGGCGTGAGCTATAGTAGTTTATTGATTAGTATGAGCTCATTATAAGGTTAAACAAAACGTATACATCCACAATATGTGGATTTGATTACCTTAAACATGGTAAACATGGTAAACTCCTGGCTCTCTCAGTATTATCTGGTTTATAACTTTTGTGAATTCTCCAGCTTTGTTCACCGAACAAAACATTTTCCAAGGTATTAGGTGTTGCTGAAATGATGCCTTCAGCAACTAGCCTGGCCAAAGATGGCACAGGTGGCTTTGCCGAGAAGTGAGCACCTGTTCTCTGGAGGCTGGTCAGGGTTATGACAGTAGGAATAGATGATCTCTCATTAAACTCTATTATGAGGAACACATTCCCTAATCATTGCAGCATTTAAACCAGAACTAATTGACCATTTATTAGAATCCTGAAGAGGTGATTTGTATATGAGAATAGAACAGGGGGAGAAGACTGCTAAGATTCCTTCTGTATTAAAAAGAACTGTACTTGAGAATTAGATTCATAAAACTAATAATGTTTAATACTTTATCAAGGACATTCTTAAGTGAAACTGACCTTTTTTTTTTTGCAAGTGCCTGGTGGTGAAGAGTACAATGACTATCACTGCAGTTTGGTGTCATTGCCTTGACTTGGACTAAGGTGCCAACAGTTTCCCCCACCATTGTTTTTTCCACCATCAGAGTAAAAACATCAACAGAGTGAAAAAGGCAAATAACATCTTACTTTTATTATGAAAACAGAATCATTTTTAAATTCAGTCTGACAATTATTCTCTTTTAATTAGAGCAGTCTGTTTACAATTAATGTTATTACTGATATATTTCTATTTATAGCTATCATCTAACTGTTTGTTTTCTGTTTTATCCCATGTGTTCTATGTTCTTTTTTTTCCTCATTTTTTTGGCTTTCTTTTGGAGTAATTATTTTTTATTATTCCATTGTTTCCAGCCCCCTTAGCTTTTTATTCTTTTACTACTCTTACAGTAGTCATCTAAGAGTTAGATAACATGAATCCTTGATTAATTAAAATTTTAATGTAAATAAGTACTTTTACCATTTCTTGGACAGTGTGAGGACTTTGAACACTTTTACTCCATTTACCTTCCTCCTGCATTTAAAAAATTTTTTTGATTTTGGAAAACATTTTATACCTTTAAAAAGTTGCAATAATAGTGCAATAAACTTCTACATACCTTTCACATAGATACACCAATTGTTGACACCTCTCCCCCTCTTTCCGCCCCCCCCCCTCTTTGTTTTGCTCTTAAAGCCTTTCAACTGATTGAATGAGTCCCTCCAGATTCTCAAGGATAATCTCCTTTACTCTAAATCAGCGGTTCTCAATCTTCCTAATGCCATGGCCCCTTAATACAGTTCCTCATGTTGTGGTGACCCCCAACCA